>NW_016824749.1:1843887-1878589 GCF_001698545.2 Rhinopithecus bieti | reverse complement strand
AAATTGAACAATGAGAACACTTGGACACACGGTAGGGGACATCACACACGGGGGCCTGTCAGGGGGTGGGGGGCAGGTGGAGGGATAGCATTAGGAGAAATACCTAATGTAAATGACGAGTTAATGGGTGCAGCAAACCAACAAGGCACATGTATACCTATGTAACACACCTGCACTTTGTGCACATGTACCATAGAACTTAAAGTATAACGATAAAAATAAAATACAATAAAATAGTTTCCATTCAATAATATAGACACTAGATAAAAGACACAAATTATCTTTTAATGAATGGCTGATCTTTGGAAATTGTAAGGGAAAGTTCCAGGGGCCTACAGAAAAAACAATGAGCCGAAACAAGACAGTGTCTCCAAACCCGAAGACTTTAAGAAGGGATATAATTTTGGAGTCTGGGCTCAGATAGTTTAAGGTAGAACTTTATATCCAGGAACTTGTTGGGACCGGACCAGCTCTGTGACATGCGTTTCGGGATTGGTGGAGAAAGCAAGGCAAGGGTCTTTTAGTATTGATGAATACACTGTTTTGGTAAGAATCAAGCTATTTTTCCTAATAAGCAAAGGATATTTTTCTGAAAAACAAATTATTTGCCCACATAAATTGATTTGAAATAATTTCCTAAAGCAAGTAGTAAAGTTATTTATTGGTTTGCAGACTTGTCTTTCTGGGGAATGAATTTCCCAGAGAAAATGGTAAAGTTTTATTAACATATAAAATAAGAAAATTGTTTGCTCTTACACCATATTTAAAATAATGCATAGTTAGGCCCAGGTGTAGTGGCTAACACCTGTAATCCCAATAGTCTGGGAGGCCAGGAGGAGTTCAAGACCAGTGTGAGCAACATAATGAGACCCCATCTCTAAAACAAACGAACAAAAATGATAATAATACATATCTAAACTGGTGGGATGCAGCCAAAGCAGAGTTTAAAGGCAAACTCATACACTCAAACACAGAGATGAGGCCAGATGCAGTGGCTCACACCTGTAATCCCAGCACTTTGGAAGGCCAAGGCAAAAGGATTGCTTGAGTCCAGAAGTTTGAGACCAGCCTGGGCAAGAGCGTGAGACCCTGTCTCTACAAAAAAATTAAAAAATAAATACAAAAATAGCCAGGTATTGTGGCATGTGCCTGTAATCTCAGCTACTCGGGAGGTTGACGTGGGAGGATTACTTGAGCCCACAAGTCTGAGGCTGAAATGAGCCAAGTTTGCACCACTGCATTCCAGCCTAGGTGACGGAGCAAGACCCTGTCTCAAAAAAAGCAGAGGCCAGGTGCAGTGGTTCACATCTGTAATCCCAGCACTTTGGGATGCAGAGGAGGGTGGCTCACTTGACCTTACATGTTTGAGAACAGCCTGGACAATACCATGAAACCTCATCTCTACAAAAAATATAAAAATTAGCCCGGCGTGGTGGCACGTGCCTGTAGTTCCAGCTACTCAGGAGGCTGAGGTCAGAGAATGGCTTGAGCCTGGGAGGCAGAAGTGGCAGTGAGCCAAGATGGTGCAAATGCACTTCAGCCTGGGTGACAGAGCCAGACCTTGCCTCAAAAAAAAGCAAACACAGAAACACACACAGAGATGAGAAAAGAGACAGAGACTGAAAGCAAATTACCTTAAATGTCCAAATGTAGAAGTTCAGTGAAGAACAAGAAATAAGCTAAAGAGAGTAAAAGAAAGATGATAACATTAAAATCAGAAATTAATAAAATAGAAAGCCAAATTATAATGATCGGAAACAATGGGGCAATGTTAATTCCTTGAGAAGATTAATAAAATAAATTGTTTTAACTTTATTAATATTAGTAAAGGGGTAGTGAAACAACAAACAGAGATAGAATGCCTGTGTAGTCCCGTAACCATTAAGAAATGGGGAATTTTGAAAACTTACCACAATGAAAAAATAAGACTCAAAAGCTTTTTTTTTTTTTTTTTTTTTTTTTTTTTTTTTTTATTTGGGAGAAAAAAAGAAAAAAAAATCTTTAAAACTTTTTTTTTTTTTTTTTTAACTGTGGTGAAATACGTAAGAAAAGTTACCATTTGGCCAGGTGTGGTGCCCGGGTACAGCCTCACACCTATAATCCCAGCACTTTGGGAGGCTGAGACAGGAGGATCATCTGAGGTTGGGAGTTTGAGACCAGCCTGACCAACATGGAGAAACCCAAACCCCGACTCTACTAAAAATACAAAATTAGCCAAGCATGATGGCACATGCCTGTAATCCCAACTACTCAGGGGACTGAGGCAGGAGAATCGCTTGAACCCGGGAGGCAGAAGTTGCAGTGAGCTGAGATTGCACCATTGTACTGCAGCCTGGGCTACAAGAGCGAAACTCAATCTCAAAAAAAAAGAAAGAAAAAAGAAAGAAAGAAAGAACAGTTATAACTGAATCATTTTTAAGTGTACATTTCTGTGGCATTAGACACATTCTCATTGTTGTGCAAGCATACCACTTTCCAGAAGTTTTCCAGCTCTCCCAACTGAAACTCTGTACCCATTAAACACCAACTCCCATCCTCCCATCTCCCAGCCTCTGACAACCCCTATTCTACTCTCTGTATGAATCTCACTATTCTAGGAACTTTTTATGAATGGACTCCTGCAACATTTGTCCTTTTGTGACTGGCCTATTTCACTTAGCATAATGTCTTCAAGGTATATCCATTGTGTTGTGGCATGTCTCAAAATGTTCTTTCGTTTAAAGGGTGGGTGGTATTCCATTTTATGTATACACTATATTTTCTTTATCCATGCATCTGTCAATGGGCACTTGGGCAGCTTACACCTTTTGGCTATTGTGAATAATGCTATTATGAACATGGGTGTACAAATATTTTGGGTCCCTGCTTTCACTTTTTTTGGGTGTATACCGAGAGTGGAATTGCTGGATCATGTGGTAACTCTATGTTTAACTTTTAAAGGAATTGCCATGTAGTTCTCCACAGTAACTGTACCATTTTACATTCCTGCCAGCAGTGCACAGGGATTCCAATGTCTCCACTTCCTTGTCAACGCTTGTTATTTTCTGGTTTTTGGTAGAAGCTGTCCTAATGGTTATAGAGTGGTATCTCACTGTAGTTTTGATGTGCACTTCCCTAATTTAGGAATGGTGAACATCCTTTCACCTGCTTGTTGACCATTTATGTATCTTCATTGAAGAAACATTTATGTGTGTTCTTTACCTATTTTTAATTAGGCTGTTCGATATTTTTGTTGTTGAGATGTGGGAGTTCTTTACATGTTCTGGATAGCTATCAATCTCTTATTAGTTATATGACTGACAAAGCCCAAAGAGCTTTAAAGGCAAGTTCTACCAACTTTTAATTGCAATCTTACACAAATTATTTCAAAGAATAGAAAAAAAAAAAAAAGGTTACCCTGAAACTCATTTTATAAAGGATGTATCCATCAGGGTTTAACCAGAGAAACGAAATGAGTAGGAGATGTATATTTAGAGGTTGATCGCAGGGAATTGACTTACATGATTGTAGGAGTTGGCAAGAAATGTCTGAAGTCCACAGCACAGGCCATCAGAAAGACTCGGGTGGGATTTTAGGGGCAAACTGAAATTGCCGTCCATAGGCAGAATCTGTGTTTTCTCAGGGAAGCCTCAGTTCTGCTCCTGAGGGCTTTCAGCTGATCGAATCAGGCTCACCTGGGATAATCTAGAATAATGAGACAATAAATATTTTACAATAATCTTCTTAAATAATGTCAACTGACTGTAGAATTCGGTCACAGCCACCGAATACCTTCGCAGCATCCTCTGGTTTAGTGTGTGAGGGAATAACCGGGGACCAGCAACTGGCCAATTGGATATGTGAAACTGATCATCACAAAAGTCAAACAACCTCTTCAAAGGCCAGAAAACGATAGTTTCACAAACTAGCAGCCAATTTTAGTCGTTAATTGAAATTAGAAATCCCTCCGCAAAACTACACATAACATTAACAAAAAAGGCCGGGCACAGTGGCTCACGCCTGTAATCCCAGCATTTTGGGAGGCAGAGGCGGGCGGATTGCCTCAGCTCAGGAGTTCGAGACCAGCCTGAGCAACATGGTGAAATCCCGTCTCTACCAAAATACAAAAAAACTAGCCAGGCGTGGCGGCAGGCGCCTGTGGTCCCCGCTACTCATGAGGCTGAGGCAGGAAGAATTGCTTGAACCCGGGAGGCGGAGGTTGCGGTGAGCCGAGATCGCGCCGCTGCACTCCAGTCTGGGTGACAGAGCAAGACTCAGTCTCCAAAAAAAAAAAAATTAACAAACCAAATCAAGCAATATGTGAAATGGAAAAAAAAAAAAGTTCAGAATATAAATATTTATCTTGTATGAAATTCTAGAACTAAAAAACATTTGACCCCTTGTCTCTTTAAATTTTACTGCAAAAAATACATAATAGGGGCTGTCTTTATAATAGAGTAATATGGTTATTATATCTGTTTTGAAGATATACTCTGAATAATCACTTGTTCCACAGTTCAAATCTGAGGTAACATTGAAGACGGAAAACAATAGTAACATTATCCCTACTTCCTTAAGGCGAGCCCTGCAATGGTCAGGCACTGGAATTGCTGCTGCTTCACTTTACTAAATGACACTTTGTTTTGCAATTTACTATGAATTACATAGCTTAATCTATGCAATAACAATCCTGAAAAAAGAAATGTTTCTGGTTTATTTCCGAAATTTAAATGAAACTGGTGCTTTTACTATTTGTATTAATGTTTTCTAGCATCAAAGTACAAATCCATTTATCCTTTTTAATAATGCTCATAAACATGAATATCTGAACTAAAACCTTCACCTATAAAATTAGACAAATGGGGGAAAATATTATGAAACAATAATAGTTAAAGAGATATTGAATTTGGCCGGGTGCAGTGGCTCACGCCTGTAATCCCAGCACTTTGGGAGGCCGAGGCAGGTGAATCACAAGGTCAGGAGTTCAAGACTAGCCTGACCAACATGGCGAAACCCCGTCGCTAGTAAAAATACAAAAAGTAGCTGGGCGTGGTGGCGCCTTCCTGTAATCCCAGCTACTCAGGAGGCTGAGGCAGGAGAATTGCTTGAACTGGGACCTGGGAAGCGGAGGCTGCAGTGAGCTGAGATCGTGCCACTGCACTCCAGCCTGGGCGACAGAGCGAGACTTCATCTCAAAAAAAAAAAAAAGATATTGAATTTAAATAGGGTTTGTCTTCTCAATAACTAAGTTTATTATTGCCAAAGTGGTATTTTAGTTGAAGAATTAGAATAAGAAGAATCCAAACTAAATAGAGCAATAATTTTCTAAAATACTAAAAAAGTGCTTATTCAACAAATATTTATGGAATGATTTTCTTAGTGTTAAGGACAACAGATAACAGAAAATAAGATATAATTCTCTTTTAAAGATCTCATGAGTCTAATAATAACCTGAAGACCAGCACATAAACATATAATCATATTACTATGTAATAAATGGTATAAAAATATGCACAGGGTGTTATAAAACATGATCATGTGGGAAGAAGATAAATCAGTAGTAACAACTTCCTGAAGGAAATGATACCAAATCTCTGTCTTGAGAAGAAATCACCTGTGAGCTCAGTGGGAAAAGCGGGAGACGTTCCACACAAAAGGAATGGTTTGAAAATGAGAGAAAAGTGGACACTGGAGAAAATTTTCCAAGAAGATTTTATCTCTGTAGAACTGGATGTGTGTGGCCTTTTCCAGGCAAAGTGTTTAATCAAATGAATTTTCTGAAGATCGTTAAACTTTCTGTTTATGTTCTGTTGACAAAGAATGCAGTTTCCTAACTGTCCCACAATACTACTTAGTGAAAGGGGGTTTCTCCTTGTTTCTCTCGTGGAACTAGTACAGTGTTCAACATACCACTTTCTGTGGTGGGCACCCAGTGAGTTGTCTCACTCCCCTGGGAACTGCACTCCCTTCCCCTCCCAGTCTCATGCTGCTCACAGGAGCTACTGTGTTCTTTGAAAACCCAAAACCTGGCCAGAAGTCAAAGACAGCAGTATGGGCAGCCGACTCTAGCAGGGCTAATCACAATACTTCAGTCCTTGTTGACCGGACGTGGGATGGGAACTTACGCTAAACTGCATCAAGAAAGCCCTTCTCCAGAATTGTTCATTTGGAACTCAAAAAAAATCAAGCAAATGCCTTTCTCGTGTCTGAAGCTCTCCAGTTTTCCTGTGAGCAGAGTCACAGCTACATAGAGAGAAGGATTTTACAGAGACAGAAACAGAAGAAACGAAGACCAGGATCAGCTGCATCCCACAAGACTGGAGTCTATTCCAGGAGGAAACATTTGTAGTCTTCCCTTAAACCTCCCTTTTTTAAATGTAGTTAGTTTTCTTTGATTAGCTTTCTTCATTCAACTAGCAAACAAAACCTCCGAACACCCAGTTTCAAAGGGTTCTGCCCAATGCCCTGGCTGTTTCGCTTTTCTTTCCCTTCCCTCATTCTATCTGGCTACAATCCTCTTGACCAACAGAGAAGAAAGGACTGGGGTCACACGGGAGTAGACGTTCATTTATTACAGGGGTAATAATGAAATTAATGATGAGAATAATTATAACTTACATGCCTGTACTCAGAAATGATATGAGCTTTAAAAAAAAAGTGAAAATGTCAGAATAAGTCCTGTACGTACAGTTACTTTTCCTCTTCTTGGGGAACTAGCAGTCACCCGGTGAGTAGCCTTTGGTTGCAAACAAAGGGGAGCAAACAAAGGGGAGATTAAGTGTGTATGGTCTCCCAGAAGCATCTCAACTTTTAATCACTTAAAAATTTTACTTCCTCATTGACAATGTAACCTGTTTGTTGCCCAGTCTTTCGAAGTGTTAACCGTCTATCTGCTACGAGCCAGTTAATATAATACACGTCAAATTTCATGTGCTAACTTTGCACTCAATATAGGAGAGACAATTAAGGTTCTCCAGCAGCAGATAAGACATTCTATGAGACAGCAACAGCCCAGTCAATGTCAGCTTTCAAGCTGATGCCCGCTAACCATCTGAGAGAAAGCTTGCCAAGGAGAGGTTCACAGTGCGAGGTAAGTCATACCAGATAGTCTATACAGCTTTTCTCCTACTTTCAGATAAGGACTCAAATATTGATTGATTGACATGTTTTATAAATATATATATATGGCGAGAGAGAGAGAATGTTATTACACAAGGGAACAATTTATCAAAAAGCTGTCCTGAAATCTTCAAATTATGCAAAGGAGCTGGATTAACTTTGCTGGAGCCTAGGATCAATCCCACCCAGGTGACATGTCCTACACCCAGTGAGAAATTTTTTTATGATCATCTTGTTTCAATCATTATAATTACTGGAACCTTAATAACAATATTCAAGTAGTATTCATCTCTTATTACAGTACATGACTGGGGTGTTTTAATTGGGGCAAAAAGAGTTGTTGGGAATTCTGAACACTGTCTCTGTACTAATGGTTATTTACAGTTTCTTGCATGCCATCTTCCACAATAAATATACTAGATTTACAGTTGTTTATAATCTCAATTTACAGTGCCTTCATTCTAAGAAGCTGGTAACAATGCTTAGCTGTTCTGGCTAATGAAATAACCTTAATGCTGGTCAATTGTGTATGCTCTTTTTTCCATCTTTGCTTCCTTTCTATATTACTCAGGACTCCTTAGACAGTACAGGATAGAAACATACATTAAACCAGTCCAAGCAATAGAATGGAAGTTGGTTGGTTTGCAGGACTAAAAAGAATACTGATGAAGCTCACAAAACTGGAAGGAGCCCTGCCCAAAGTCGAGGCTTGGAAGGCAGATTTCAGTATTGCCAGGAGCTTTTATCTGGTGCATCCACCTCACATCTCTGCTTGGCTTTATGTAGATTGACTTTTTCCAATGACAGGAAAAGTGGGTGCTGGTAACCACAAATTTACAGTCTCCCAGCTTAGCAACGTGGAAGAAAGATGCCCAGAAAAACCCTGGCCGGCCCTAGCTGGCCCGAATGCTCACCCCATAGGCCGATCATTGAGGTCAGTGGGATGCAGTCATATTACTCACTAGGCTATTTTGTTGTTAGGGGGCAAAATGCTCTGGGGATAAGACTGGGGTAAGATGCATATCGTACAGGGAAATTAGAAGCAATACATGAGGCCAGGTGCAGTGGTGTGTGCCTGAAATCCCTGCACTTTGGGAGGCCAAGGTGGGAGGCTCGCCTGAGCCCAGGAGTTCAAGGCCAGCTTAGCTGGCTGTGGTGGCATGCACCTGTGGTCCCAGCTACTCAGGCAGCTGAGATGGGAGGATCGCTGGAGCTCTCGAGGTTGAGGCTGCGGTGAGCCGAGATCGCAGCACTGCACTCCAGCCTGGATGACAGCATGAGACCCTGTCTCAAACAAAAAAGAAAAAAAAAAAAAGCAGCAATGCATGAGGGCAGTTTAAGAGCTATCATCTTGGCCCTATAATACTGCTCAAAATACAATCGTTGTGCACAGAGGTTTGATCCATCGGCTTCTGTGGATATATTGCCTCCAACCTATCTTTACCATGGTGTCTGCCGTTGGCTATAGATTGCTGCAATTTTCTGTCCCATCAAAACAAATGCTGGTTTCTCCACACCTTTTCCATAGAAATGAGTATCACTGGAAACTTGAAACGGTGTGTGAGAGATTCTACAACCTTTGCCGCTTTTGGCTGTTCATTAGAAATGAAAAGCGGCCCCTTTTCTGCAGCACTCTGGCACATCTTGTATAATACCATGAGTGTTCATCCAGCACGAGGAGCTTGGGACATGAATGCTTAAACACATCATGCTCAATGTCTTGTGGGTGATATTCAAGTTTAATGTAACATCTCGTTTGTGGCTGTCTAATTGCATGATATTTTCCATTTCTTTCCTCAATTAATACTGTGATACAGAGTGTCTTCTTTTTATGGGACAGTCTGTCCTCTAAATTCATGAACAATGTGCTTAGTATTTGTGCTAAGATAATACTTTTCCCTCCCAGCTGTGACATTCGGATTGTTTTATTCTACCTCAGAAGGCCTAAGATGACCCCTCCGCGTGCAGGTCTCAGTCCCTGGCCATCTGCGGACCTGCCTATCCTTTGCTGCCTTATGAGAGACTTGACCTTCAATGCCTCGTTAGCCTTACGGGTCTCTAGTCCACTCCCAGCATCTAATCCTCAATAGCTCATCTTTGCCACTGTGTGACCTAGTAGCTGACCTTTCCCACTGTGGCTCCCCTAACAGAGCTAAACTCTTGACAAACCCATAAAACAATTGTTTTTTTTGTTTGTTTGTTTTTTGTTTTTTGGGTTTTTTTGCTTGGTTTTGTTTCTTAGTGGTTCTCTGCTTGAAATAAACACATTTAAAGGTATTCATCTTTCTCTGTCCAAAAGCCTAGCCACTTCAATAATCTCATTTTAAGGCCAGGCACAGTGGCTCATGCCTGTAATCCCAGCACTTTGGGAGACTGAGGTACAAGAATCACTTGAGGCCAGGATTTTGAGACCACCCTGGGTAACAAAGCAAGAGTCTGTCTCTAGAAAAACTAAAAATTAGCTGGGCACAGCGGTGCACTCCTAAAGTTCCGCCTGCGCTGGAGACCGGGGCGGGAGGATCCCTTGAACCAGGAAGTCAAGGCTCCAGCGAGCTGTGATTGCGCCACTGCACTCTAAGCAGAGTGAGATCTTGTCTCTTAAAAGAAGAAAGAGAAAAAAAGAATTGTATTTTAAACACCCTTGTTACAACATGCCAACATATTTTTGTATTTTGTGGTTTTTAACCTCCTTTTGTTGCCTTCTACTAATAGATTTAAAATTTCTAGTACTGTGATCAAAATTCCTTAGAGAAGAATAAACCAACAACTGTTTACTTGTAAGTCCACTTTGCAAAGAGAGAATGAGAGTAATCACTTTAAGGACTTAGAAGAAAAGGCAATAATTATGTTTGTTTTACGTCAGCATTTAAATCAAAATGCAAATGTTGTTTTCATAAAAAATGAAAGTAATAGTGTTTTAATTGACAAGGGAATACCAATTCTTCTAAAATAGATATTTTCTGTAATTGTTAATATTTTTTTCTTTAATAGCTTTCTTAGCTCAGAAAGGAGCACAGTCACATGCTGAATGCTTTATAGTACAGTTTTAAAATGTCATGATTTTTTGCAGCACTGTAACCTACAAAAAAAACACATAATAAATTGTATTGACAAGGTTTTCATGCTTAAACCTACATTTTATTGTACCATTATCCCTGAACAAATTGAGGCACAATATTTCATTAGACTGGACAGATATATTACTGAACATACAAGAGAATATCAAAGGCCATTCAATAGTTTTAGCAAAGAGGATCAATATTAGGTTTTGTAAGTTTGTGTAAAAGAATACTTTCTATATCATGGCTATATCTTGTATATTAGGATCGCTTTTTGTTTTGTTTTTTGTTTTGAGACACAGCCTTGCTCTGTCACCCAGGCTGGAGTTCAGTGGTGCCATCTGGGCTCACTGCAGCCTCTGCCACCTCGGTTCAAGCGATTCTCCTGCCTCAGCCTCCCAAGTAGCTGGGATTACAGGTGCCCACCACTACATCCAGCTAATTTTTACATTTTTAGTGGAGATGAGGTTTCACCATGTTGGCCAGGCTGGTCTCAAACTCCTGACCTCAGGTTCAAGTGATTCTCCTGCCTCAGCCTCCCAAGTAGCTGGGATTACAGGCACCCACCACCACATCCAGCTAATTTTTATATTTTTAGTGGAGACGAGGTTTCACCATATTGGCCAGGCTGGTCTCGAACTCCTGACCTCAGGTGATCTGCCCGCCTTGGCCTCCCAAAGTGCTGGGATTACAGGCATGAGCCCCTGTACCCAGCCTTAGGTTCCTTTTTAGAACACCTAAAATGAATTTATTTTAAAGGGAAGTATTTTAAAGGTACTATTTTTTATAAGGACTTTAATATTTAGAGTCATAATATTTAGAAAAGAAGAGGTTCGTACTCATATTTACAAAATACGTCTCAGAAATTGATTCTGAAACAGTTCTAACAATAGTTCTATGAAGTCATGTATTACTTATTATAATAGATGGCATGCAATTTAGTGACAGTGAAATATCTGGGATTGAAATTCCACCCAAACACTCCCCCATTTTCTGCCATCAGAGATGTTCATTTGTCACAGAGAAGCTAAAGGTTTATAAGACTTTTATACGAGGAAAAACTGAATATTTCATGTAAATATTAATCATAACTAACTGGAGTAGCTATATTAGTATCAGACAAAGTAGACTTCAGAATAAGTAATATTACCAGGGATAAAAAGGGACATTACATGATGATAAAAACAGTCACTTCATCAAGACAAGGTAGCAACCCTAAATATATGTCAACTCATTATAGAGCTTTCAAATAAATAAAGCAAAATTGATAAAATGAAAGAAGAAGTAAGCAAATGCAGTTATTATTGGAGACTTCAACACTCATCTCAGTCATTGATAGAGCAGACAGAAAATCAGTAAGAATATATATTTGAATGGCAGTGACTTGACCAACCTGACCTAAGGTGTCTGTGTAGTAGGTTCCACTCAACGTCAAAATACATGTACTTTTCAAATGCACAGGGAGCGTGCACCAAGATAGATGAGTAGCGCTTCTCCAACTGTGGTCGGGTATTTAAACCTAAATGTTCAATACTCATATGAAAAGTATTTGTTCACTGGACAATAGCATCTGATAATGAATATCCTTGGATTCCAGTTGTTTCTACCAATCTCGATGTTTACTCCTTTGTTTCCAAGCGGTCTTACAAGTAAAGCAAATCTCAGATATGCTTTGTTGATCCAACAGATATCTAATAGCAAGTAGGCAGTAAGACAGCCATATAGCCTCTTGACCACTCTCAGTCCTCAGATGCCCTGACAAGCACATCAAACAAAAGGTTCACTCCAAGGCAGATGCAACGATATTTTGTTGATAGGATCAGAAAACTTCCTGAGGTTCAATAGTCATCCAGTGAGAGTGGGATCACAGGACTGAAGGAAGCCTGACCCCAATGGGCTACTTGGATGTGGGTCTTAAACAGATTCTTATACTTCCTTTCTTCAAGGGTAGAAGAGCCTGTAAAACCTCTCTTTCCCACCACATGTCTAGAAGTTTGCTAATTTCATGAATGAAATCATTTTTCCTTCATTCCTTGTGCTAATTCACAATGCCTGTGGTTTAGATTTAGGCATCAATATTTGAAGCCTTGCTGAGTCCACCTCTCAAGTGTAGATTGCCAATTGAGGCAGTTCAAATGCTAATCAGTCACCTATAAGGTGTAGGTTAAAGTTAATTCACACTGACACATATGCCACACTGCATACTAATTATCAATACATTCCTTCAGATGAATCGGCACTATATAAATCAGTATGCTAAAATATATTAAAATAATTTTTTTGTCTTTTTTTTTTTTTTCCTTTTTGTGGAGAACGGGGTCTCGCTATATTACCCAGGCAGGTCTTGAACTCCTGGGCTCAAGCTATCCTCCCGCCTCTGCCTCCCTGAGAGCTGGGATTACAGGTGTGAGCCACCGCACCTGGCCATATTAAAATAATTTAAATCAATTTACCAAAAAAAAATCTTAACAGAATTGGGCATGCATTGGGATTGGGAAAGGCTCAGAGGAGCCAAACAGTTATGATAGAAAAGGAAATCAGAAATCATGAGATTTTCAGCAAACCAACATTGGGGTAAAAACTTTGTTTTCACATTTTTTTTTTTTTGGTTACCATTTCTTAATAACTATTCTCTAACTACCACTCTAGTTTTCTAATAACAAAGAGCAAATTGGCTGTCTGTATGGAATAGAACTTACCTTTTTTCTGTCTTTTTTTTTTTTTTTTTTTTTTTTTTGAGACAGAATCTGTCTCTGTCGTCCAGACTGGAGTGCAGTGGTATAATCTCGCCTCACTGCAACCTCCGCCTCCCGGGTTCAAGCGATTCTCTTGCCTCAGACTCCCAAGAAGCTGAGATTACAGGCTCACATCACCACACCTGACTAATTTTTGTATTTTTAGTAGAGACGGGGTTTCGCCGTGCTGGCCAGGCTGGCCTCAAACTCTTGACCTCAGGTGATCTACCAGCCTTGGCCCCCCAAAGTGCTGGGATTACAGGCATGAGCCACTTCACCCCGCCTAGAGCTCACCTTTTTTAAAATATTAAAATGCCGTGCTTGATAAAGGTAATAATAATTTTTAAATCAACATTTGTTTGATAGTAGAATTTCAATTATCTTAATTTTAGGAGTGTAGGAAAAATATCTCATTGCATCATGTATAGAAAACATCCTATTAACATAGGACATATTGTTAGATTCAGTAGGGTTCTATCAATTTTTTTAATTTAAATCATGGACGGTTACATCATTAAATTGTATTCATTGGGTTGAGGTGTTGAAGAACTCGTCACCTCCCACATCCCAATTTTAACACCTGCTCTTTGCTCTTCATTTTGTATAAGACAAGGTTGGTTCATCATTCAACTTCCACAGCGACTTATCTATTTCTAATGCTTGGCAAATTTTCCAAGGATTTCCTCTAGTGGTGCAGTGAAATACGCTATCGCAGGCCTAATTTTTCTTTGAAGTCTTCTATTTTATCTTAAAAATCCGTATGAATTTTCTATGTAAATATACAATGTCTTCTTCGTCAGAACCACCCGGTTGGCTGCCCTCCAAGCTGCACCTCCTGGTCACCGCCACCGCCACGGCCAGAGGTCGGCTTCTTGGGGAGGTGGCTCCCAACTTTGAGGCCAATACCACCGCCGGCCGCATCCGTTTCCACGACTTTCTGGGAAACTCATGGGGTGTTCTCTCCTCCCACCCTCGGGACTTTACCCCAGTGTGCTCCACAGAGCTCGGCAGAACTGCAAAACTGGCACTGGAATTTGCCAAGAGGAATGTTAAGTTGATTGCCCTTTTTTTTTTTTCTTTTTTTCCTTTTTTTGAGATGGAGTCTCTCTCTGTCACCCAGGCTGGAGTGCAGTGGCGGGATCTTGGCTCACTGCAATCTCTGCCTACCGGGTTCAAGCCATTCTCCTGCCTCAGCCTCCTGCCTAGCTGGGACTACAGGTGCGTGCCACCACGCCCGGCTAATTTTTGTATCTTTGGTAGAGACGGGCTTTCACCATGTTGGTCAGGCTGGTCTCGAACTCCTGACCTTGTGATCGGTCTGCCTCAGCCTCCCAAAGTGCTGGGACTATAGGTGTGAGCCACTGCACCCAGCCAATTGCCCTTTCAATAGACAGTGTTGAGGACCATCTTGCCTGCAGCAAGGATATCAATGCTTACAATGGTGAAGAGCCCACAGAAAAATTACCTTTTCTCATCATCGATGATAAGAATTGGGACCTTACCATCCTGTTGGGCATGCTGGATCCAGCAGAGAAGGATGAAAAGGACATGCCTGTGGCTGCTCATGTGGTGTTTGTTATTGGTCCTGATAAGAGGCTGAAGCTGTCTATCATCGACCCAGCTACCATTGGCAGGAACTTTGATGAGATTCTCCGGGTAGTCACCTCTCTGTAGCTGACAGCAGAAAAGAGGGTTGCCACCCCAGTTGATTGAAAGGATGGAGATAGTGTCATGGTCCTTCCAACCATCCCTGAAGAGGAAGCCAAAAAAACTTTTCCTGAAAGGAGTCTTCACCAGAGAGCTCCCATCTGGTAAGAAATACCTCTGCCACACACCCTAGCCTTAAGTCTCTTGGAGAAGTTGGTGCTGTGAGCCAGAGGACGTCAGCTGCCAATCATGCCTTCCTGCAGCAACTCCATAAAAACATCCTGGTGTCAACACACCAAGGTTTTTAGGTTGCTATACTACTGGCTTATTAAATGAAAACTGGCACTGAAAGTTTCTTGGGATTCTTTACACTCTGCCTTCACCAGCATTCAATTCTGTTCATACATCAGCACTCTCTACTGGTTCTCTTTGAAATATGTTCTGTATTTAAAACTCAAATCTTGCTGGATCTCTCCAGGGCTTGTGACCAATGAGGTCATATTGGTTGGTGGTTGAGAAAGCTTGCTTCCCTCCATCAGAGAATGACTATCAATTTTTCCCTCCATGAAAGAATGTCAACTTTTTAAACTGTCCTATCACAACCTCTCTTCAGTCACCCATTTTGAAGAGTAACAGAACTTGAGGTTCAACTCCTCTGTAAATATCCAAGTATAAAACCCAGGAACTTAGAGTAACCCAGATGTTATTTAATATTCTGTGTTTGCATCATAGCTGGGGGAAAAAATCCTTTTTAATTCTGTACCTTTCTAGTAGATAACTGAAGTGAAGAGCAAGTGAAGAGACCTTTCAATATTTTGCTATTTAAAAAAAAAAAAATTGTGGCCGGGTGTGGTGGCTCACGCCTGTAATCCCACCCAGCACTTCAGGAGGCTGAGGCGGGTGGACCACGAGGTCAGGAGATCGAGACCGTCCTGGTTAACACAGTGAAACCCCGTCTCTACTAAAACTACAAAAAAATTAGCCGGGCATAGTGGTGGCGCCTGTAGTCCCAGCTACTCAGGAGGCTGAGGCAGGAGAATGGTGTGAACCTGGGAGGCGGAGCCTGCAGTGAGCCGGGATCGCGCCACTCACTCCAGCCTGGGTGACAGAGCGAGACTCTGTCTAATTAAAAAAAAAAAAATTGTGATAAGTTTCTGTCAAAATGGAGAGACTGCAGAAAAGGCCTCCCTTGGCTTTCAAGGAGGTGTAGCAGGTGTGAGCAATCCTGGTGCATGTGCCTTTCACACATGGTTTGCATTTATGAGTCTGCTTTCTGATAATGCGTACATGAAAGAGGACACCTTGTGAAGGGAAGAGAGAATGACTGAAAATGTTTTATTATAGAACTCTTCTTGCAGTGGGTTTTGCTATTTTCTGGATTTTACTTTTTAGGGAACAACAAACAAAATCCTTTGTTAAAACTGAAAAAAATACACAATGTATCAATGTCTATTTTGATATAAATGTTAATATTTAAAACTGATTGCCTAAATCACTTCTAGTTTCTGTATGTGTGCCCAAACTAATTTGGAATCAAGAACTTAGAGGATACTTCTAAAAGAGACATTTAGAGGTCATTGTGAAGGATGAGGAATGTTCCACGAACTCGCTGCTTTTTACTGGTAGCCTTGAGGGGTCATATCATTCTGTTTCTCAATGCCTATCTCGGTAAGAAGCAGAAGAATTTTGTAAATAAATATTTGCTCCATCAATACAAGCAGGATCAATTCCATATGGAACAACTCAGTGCATGCAAGGATCTGTGGAGTTTCCTTTACTCCTAAAAAGCCAGTCTGCAGGCATTGTCTCCCAGGTTTAGACCTGGAAAATTTAGAAAGCTATGAAGTCTCCCACTATAAAAAAAAAAAAAATAACTGTTTAATGCAATCTGTTGCTCTTTTGTGATAAATTGCCTTCTTGGAAGCAAAGCAAGGAACAACTGGATGAGGGTCTACAAAGCCGCAAAAGACAACATAACATTAGTTGTCCTTGGGAAGCAAACTGGATGACTTGAGGTCAAGGGTAAGAGACGTCCTTTTACCATTGACCTTCTTCATTTTACTGTTTGTGCCATTTACATGTATTACACCTTTTAGAAAACAAATTCATAATAATTTTAAAATAAATTATTTTAATGACTTCAGAAAAGAGCAGCAAATAAAATTTTTGTCTCATTTATCATAATTTAAGCCTTGAGGTTCTCACCCAGTCAGCTCTGATGGAGCTCAAAGTCCAGCTAAACAAAGCTTCTGTGCCTGACACTGCTTCTCAATGGAGCGTCCACACAATCAGTCCTTGCAGCAGAAACGAGAGAAGGTATACAAATGGAAAGGCTGGGCTCAAGGGACCCACAGCATTGAACAAGCTCCCTTTCGTGAGACAGAGAGGGAACAGAATATATAAGTATTTACTCACATATGCAGAAACAGTCCTTTGAAATTATGGATGCCTAAGACCTACAGTGACTGACATTATATTCACGGAACTGGATTGCATTTAGTAAGGGGAAACCAAGCACAATTCGCTCTTCAACTTACTTGTAGTCATTGAAGGATTATCTGAATTAGCAAAAGGACCATCCAGTACTAAATTAAACAATCTAAATTAAATATATTAATGCATACCACAACGCACACATTATTTGTTTGAGATAGAGGTTAGGCCATGATACTGTAGGTAGAGGATCTGCAGTATTCTTTTCTTCCCTTGTAGAAATGAAGGACGAGATATTACAGGACATTTGTCAGAATCAGTTCGAAAGCCTTCAAACAGAAAGTCAAAGTATAAGTGACCTTTTAATAGTAGAAGAAAAGTAGGACAGTTTTCTCTCTCCCAACAAACGTGCACGCGCACGCACACATACATACACACACACACACACGCTCCTCTAAGGGAGGAGGAACTTTCTAACTGTGGCCATTTTTATCCCCTGATGTAGACGTCTTCATGTGATCAGTTGTTTTGCGGGGTGGAGGGTTGTATTCATTACAGATTCATGCAGATTAGCTCTATGCAACAAAGCTGTGTTGATCTTAGACATCCATACACCTGCAAGCTCTGTTAACGAACCCGTGTGGCTGTAGGTGTTACGGATTTGTAAATTAAGCAATCCTAAGACATGGATGCTAACAAGATGTAGTTGAACTTGTGCTGCCTTCCTGTGTTGGTATTGAGAAAGCACTGTAGCCTAGACTCAGGTTCACAATGTTTACACTCACGCATCTACAACAGTTCTCGATTTTTATGAATCACCTGGATTTTGTTAAAATGCAAATTCTGGTTCAGTAGGTCGAGGGCAAGGTCTGCATTTCCAACAAGGTGATGCTGACACAACTGGACCATGACCCACACTTATAGCAGGACTGTGCCCCTCAGACGGTGTCTGACTACAGAGTCTTTCATACATTTTGAAATTTCAAGCATGAGATTTTGAAAATTTGAATACATGTAACTATACTACCTATACAAAAAATAACAAAAGTTAGAAAACAAGTGAAATCATTTTTGTTGAAACCCCAGTATTCTGTAATACAGCCGAGTGGAAAACGGGTAAGAGGAGCAGTAACAGGCCCTCCAGAGGAATCTTGCCTCTGAGTTGGAAGCTTTTCATCACGCTCACCAGGAAAATTTCCTCTGCTGAACCTCCGCTACACCGCTCTTCACAGACCAAATTGAAGCTTCACGGAGAATGGCTTCAGGGATTTCCTGAACACAATAATCACTTTTTTCTCTTTTAGATGTTTTGCTTCCAGAGGGCAAAAAAGGACAAACTGAACGTCGGAGCAGAGCCTATATGATGATTTTGCAGGAATATTAAGATGGGTTCCCCCAGATCATTATACTTAGCAAACTAGGCCAGGAACAAAAAACCAAACAGCACATATTCTCACTTACAAGTGGGAGCTAAATGATGAGAACACAAGGACACGAAGAGCGGAACACACACACTGGGGATTCCTTGAGGGTGGAGAGTGGGAGGAGGGAAAGAATCAGGAAAAATGACTAACAGGTACTCAGCTTAGTCCCTGGGTGATGAAATAATCTGTATAACAAACCCCTGTGACATAAGTTTATCGATATAACAAATCTGCTCATGTACTCTAAATCTGAAATAAAAGTTTAAAAAATTAGAAAAAGAAAAACAGCCAGGCATGGTGGCACGCACCTGTCATCCAAGCTACTCGGGAGGCTGAAGTGGGAGGATCTCTTGAGCCCAGGAGGTCAAGGTTGCAGTGAGCCATGATTGTGCCACTGCAATCCAGCCTGGGCGAGAGTGAGAAATTACCTCTTAAAAAAAACGAGAAGGTGGGCGCGCTCGTGGGGTGTATTAGAAAAAGTGCTCCCTCCAGATGGATGAGGCTCCTGGATAGATGGTGCTGAAACAGGTCAGGGTCACTGGTCTCATTGTCTAAGGTGTTATCCAAGCTCATCGTCTCACAACCAGAGAATTCAGGAGCGTGGACACAAAGAATGAGGTTGGAGCAAAAGTGTAATGAGGAAAACCAGCAAGCTCTCCACCGTGCACAGGCGAGCGTGAGTGGGTTGCCATTTTCACAGTTGAGTCCAAAAGCTTTCAGAAGAAACTCCTCTCATCTATGTAGCTGTTTGAGTAACTTCTCTTTGTGAAAAGCTGTCTGCAAACCCTCCCCCTTGTCTATGTAGTTGTGGGTATGACTCTAGGTAAGCACAAAGCGCCGCTTCTCTTGTTTGTAAAACCGTGGGTTTTGTTTTAGGGAAGCCCCCCGCCTCCTCCCTGCACAAGTTCCCACGGAGCCCACCGTGTACATGTCTGAAAAGAAGCGGAAACTTTTCCCTGGGAGCTCACTAATCACACGAAGAACAGAAGGCTTCTGTGCCGGACCTTGCGTGCTAGTCTGTGCAGGTGCAGCCTGAGTTTTCCCCAGGCTGCTCTATTTTTGCCTGTAGCTATGATTTTTCAGGCAGGCTGCTTCTCCGAGGACCAGCCTTAGCTATCTACCTAACTGATTTTTCCTTTTCTTCTCCCTCACTGCTTCACACGAAGGAAAAGATGCCCTTCCTCACAAGTGTACCTGGCCCACAGCTTGAAGAGCAGAGCTTGGGTTGGATTTGTGAAGGGCACAGTTTGACCATCACCAGGGCAGCCCATCTAAAACTCTCCCAGTTGGCTCATACCAACAAGGAAATCTTGTAGAAGATGTTCAGTAAATTAGAGGCAAGTGTTCACAGGAAGCAGTCTTCTTATTTGCTTTTCTAATCCCTCTGGTGGCAAGAGAGCCTGAGTGCCGGGATTCCGGGAGGCGGAGGGGCTGATAGTGGTGCAACGTGGGGCTCCATTTTCCCTCACTGCCTTGGACATCTGGCCCCTGGTGTCTGGTCTTTATACCTGATACGGTGTTTGCATTGTGTTGTGGCTGAGTTATATCCCCTCACCCAAATTTACAGCAGAAGTCTTAATCCACTGGGCATGCTGTCTCACGCCTGTAATCCTGGCACTTTGGGAGGCCAAGGCAGGAGGACTGCTCTCAAGGCCAGCAGTTTGAGACTAGTGAGACCTCATCTCTACCAAAAAAATAAAAATAAATAAAATATTAGCTGAGTGTGGTGGCACGTGCCAGTGGGAGTGTCGCTTGAGTACAGAAGTTTGAAGTTGCAGTGACCCAAGATTGCACCATGCACTCTGGCCTGGGCAACAGAGATCCTGTCTCCAAAAAAAAAAAAAGAGAGAAAGAGAGAAAAGAAAGAAGGAAAGAAAGAAAAGAAAGGAAGGAAGGAAGGAAGGAAGGAAGGAAGGAAGGAAGGAAGGAAAGAAACTCTAATCCCCAATAACTCAGAATGTGTCTGCATTTCACAATAAGATCTTTAAAGAAGTAATTAAGTTAAAGTTAGCTCATTAGGGTGGTCCCTCACCCAACCTGACTGGCATCCTTATACGAAGAGGAAACAGGGACACAGACACACACAGAAGGAGGACGGAGTGGAGACACACGGAGAACTCGGCCATCTACAGGCCAAGGAGAGAGGCTGGAGAAGGAGCCAACTCTACTGACACCCTGACCTCAGTCTTCCAGCTCCAGCATTGTGAGGAGAAGCTATTGTGTGATTTGAGCCTCCCAAATTACCAACAAATTGGTAATTTGTTATGGCAGCCCCGGGGGGACTGAAACACCTCGTCCACTCGTTTTACAGAAAACTCAGAGGTAAACGCTTGTGAGATTATAGGGAAAGGATGCACCATGATTAGACCCACAAAAGGTCCTCTCCACTCCCCGACTTCCCCTCCTCCATGCAAGTCCACCCACGTTGGCAGCAGTGGGCTTGAGTGGAAAGTCAGCAGCAGCAATGGAGCCTTGAAGCTGGCCCATCTGTGTCAGGCGAACTGTTAAAACAGAAGGAACACTGGGAGAAGGCTTTTCCCATTTCTCCAACCACAGCTTCAGAAAATCTCTGATATGCAGAGAGTGATTATTTCTCCTTGCTCTTTCTGGGAGGTTTGAAGGAGAAGGTACCACTCCTCATGCATTTTTCATTCTACAGCCATTTAAGTCCATTGCTGCCAAGAAAATGAGGGACCTAGTAAATGACTTCTAATTAAAAATATAGGAAAGCTTCAAGTGACTTCATAAAGATGTCATGGCAATATAGCGCATTAGTAAATCACTGTAACTCCCGGATCTAGGCAAATAAGCACAGACCTATTTATTCTTGAATTTTTTTTCAGGATATGAGTCCCCTGTCCAAATCCAAAGGTCTACTTGAACACAATTTCAGTTCTTTTATTCTTTCCCAAATAACATCAGTACAATAATTTATGTTCTTTCTCACCAAGAAGAAAACCAAACCCTTCTGATACGATTTCAACAACTCTTATTCCTCCACTCACAGCCTCCCCTCAGGTGAAGTTTTTTTCTCCCTTTCTCCAAGCCTTTGCCTTCCTTCTGCCTCCTTTGTGGCTAAAATTAATGTACTGCCTAGAACCAGACCTGTCACCTTCTGACTCACATTTTCCCATAAAGGTACTGAAAAGCCTTAAGAAGATTCATGAAGCATCATTAGACACTGAATTAAAACTGTAAATATAAAAAAACTGTGGCCTGGCGCAGTGGCTCACGCCTGTAATCTCAGCTCTTTGGAAAGCCAGGGCAAGTGGATCACTAGAGGTCGGGAGTTCGAACCAGCCTGGCCAACATGGCGAAACCCCATCTCCACTAAAAATGCAAAAATTAGCCAGGCGTGGTGGTGCACTCCTGTAATGTCAGCTACTCAGGAGACTGAGGCAAGAGAATCGCTTGAACCCAGGAGTCAGAGGTTGCACTGAGCCGAGATCACGCCACTGCACTCCAGCCTGGGTGCCAGAGTGAGATTACATCTTTAAAAAAAAAAAAAAAAAAGTGTTTCATTATCACTATAATCACCTCAGAGAATAGCTTTGTTGTCCTCCATTGTCTATGGAATGCCAAACACTTGTGCTATCTTAGACTCACAGGGCTTGGAACCGGCCCAACTGTCTTATAGAACTGATGTTTATGGTTTCTTTTGAATCCACATGGAAACTGACCTTCCCAGTCTTAAAATTTGAGAGTTACATTTGTCTTTTCTGAGTTCCTTTTTCAAGAAACCAACCATCAGCCTTCCTAGATAGTATCAAGGAGCTGAAACTCATCAGAACACTGCCTCCAGACAATGAGATGCCAGACCCCTTGCCCATCATGACTCTACCTAAACGGCCACCTGCTTCCTGCTGACCTACTCTTTCTACGTATCCTTTCCTAATTCCTGTTTTCCCACACAGGGTTACGTTCCTTCCCTGCTATATAACCTCTAGTTTTGGTTGCTCAGGGAGATGGATTTGAAGCTGATCTCCCATCTCCTCTGCTGCAGCACCCGATTAAACTTTTTCCTTGGCATACTCATTGTCTCAGTCATTGGCTTTCTGTACAGCGAGCAGCAGGACCTAGACCAAAGCCCTGGGGTTTTGGTAAGATTCAATGTCTCTGCAACCAAGTTGCTTATTTTCACCATGCAGTAAAAATAAGTACCATAGTCTGGGTGCAGTGGCTCACACCTATAATCCCAGCACTTTGGGAGCCGAGGCGGGCAGATCATGAGGTCAGGAGATCGAGACCATCCTGGCTAACACGGTGAAGCCCCGTCTCTACTAAAAATACAAAAAATCAGCCAGGCGTGGTGGCAGGTGCCTGTAGTCCCAGCTACTTGGGAGGCTGAGGCAGCAGAACGGCGTGAACCCGGGAGGTGGAGGTTGCAGTGAGCCAAGATCGTGCCACTGTACTCCAGCCTGGGCAACAGAGCGAGACTCCGTCTCAAAAATACATACATACATACACACCATATAAGCCTTGTTTAGATAACTTATTTCCTTTAACTCACTCTTCAGACACCCCCCACTCTCAGCTTCAGTCTTTGCCCCATACCACTCTCATTAACAGCCATTCATTTCATCTTTATTGGATCCAGCTTCTCTATCCATAGACATGGTTTCTACCACACAACTCCTGAAACTTAAACGTGCATATGAATTACTTGGGTATTTTATTAAAATTTATATTTACTTCAGCAATTCTGGAGTAAAGTCTGAAATTCTGCATTCCCGCCAAGCTCCCAGGTAATGTCAGTGTTGCTGATCTGAAACTGTCCATTGGTTTAAAATATTCTATTGTAACCCTTTGTAGGGTTTTCAGCCTCCAAACACTGGCTCTGGGAGTTAAATTGTACTGGTAACTTATATATCACTTCTGCCAAATAGTCAAATCAATCCATCAATGAATATTTGTTGAATACCTACTCCAAAGCCCCCTGTAAAATATATTCTTCTTAGTTTGGTAGATAGTTTTGAAAGCATTTACCCTTTCAAGTGTGTGTTTGTTTTTGCAACAGAGTCTCACTCTATTGCCCAGACTAGATTGCAGTGGAATGATCTCAGCTCACTGCAACCTCTGCCTCCTTGGTTCAAGAGGTTCTCTTGCAGCCTCAGTGCCCTGAGTATCTGGGATTACAGGCATGTGCCACCACGCCTAATATTGTATTTTTAGTAGAGATGGGGTTTCACATGTTGGCCATGGCTGGTCTCAAACTCCTGACCTCAGATGATCTACCCGCTTCTGCCTCCCAAAGATTAGAGGTTTGAGCCACTGCATCCAGCCAACATTTCAAGTTCTAAAAGCTCTAATCTTTTCATAGGCAGTCAGTATTCTTCCCCTTTCTCCTTATCTCATCACCAAGGTTTTTTTGTTTTCTTACAACAGAGTTCCAATCTGTCACCCAAGCTGGAGTGCAGTGGCACAATCTTGGCTCACTGCAGCCTCCATGTCTCAGACTGAAGCAATCCCCCCACCTCAGCCTCCCAAGGAGCTGGGAATACAGGCACTGACGACCACATCCAGTCAATTTTTGTATTTTTAGTAGAGACGGGGTTTCACCATGTTGGCCAGACTCATCTCAAACTCCTGGCCTCAAGTGTTCTGCCCCCTTCAGCCGAAAGTGCTGGGACTACAGGCGTCAGCCACTGCCCTGGCCTACTATATTTTAATATAAGATTTATAATTCAATTATTTGAAGATGGGGTTCAGGGCCCAAGAACCTTTGCAGTGTTTTCAAGCTACATTCATTCATTCATTCAATGTTTATTATTAACACACTACATACTTGGCACTGTTTACTGATAAGCATAGAACACAAGACAAGCAAGGTCCCTGTGTGTCTGGAATTGGTGGGTTGTGTCACTGAGTTCAGCAATGAAACCAGGGAACCTCACGGTACGTGTTACAGTTCTTAAACATGGCATGGCCAGGGTTTCCTCCCTCAGACGTTCAGATGTGTCTGGAGCTTCTTCCTTCGGTTGGGTTTGTGGTCTCGCTGTCAGGAGTGAAGCTGCAAACCTCCGTGGTGAGTGTTACAGCTTTTAAAGGCAGTGCGTCTTGAGTGGTTTACTCTTCCCGGAGGGTTAGTGGTCTCGCTGGCTTCAGGAGTGAAGGTGGGTTCGTGGTTTGGCTGGCTTCAGGAGTGAGGCTGCAGACCTTCTCGGTGACTGTGACAGCTCATATAGACACCACAAACTCAAAGGGTGAGCAGCAGCAAGATTTATTACAAAGAGCAACTGAGCAAAGCTTCCACGCCGCGGCAGCTGACGGGAACTGCTGCTGCGGGCTGGCGCGGGCAGCCTGCTTTTATTCCCTTATCTGGCCCCGCCCACATCCTGCTGATTGGTCCATTTTACCGAGAGCTGACTGGTCCGTTTTGACAGAGTGCTGATTGGTGCGTTTACAATCCTTGAGCTAGACACAGTCACTGAGTGCATCCAAGCCGCTGAACAAAATGTACAATTAAGAGTCTCCCATGAAATCACAACCAGTAACTGCAGGTGGACCCTGAGTCACGGCCAAGAAAGATTCTCGCCAAGCCTCAGAGATTCTCTCTGCCCTCTAGAGGCACTCACCGTGCTTGTGGAGATGCTTTCCGCTTCCTAAAACAACAGTATACTCACGCCTGTAATCCCAGCACTTTGGGAGGCCGAGGTGGGTGGATCACCTGAGCTCAAGGAGTTTGAGACCAGCCTAGTCAACATGGTAAAACCCCATCTGTACTAAAAATATAAAAAGTAGCTGGGCATTGTGGTGCGCATCTGTAATCCCAGCTCCTCGGGAGGCTGAGGCAGGAGAATCGCTTGAACCCGGTAGGCGGAGGTTGCAGTGAGCCGAGATCATGCCACTACACTCCAGCCTTGGCAACAGAGACTCCACCTCAAAAAGCGAAAAAAAAAAAAAAAAGAAAAGAAAAAAGAAAAAACCAGAACAATGTATCAGAAGGTGGATCCATGTGGATGTGAGATTAGCACTGGGCACTTAAACATGTGACCGCCTCAAAAAGGAGTGGTGGCCAGTGTCGTCTGAGAGCTTCAGCGGCCGACGAGCTGCCTGGTGACAGTTGTAGGAAGCAGAAAGGTCTAGCGTGAGCAATGGGAACACTTACCGTGGAGGTGACACCCATAAAGAGAAAGCAGCCTCCACCCGACCCTGCTTCAGGGGAAGCCACGTCCTCGGGTCGGTTAGGATTAAAAGATGAAGAATTTAAGGATGCAAAATATTTTGCTGATAACTGCCAAGGGGGTCAGAAGACACAGAGGAAGAATTTGGGGGATTCTGCAGGGTTTTGAACCTGGGTCACCCCAGGAAATGTACAGAACCATGTGAAGATGAGACTCCAGCGTAGGAGGATGACCTGGGGGTGTCTCACCACTTTCAGTGATTGTGATAAAATGGAAGAATTGGCTCAATCCTACTGATACATAACAGCAGAATTTTTGCAAAAAGAGCTAGGCCTACTCATAAGATTGAATAGTTCAGAGGTCTGTTAACTTTTTCAGTAAAGGGCCAGATAATAAGTATTTTAGATTTTGTGCCACAATTCCTCAACTCTGCCATTGTAGCAAAAAATCAGATATGAGATACGAGAATGGCGTGAACCCAGGAGGCGGAGCTTGCAGTGAGCCAAGATTGCACCATTGCACTCCAGCCTGGGCAACAGAGCGAGACTCTGCCTCAAAAAAAAAAAAAAAAAAAAAAAAGCAGATATGGCCAGGCACGGTGGCTCACGCCTGTAATCCCAACACTTTGAGAGGCCAAGGCGGGTGGATCACAAAGTCAGGAATTCAAGACCAGCTTGGCCAACGTGGTGAAACCCCGTGTCTACTAAAAAATACAAAAAAATTAGCCAGGCGTGGTGGCGGGCACCTGTAAACCAGCTACTCAGGAGGCTGAGGCAGGAGAATAGCTTGAACCCGGGAGGTGGAGGTTGCAGTAAGACCAGGTTGTGCCAAAGCATTCCATCCTGGGTGACGGAGCAAGACTCCATCTAGAAGTAAACAAAAAAAAAGCAGATATATCTCATAGATAAAGGCATGGGCATGGCTCTGTTCAATAACATCTTATTTGTGGTTACTGAACTTTTAATTTTATATAATTTTTAATGTTATGAAATATTATTTTTCTTTTGATTATGTCTTCAAATATTTAAAATGTAAAACTTTTCATAGCTCATGGCAGGCCAAGTTTGGAACATCTGCCATAGATTGAAGACCTCTGGCACAGTTTAATATTTAGTGGGTAAAACGGAAAAGGAGATTGGAACCAGATTAGTGTGGTTGCCAAAAGAAGCTAAAGTGTTTGGATGGGGGGTGTTGGTAGGCATGCTTTAGAATCCATTAAAAATCATTATGGGAGGCAAAAGATACGATCTCAATGTTTTAGGAAAATAGGTGGTTGCAGTAAAAATGATGCATTGGAAAGATAAGAAATCAGATGCAAACAGTCAGTTGAGAGACCCTGGCACTTCTAAAGGGGGACACATAAATGCCTAGAGACCCCTTTGCTTGAGAAAGCACAAGCCATTCAATGTTATTAGAAATAAAGTGGTAATATTGAAAATATATGAAATATACAATTTTACTTTCTCTCTGAACACACTGTAAGTCGGAAAACATATTAACGAAAACAACAATCTAATATCCTGAAATAGACCTGTGAAAAGGCTTGCAGGTAAAAGAAACACAAGGAAGACACAGAGACAGAAGGAATAGAATATTTAGGCACATTAAAGGGATTTAAGCCACAGGACTAGAACTCACACAGTAAGAATATGATGCTGGCAAAGAAATGGGGCTTCACACGGGAGAAGAGTTCACAAAAAGGACTCAGGAGTGTGGTCCGAGATGGAACCAGAGCTGAAATTATTTTCTCTTGGAATTTGAGAATTCTTTTCTATGACAATTTCAAACATCACTTTCCCTTCTTGAAATGTATGATTGATCTTTCTGGTTGAAACCCTAGGGGCTGGGGGAAGGAGAATCACCTCCTAGGGGTTATACCCGGGAAGGCACAAGGGAGACCCATTGCAAGTCCTAAAGAGCTCCTGGATTGGGCCAGCAAGACAAACTTTTTGCATCCTTCCATGACAATCATTTCTTGACTCTTGTTTTTTTTTTTCTTGACTCTTACTTAAGGAAAGAATAAAGGTACACCCAGAACCCCGTTGGATACCTACTCCTTGGTCGCATTCATTAGAGAAAGAACTCTCAGCAGTGGTGACGCTTTATCAGTACCCTGCAGAAAATCCGCTGAAACCGAGGTCCCTCCCTGTTAGTTCACCATAGGCATAGTCCTCTGAGCCTGTTTGCCCCTCTCTTGCATTCTGATTTACTGCTCGCTCCTCACTTAACTCCTCCTTTGTCCTTTGTTGTTCACAGACTGCACTTGTAAACTGGGTACTTTGAGTCTGATCCTGGGCTGCGCTCTCTTCTACCTATACTCATCCCCAACAATGGGGCTACTAATACCATCTATAACGAAAAGGGCCACAAAGAAAATAAGCCAGGGGGATATGGTAGAGATTGACTGAGTCAAGTCAGGCACATCAGCCCCGAAGTCATGCTTAAGCTGAGATCAGAATGCTTGGAATAATCTGAGGCATAGAATTTCAGACAGAAGAGAAGCAAATGCAAAAACCCGGTTGCCAGTTAGAAAGATGGAGGTAGCTGGAGAAAATTCTGACATAGTTCATTACTGCTCCACTGCATCACCTTCCTGGGGATGCAGCAGCACGGCATAGCTGAAGAGCTGAGGGGCTGCACTAGTTTTTAATATCAACTACATCACCTAAATCAACCTGTTCTAAAGCATATTTGGTGGATTCTTTTAGCTAAGAAAAAAAAAAAGATGAAATATTTAAGTTCCAAATCAAATACTGTTTGAGTCCCTGGTGCTCACATATTTACTCATATTGATCCATTTCTAATTACACACATAAACACATTCTTCAAACCTTTTCACTACCCACTAATTGGTTCCAACTCATAAGGAAAATCATAGATTTAAATCCTAAAATTAAAAAACAAAAACTATACATAACTGTGTGTCCCACAACTGCTTATTTTATACTTTCTTTTTTCTTTGCCCAAATAAGGTGGCACCTGTATTATTTACATGCCAATATCATTTGTTCTCACCATTTCAAACATAATATAAAACAAGAACCAATTGTTCTACCATTTCCCTATTTAGACTATATATAGACCTTGTAAAATCTGGAGGATCCAAGGTGACTCAATGGTATTTTCCTGGACAGATGTGCATTTTAAAGTATTGGTTTAAAATCCACATTATGGATATAAAAGACATCTAAAGGCTGATGATATGATATAAAATACATTCCTAAAAGCCAAGGTAATTCCACGTAGGAAGCGATAACGTTAAAGTTTCCAAAAGAAACGCTTTCTTACAAGTAGCGATTATTGATTTGAGTCTTGTAAACGTTATAAACTTGGAATGGGGGGTGGTAAATTTTATAGAAAGGGTGGTATTAGCGAGGATATCCCAAGGTATAAATTATACTTTCTAGGCTAGAACTGGAATGAGATTGTGCAGTTTGTATCTGTGCATTAACCATGTCCTAAATGCAAAATGGCATCCTGGATCAAATCCTAGAACAAATACAAAGTACATTAGTGGAAAAGCATGGTGAAGACCAAATAAAGTCTGGAGCTTGGTTGATAGGATTGCACCATTGTTGATGCTGTATTTTGATAAATGTGCACTGGTCGTGTAGGATGTTAATATTAGTGGAAGCTGGGTGAAGTATATATGGAAACTCTCTGTACTATCTTTGCAACTCCTCTATAAATCCAAAAGTATGTCAAAATAAGAAGTTAAAAAAAGACCACACCATCTGAGGTTGACTCAAAAGATTGCGAGGGAAAATTTGAGTGATGATCTAAAACAAGACAGAGCAAGCCCAGAAAATTTACTCCAGATAAGCCCAATTTTAGTAGGTTTGTTAGTACAAAGGCAAGGGATGTTTGGGGAAAGGGAGGTTATGGGAATAGTTGTCTTAGTCGGTTCAGGCTGCTATAACAAAATACTTTAATTTAAGTAATTTTTATTTATTTATTTATTTATTTATTTTTGAGATGAAGTTTCCCTCTTGTCACCCAGGCTGGAGTGCAATGGCACAATCTCTGCTCGCTGCAACCTCTGCCTCCCGGGTTCAAGCAATTCTCCTGCCTCAGCCTCCTGAGTAGCTGAGACTCCTGAGTAGCTGAGACTATAGGCACGTACCACCAAGCCCGGCTACTTTTTGTATTGTCAGTAGAGACGGGGTTTTGCCATGTTGGCCAGGCTGGTCTCGAACTCCTGACCTCAGGTGATCCACCTGCCTTGGCATCCCAAAGTGCTAGGATTACAGGCATGAGCCACAGCCTCTAGCCAAGTAGTTTTTAAACAACAGAAATGTATGGCTCATAATTATGGAGGCTCAGAAGTCCGAGATCAAGGTGCCAGCAGATTTGGTGTCTGGCGAGGGCCCACTCCTCATAGATGGTGACTTATGTGTGTCCTCACAAGGTGGAAGGGAAAAGGGCTCCCCCACACCTCCTTTATAAGGACACAAATTCCATTCATCAGGGCAGAGCCCTCATGACCTAACTGCTTACCAAAGGCCACACCTCTTGCTACCATCACATCGAGGCAGGTTTCAATGCATGACTTTTGGAGGGACACAAACATGTAAACCACAGCAACAGTCCATTCTTAAAAAGAAGAAAAAATCTGGCCTGGCGTGGTGGCTCACACCTGTAAGCCCAACACTTTGGGAGGCCAAGGAGAGGGTATCACCTGACGTCAGAAGTTCGAGACCAGCCTGACCAACATGGAGAAACCCCGTCTCTACTAAAAATACAAAATTAGCTAGGCGTGGTAGTGCATGCCTGTAATCCCAGCTACTCAGGTGGCTGAGGCGGGAGAATCAATTGAACCTGGGAGGCAGAGGTTGCTGTGAGCCGAGCTGGCGCCACTGCACGCCAGCCTGGGCAACAAGAGCGAAACTCCGTCTCAAAAAAAAAAAAGAAGTAAAAATCTTATGAAACTGCCAAACATAGCATTAACAAATCACTGTCAAAGTCTGAAGAGAATCTGGGGTCTAAAAAACAACCTTTAGGCCCTATACTTAGACCCACTGCTAAATTCTCACAGATGATGAAATAAGACAATATTTATATGGTTATAGCTTTCATCTAAACGGCACAAAATTTTTGAAAATATACAACAGTATGATGACGTCTCATTCTTCTCAGTGTGAAGTACCAAAAAGCTTCCATTTAGATTTTAGATTCCACTTAGATTGTTTTTTGAAAAGCAGAGTTAAATATGCCTTTTAAAAATCATACTCTAATAAGATATCAAATTCTAAGTAGAAACATACATGACTGACTGGCGGGTTATTATTTTTTTCCATAGAAACTCTAAAAATATGTTTAACAAGCTCTTTAGGCCAGGCATGGTGGCTCATGCCTGTAATCCCAGCACTTTGGGAGGGCCGAGGCAGGTGGACCACAAGGTCAGGAGATCGAGACCATCCTGACTAACACAGTGAAACCCCGTCTCTACTAAAAATACAAAAAATTAGCCGGGCGTGGTGACGGGCGCCTGTAGTCCCAGCTACTCGGGAGGCTGAGGCAGGAGAATCGCTTGAACCCAGGAGGTGGGGAGGTGGAGGTCGTGGTGAGCTGAGATTGTGCCACTGCACTCCAGCCCGGGCCACAGAGTGAGACTCCGTCAAAAAAAAACACACACACAAGCTCTTTAAACAATTGACTGAACTTGGCAAATTCGCTTTACCTTTACATTTTGTATCAGGATAGCAAGATTTGGGTTCTAAACTCTGCTCCATAAACTAAGACCTAGAGGGCTTTGAATAAGGCACTTGTCCCTACTGACTTCCCATTTCATCCATAAAGTGGATAATAACAATTCCTAAGGTGCTATCAAGATCGAACAAGTACGTAAAAAGGCATTACAAATGACAGCCAATAATAATGGGAGAGTTTTTTTAATGAAAAATACAACTACAGAGTTTACAAAATACCCTAAAATGTAAAATATTATATTAGACCACAGTGACGCATCTCAAAGGAGCAAGAGCAGTTGAGTTCTTTTTGCTGTTGTTTTAGTTTCGTTTTTTCGTTTGTTTTTGGAGACGGAGTCTCGCTCTGTCACCCAGGCTGGAGTGCAGTGGCGCGATCTCGGCTCACTGCAAGTTCCCCCTCCCAGGTTCAAGTGATTCTCCTGCCTCAGCCTCCGAGTAGCTGGGACTACAGGCACCCACCACCATGCCCAGCTTTTTTTTTTTTTTTTTTTTTTTTGTATTTTAGTAGAGATGGGGTTTCACCATGTTGCCCAGGCTGGTCTCCAACTCCTAAGCTTAGGCAATGCGCTGGCCTCGGCCTCCCAAAGTGCTAGGATTACAGGAGTGAGCCACCACGCCCAGCCAACACTTGCGTTCTAATCTGAGTTTAGACACTTATTCCTGAATAAAGTTTCTTTGTGCCTCAGGGTTATTTTAAAATGCAAATGAAATTATAATAATAGTAATAATGACCATTTTAGAAATTTGATTTCAAAATAAAATGAGACTGTGCATGTATTCAATTAATATTAGCTAATCAAGTAGAAATGAACTGAAGCTCTAATAATGAAATAATGTTTTACAAGTTTAGGGTTAATAAGCATTTATCGATAAGGCATGTTTTCTTACAATATTCCGTTCCCAGGGCTCCTGGACTGAGGACTGAAGTTCTTCCCATGGTCTACAGGGTCCCGAAATCTGGGCCTGCCTGGCCTCTCCACACTGGCCTCCACTCATCTCTCAGGTCCTTCCATAACTATTCCCTCTCCTGTCGGGGAGGCTCTGCCCTCCACGCTGATTCCTGCTGATCAGGGAAGGCTTCCCTAACTTCCCGGCTCTCCTATGTGGCTCCCACAGCACCACACATCTCTCCTTCATCGTGCTAATAACAGCTGCATTGTGACATTTACCAGTGTGATTATTTGGCTGGTATCCTCTGACTCTGTCTTTATTTATAATGTGGATATTTTGTTCACCATAAATTTTTGCATTGATTTTGATTCCTTTACATGCCAGGTGAAAATATTACTAACACTGAATACCCAGGGTTTGTTTTTATTTTTTTTCCGCACCCCTCAAATTTGCTGCAGACCAGTGAGTTGCTCACCTCAATCTAGTTCTTACCCTGCTGTTCTGACCTGGCCATTCCACATTCAAAACCCCAGGAGGCCAGGAATACTTATCCACTGGGGCCTAGAACCTTTGCCTGTCTAGCGGAAAACTCAAATCTGTATAGAGTGAATTAATGCATACTTACAGCATTTGCATTTTAAGGGTTTTAAGGAAAATATTGATGTGTAACACAGATAAAATGGTCGAAATACAAGTTTTTTAAGTGACCAGGATGGTACTGGCAGAAGAATCACTATGACTAAAATTCCAGCAATTGACAACATTTTTTTTCTATGCAAACCCTCTTTGTGGTCAATTTCAAAAGACAGCCCACTTCTGTTTCACAGTTTAATTGGTTCTCAAGCTCATTTAGGATACATGAAATTTCTTGGGCTGAGTTCGTATCACAGCAGATGAGTTCTTTCTTTTTGGCTTACTTCTTCAGGCCCACGGAAAGGAAAGCTAAATGATAATGGCAGCAAAATAATCGATGGAAGAGGTGGAGTGTGAAATGTAAAATTAGATTTTCCAAACGTGCTGTCTCTAATTCCCAAACAGAGCCACATCCAAGCGACCAATGGAATCAGTGGTAGGGGAGGGGATGATAAATCAGTCTAGTTTATGGTATGCCCTGTGTGAATGGTTAAGGAGTGATAAAGCGCGGTTTCTGATAACCCAAAGAAAGGACCCTCTGCTTGCACTAAGTGTATGTGTTTCCATCTAGTGAGGAAAGGGCCTTTCAAGGACATCCCCACTTAAAGCCTTGTAAGCAAGGTTCTGTTCAAGATTCTTCGGTTCATCTAAGTATTTCTTATTGAAACACAAATGTTAACATTTTTATCTCTAAGGGGAAAAAAAAAGTTGGTGGAAACCTGATCTGAGAATTTAGGCGCCATAGAGACAGGAGGAGGGAAGTTGAGGTCGGTCGTTCTGACTGGTAAACGGACCTTCTGACCCTCGTCTGTAAACAATATATTCTAAGGTAAGGAACTAAGGCAGCTTTATTGAAATCGGATTTCAAATAGAGGGGTCCTGCTATGCCTACTAGAAGAGATCAGGGAAAAATAAATATTTCCTTAATTGAAAATTATATTTTATTGGCCATGCACGGTGGCTCAGGCCTGTAATCCCAGCACTTTGGGAGGCCGAGACGGGTGGATCACCTGAGGTCGGAGTTTGAGACCAGCCTGACCAACATGGAGAAACCCCGTCTCTACTAAAAATACAAAATTAGCCGGGCATGGTGGTGCATGCCTGTAATCCCAGCTACTCGGGAGGCTGAGGCAGGAGAATCACTTGAACCCAGGAGGCAGAAGTTGCAGTGAGCTGAGACCGTGCCATTGCACTCCAGCGTGGGCGACAAAGACTCCGTCTCAAAAAAGAAAACAAAAACAAAAAGAAAGAAAATTATATTTTATTGGCCAACTTCAAAATTGAAGCTTATTCAGAAATAGACTTAAAAAAAAAAAAAAAAAAAAAAAACAGTGGAGAACTGCCCCCAGATATATATGCAGAAAAGCTTCAAGTCAACGTTTAGGAGGTTTTTAAATATCGGTCTGGGTTTTGTTCTAATGGTACGGGTGTACTTACCCGAATTATTATATTTCACTAGACTGTAGCCAATGGTGGGCAGTGACTGACCGCTGCGTTCTGAGTGAGTTGTGTTGCCTTTAGCAGTACAGTCACATTAACAGACAGGAAAAGAAAAAAGAAAACAGAGACGCAGTAATACTTTATCTGCGACTGGAGGTAGGACAGGGTGGGAAAGCCTGGGGGTGTACGTTCGAGTCAACCTCTATTTCTGGGGTAAAACTGCCTCCTCCGCTTGTTTTCACTTCCTCGACCTGCAAAAGCGTTAATGTTTTGTTTTGTTCTTTATTGAGACGGAGTCTTGCCCTATCACCCAGGCTGGAGTGCAGTGGCGTGATCTCGGCTCACTGCAACCTCCGCCTCCCGGGTTCAAGCGATTCTCCTGCCTCAGCCTCCCGAATAGCTGGGATTACAGGCGCACACCATCATGTTCGGCTAATTTTTGTATTTTTTGGTAGAGACGGGGTTTCGCTATGTTGGCCAGGCTGGTCTCGAACTCCTGACCTCAGGTGA
>NW_016824749.1:1779201-1841102 GCF_001698545.2 Rhinopithecus bieti | reverse complement strand
CCACCTCGCCCGGCTAGTTTTTTTTTTTGTATTTTAGTAAAGACGGGGTTTCCCGGGTTAACCAGGATGGTCTCGATCTCCTGACCTCGTGATCCACCCATCTCGGCCTCCCAAAGTGCTGGGATTACAGGCTTGAGCCACCGCGCCCGGCCTGAAAGACACATTTTTAAATAAGTTTTAAATTTGCCTCAGTGTGCAGCGCTTGTAAAGCCTACAGTTGTCTACAGTGGTGGCCCAGGCCCTCATTCACTCAGCACTCACTCACTGACTCACCCAGAGCCGCTGCCAGTGCTGTGAGCTCCGTTATGGGAATGTACCTACACAAGTGTACCATTTTTTATCTTTTGTGCAGTATTTCTTCTAGTTCGATATGTTTATATGCACAAATACTTACTGTTGTGTTACAGTGGCCTGCAGTACTCAGAACTGGAAACTGCTGTGCAGATTTACCGCGTTGGAGCAATGGGCCCTACCGTGTAACCTGGGTGTGTAACCTGGGCGTGTAACCTGGGTGTGTCACAGGCTATGCCATTCAGGTCTGCGCAGCTGCATTCTGATGTTCACAGATGACACAGCAACCTAAAGATACATTTCTCAGAATATATGCCTGTCTTTGAGTGATACATGACTAGTTTTTTCTGCTAACAGAAATTGGCTTGCCATATAAATCGTTTTCTTATAATAAATTAATAAATTACCATTTCAATGTTATATGTCATCCTCACGAGCTTGTATATTGCTATGAGAAATAGCATCATGCTCGGAGATCTGACAAATAAGCATTTAGCTTAGGAAGGGAAGGACCATACGTGAACCTTGGTAAATTCATAAAGTAAACACCTCTCTTAGGAGATGCCTTTTTTTTTTCTAAGACAAGGTCTCATTCTGTCACCCAGGTTGGAGTGCAGTGATGTGATCTCAGCTCACTGCAACCCCTGCCTCCCAGGCTCCAGCGATCCTCCCCCATCAGCCTCCTGAATAACTGGGACCACCAGCGCATTTGGCAAGCCCACCCCACTCACCACCTCCCTTGGGAATTCAGACCTAACCATCACCGAGCTGAAGTGTAGGCGTACTCTGATTAGACTCATGTTTTTTTGTTTGTTTGCTTGTTTTTGTAAAGATGGAGTTTCACCATTTTGCTGAGGCTGGTCGCCAACTCCTGGGCTCAAGGGATCCACCCACCTCAGCCTCCCAAAGTGCTGGGATTATAGGCATGAGCCACCATGCCTGGCCTTAGGAAATTCCTTTCTATGTAACACCTTGCATCATTAATAGCCAGCTTTTTTGAAACTTCTACATTAAGTTGCCTAAACTCTCAAATAAATTCCTAGTAAAGTAATTGTATAGAGTTGTTAAATCAGAGATCAACAGCACAGTGACTAATGCATACTCATGATTTCATCTCGCTAGACAAATGTACTGAGGCTGGAGCCTGTGTGAACAGAACAGAACAGAGGAGGCCTTCGCTGTAGTGGAGGTCACAGTCTAGCAGGTAAGACAGACTTTAAGCAAGGGACACCAGAGCTCTGATGAGTGTGAAATAGGGAGCTAGGGGAACACTTAGCTTTGGGACTCAACTGAGCTGAAGAATGCAGGGAAGCCTGCCTGAGGAGGTGATGCTTGCACATCTGAAGTATGGGTGGGAAGCAAGCCTCTGTGTGTGTGTTGGAGGATGGGCAGTATTTTAGTGAGAAGAAAGAACATTTGTAATGGACTGATCTGACGCTTTATTGGAGAAAGTTTATTATGGCTGAATAGTGAAATACAAGAGCTAGAGATGGCAAGAGGTGAACTTGGAGAGAAAAGCAGCAGTCAATTGCAGTTACAGGTTGAATACTTTTTATCCAAAATGCTTGGGACCAGAAGTATTATGGACATCAGATTTTTTTGAATGAGTATTTGCAAAATACCCAACATGAGCATCCCAAGGCCGAAAATTCAAAATCCAAAATGCTCCAGTGAGAATTTCCTTCAAATGTCATGATGACACTCAAAAAGATTTCATACTTTGAACATTTCAGATCTTGGATTTTCAGATTTGAGATGCACAAGCTGTTTTTTAAATGGACTAACTAGGGAGGGCAGCTCTGTGTTTAATCCTAGTAATTACTCTCCAAAGGTGTTAATATTGTGCTTCATAAATATTTTCGAATCTCCCTGGTTAATTTCACCTTTTTATTTTCTTTTATTTTATTTTTTCTTTTTTTTTTTTTTTTAAGAGAGAGTCACCCTATCGTCCAGGCTGGAGCGCAATGGCAGAATCTTGGCTCACTGCCTCCTCCGCCTCCCAGGCTCAAGTGATCTCCTGCCTCAGCCTCCGGAGTAGCTGGGATTACAGGTGTGCACCACCACATCCAGTTAATTTCTTGTATTTTTGGTAGAGACGGGGTTTTGCCATGTTGGCCAGGCTGGTCTTAAACTCCTGACCTCAGGTGATCCGCCAGCCTTGTGCTCCCAAAATGCTGGCATTACAGGCTTGAGCCACTGCACCCAGCCCTAATTTCACCTTTTTAAAGGACATAGGCTGGGCACCATGGCTCACACCTGTAATCCCAGCACTTTGGGAGACTGAGGTGAGCAGATCACCTGAGGTCAGGAGTTCGAGACCAGCCTGGCCAACATGATGAAATCCTGTATCTACTAAAAAATACACAAATTAACTGGCCGTGGTGGTGGGTGCCTGTCTATAATCCTAGCTGCTCGGGAGGCTGAGGCAGGAGAATCACTTGAACCCGGGAGGCGGAGGTTGCAGTGAGCTGCAGTCGCGCCACTGCACTCCAGCCTGGGCAACAAGAGCAAAACTCCATCTCAAAATAAAATAAAATACACAAAAAATAACAACATTAGTAGCATTTAACATATATATATTACATACTTTTAATACATTTTAAGAAATCTTAAACTCTTCCCTTACAGTTGGAACACATTTTGTTTTATTATATGTATTTGCTTTTACCAAAAGTAAATGACATGCTTTTACCAAAAGTAAATGACATGCTTCTGTTGAGGTGGTTTTTTTTTTTTTTTTTTTTAAGTATTTTCAGGCTGTTAATCGTCATCCGACAACTTTTACCTCTGCCTCTTTTTTAAAAGCATATAATTTTTCTTCCTACAGAAAGACATGAGGACGATAAACAGGGAGATCTTTTATCAGGCACACAGTTGTAACATTATTCAAGAGACTTTCACAATAGAAGCAATAACATATTCATGCTATACCTTTTATAATGTCATTGCTGTTAGATTTTTAAGGAAATGATGGGAAACTCTTCAGGGCCAAGCTACCCTATGCTTTTATTTTGGCATGAATTCCTAAAAGGTGGGAGCACCATGAATTTCATGTGTCTTATTCTCTGGATCTCTGTCTTCTAGAACAATGAGTGGGCACACAATGGCCATGAGCCAATCTCCCTGTTTTATTGGAACACAGCCAACCTCATTCGTTTGTGTGTTATCTGACTGCTTCTGTGCTGTGCTACAGCGGCAAAGCTGAATAGTTTCAGCAGACACCACAAGACCCACAAAGCTAAAATCTGGCCCTTTGCAGAAAAAGTACTGCCCTGGTCTAGAAAGAACCTGGTATGTAGCAGGATCCAACATATTACTTGTAGAATGAATAGAAAGGTAATAAAATAACACAAGCCCACATCGCAGTCAGCATTTGCTGTGCACCATAATCTGCTAAACACTTTGCATGCATTATTTAATTTGAATTTCATAACAGTATTGCATAAGAAAACAAGAATAGGGCCAGGCGCGGTGACTCACGCCTGTAATCCCAGCACTTGGGGAGGCCGAGGCGGGCAGATCATGAGGTCAGGAGTTCGAGACCAGCCTGACTAACATGGTGAAACCCCGTCTCTACTAAAAATAGAAAGGGTAACGAGGTGTGGTGGCATGCGCCTGTAATCCCAGCTACTCAGGAGGCTGAGGCAAGGAGAATCACTTGAACCCGGGAGGTGGAGGTTGCAATGAGCTGAGATCGTGCCACTGCACTCCAGCCTGGGCGACAGAGTGAGACTCCGTCTCAAAAAAAAAAAAGGAAAAGGAAAAGAAAGAAGACAATATTTTTCTCCCTCACCCCCTTCAGGCTTTTAACCAACTGCCACTTACCACCCTAGTGAAGGTTTGCCCAAGTGCCCTATTTAATATTGCAGGCTTCTGTTTCCTACCAGCCCCTTTGCTTACTCTTTCACACTTAGTCACCTTCTAACACGTGGCATACATTGCTTATTTTCTATACTCGTGAGTATGTCTGGTCCATGGAGGCATAGATGTTTGTGTGCCTGTTTACTGATGTGTCACAAACTGTGGAGCCTAAAGTAGAGCTAGCACATAGTCCTGACCAATGCATGTCAGGTGAGCAGTTAGATACAGAGCGTTCCAATAACTTGTGGGAACACCCGGATAAGATCTGTTTATGACTCATGTCTTACACAGAGCTCATTCTCGGTCTCTTGGTTAGTTTATCAGAGAAGATGGAAATGTATTATTGGAAATAATGACTCCTAAGTCTTTTTTTTTTTTTGAGACGGAGTCTCGCTCTGTCGCCCAGGCTGGAGTGCAGTGGCCGGATCTCAGCTCACTGCAAGCTCCGCCTCCCGGGTTCCCGCCATTCTCCTGCCTCAGCCTCCCGAGTAGCTGGGACTACAGGCGCCGCCACCTCGCCCGGCTAGTTTTTTGTATTTTTTTTTTTGTATTTTAGTAGAGACGGGGTTTCACCGTGTTAGCCAGGATGGTCTCGATCTCCTGACCTCGTGATCCGCCCGTCTCGGCCTCCCAAAGTGCTGGGATTACAGGCTTGAGCCACCGCGCCCGGCCGTCCTAGGTCATTTTTTGACAGTAGCTCTGATACTGGAATCTATTTTAACTAAAGGTTGTTATCATAAAGCAGGTGTTTGCTGAAGACAACTTACTCAGATCACTGCTCCCTGGAGGTGGTTGATACACCCTGGTGTAAACCTTCAAGAAGGACACAGGCAGGAAAACATGAACCAGCAACTGAAGAAACGGGCAAAGACGAGGCGCCAGAGAGGCCTGGGTGGAAGAGCCCCCGGCGGGGCTAAGCCCGGGCAAGGCAAGGCAAGCCGAGACCTGCAGGCGGACATGGAGCCTGTGGGCACAGCGTGGGCCTTCTGTGACGACCATGTGTGCTATGAGCCTGGCCCTCAGGCTGCTGGAGAGGATGATTTCTCAGACTGTTACATAGAATGCATCATAAGGGGTGAGTTTTCTCAGCCCATCCTGGAAGAGGACTCACTTTTTGAGTCCTTGGAATACCTAAAGAAAGGATCGGAACAAGAGCTTTCTCAAAAGGTTCTCGAAGCAAGCTCCCTTCTTGAATGTTCTTTGCAACACACGAAAAAAGGGGCAAAGAAAGAGCTTCCTCAAAAGATAGTTGGAGAGAATTCGCTTGAGTATTCTGAGTACGTGACAGACAAGAAGCTTTCGCCTGCAGCGATACCTGGCATTGACCTATCAGATCCTCAACAGCTCGCAGAATGTGCTAGAAAGAAGCCCCCCGTAAAGAAAGAAGATGACGGTCTGAGTGCAATCGCTTGTCCTCAGAGTGGCTGCAGTAAGAAGTTGAGGAACAGAGCTGCCCTCAGAAAGCATCTCCTCATTCACGGTCCCCGAGACCACATCTGTGCAGAGTGCGGGAAAGCCTTCGTGGAGAGCTCAAAGCTAAAAAGACATTTCCTGGTTCACACTGGAGAGAGACCGTTTCAGTGCACTTTTGAAGGGTGCGGAAAGCGCTTCTCCCTGGACTTCAATCTGCGTACACATGTGCGCATCCACACGGGGGAGAAACGTTTCGTGTGTCCCTTTGAAGGCTGTACCAGGAGGTTTATCCAGTCAAATAACCTGAAAGCCCACATCCTAACGCATGCAAATACGAGCAAGAACGAACAAGACTGAAAGTCCTCCGGCAGGATAGGCAGAAGAGTGGTCATCGGTGACAAATAGGCCTCCTGATGATCGTTTCTAGGAAGGAATTTTTAAATCAATATTGCAACCCCAAAAGCGGTTATGATTTGGTGTTACTACGATGCTCCCACACTTTGTGATACCGTTTTGAGAACATGGTGTATTTTTTTTCTTTTTTGTTTTATTTAGAACTTTGTATTCTTAAAATGTGCTTCCCACAGGAAGGTCAGTGATAAATTGACTTCAAAGCATGACCTTTAATATATTATCTGTTGGATTATTAGATATAAGACTTATTTTCATGTACTATAAATATGAAAATAACTTTGATTTTTAATTGTGTAGTTTTCATTTCTTAGTTTTTGCCTTTTAAATAAATACTTCAGCCAGGCATAGTGACTGACGCCTGTTATCTTAACACTTTGTTGGGAGGCCAAAGCGGGAGAATAGCTTGAGGCCAGGAGTTCCAGACCAGCCTGGGTAACATAGTGAGATCCTGTCTCTGCAAAAAAAAAAAAAAAAATTGTTTTATTTGTATTTATTTTATTTTATTTTTTAGTAGGCATCTGGGTCTGTCACCCAGGCTGGGGTGCAGTGGCGTGATCTCGGCTCACTGCAACCTCTGCCTCCCGGGTTCAAGGGATTCTCCTCCCTCAGCCTCCTGAGTAGCTGGGACTACAGGCGTATGCCACCATATCTGGCTAATTTTTGTATTTTTTGTAGAGATGGGGTTTCACCATGTTGGCCAGGCTGGTCTTGAACTCCTCACCTCAGGTGATCTGCCCGCTTTGGCCTCCCAAAGTGCTGGGACCATGTTGGCCAGGCTCGTCTCAAACTCCTGACCTCCAGTGATCCGCCCATCTCGGCCTCCCAAAGTGCTGGGATTACAGGTGTGAGCCACTGCGCCCAGCTCCCCCAACACTTTTAAACTTAGCTAGGCCTGGTTGCACACACCTGTGTTCCCAGCTACTCAGGAGGCTGAAGCAGGAGGCTAGTTTGAGGCTACAGTGAGCTGTGATTGCACCACTGGACTCCAGACTGGATAACAGCAAGAGCCCATCTTTTAAAAAAAGTAAAAAATAAAAATATTCTTCATGGTACATGTCATAGTCCTAGAGAATGAAAAATTTGCAGTAGATAGTCAATAAATGAATGAGTCATTAAACATTTTAAAAGTCATCTCTGTTTCATTCTAATTTTGTTTTCTTTTATCACTGTATCAAACCATATGGAAATCATACAGTTAGATGTGAGTGATTATTTGATAGCATTAGAGCATTTGAATCCATTTTAGATATTTTACAACTAAAGAATATGAAACTTCAGAAATATGCCAAGTCTGTATTTTAAAAAATCAAAGAGTCTGCATTGAAAAGAGATACCATTTATTTGTTCTTAAAATTTAGCAAAGCTGAACAGACTGATGTTCGGTATAGGTGAGGTATGGTGGGAGGTTAGGCTTACATGTGGTTGAGGAAGGTATACATTGTCACAGCCAGTTTGGAAATAAATATTGTAAAGTCTGCTATATTCGTTTTTAGAGCTGCCATAGTAGTACCCCCAAGCTAGGTGATTTAGCAGAAATGTATTGTCTCGGTTCCAGAGGCTAGAGGTCCAAAACCCAGGTGTTGGCAGGCTGGTTCCTTCTGAGGCTGGGAGGGAAGGACTGGCCCAGGCTTCCCTTTTTGGCTTTAGGTGACTGTCTCGTGTTCACGTGGCGTTCACCCTGTATCCCTACATCCCTGCCCTCTGTGCCTGTGTCCGAACAAGGATACCAGTCATGTGGGATTATCACCCATGCTGATGACCTCATGTTAACTTGAGGAACTCTGTAAAGACCCTACCTTCAAATAAAGTCACATTCTGAGGTACTAAGGGTTATTTGCACTGATGTACAAAGGGATCTGTTCAAGAACGTTGACTGAATAGTATTTTTAATAGTAATAAACCCATAACTTAAATGTCCATTAAGGGGAAACGGGCTGCATAATTCATGCCACTTGTGTTCAACAGCAAATGTGCAGGTGTCCTTCAGGGAGAGGGCCAGAGCTGGAGGCAAGCCACAGAGTGAGAGGAAGTTTCTTGTGACTAACAGATGAGACGGGATCTGGTGTATTTACTTGCTGTGGAAGGAAATTCAGAGACAGTAGTTACATATGGATAAAGGGAGAAATTGTCTGAAAGTAGATGGTAAAAATAAAATATAATGTAGGGATTAACTCATTTTTATCAGTATTAAGTGAATCCCTGATTGGAATCACCTCATAATGGCCAAAAATATGCAGCCATCAAACTTGAAATGCATTTTTCCCCAGAATTAATGTGATAATCAGGTATAATTAAAATAACCGTAATTATTTGATTTTAAGATTGAAGACGTCACTGGAGGTAATGCTAAGCATACCATTAATTTAATGGCTTTTCAGGCAATAACAATACCACACTAAGTAAATGCATCCAACTTAAGATTAATCTTGATTTTTAAAATGCCAAAGTCTAAAATGTGTCTTTAAAACAAGTAAAAAAATCAAAGGCTTACATTTTGACATCGGTATGAGCTAACTGCTACTATGGACTATGGAAATTATTTCTTAATTTAGTCTAGAATTTCTAGTATCATTTTTACAGGAATGTGGGTACTGAGTGAGGAACATTGGGTACGTAATCCATTTGTAAGTGTGGCATTTCCTCCAAGCCAAACGCGTGAGTTTAGAAGTGGGGATGGGAGTTTGGTATTTGGTCAAGACGCCAGAGCATATTCTCAGCTAGTTTTGCTTTGGTAGCATTGTGTTTGATTCGCTCTGCTGTGGGTTTCTACTTCTGAGATGAATTGGGACAGAGCACCTCTGAAGACCAGGCAAAAGGCAGGAGTAAATAGCAGCCCTCAAGACCAGAGGAAGTCGGGGGCAGGGTTTAGGCTGCAAGCTGGAAAGCCGAGATGCAGGGCACGAAGAGGGGTGGATGGAGATATTTCTTCCTGAACCGTGAGCATTTCTAAAAGGTAGACCAGCCTCTCCAGAGCGGGAGCCAGTCTCCATCCCTCTTGCTGTTCTCAGATGGCTGTTCCTGTTCAGCTCTTTTCTAAAGCTGAAGGGTCCAAAACTCCCTGTTAACAACTCTAAGGCTTAACTGTGTAAGAAACAGCAATCCAAGAAAATGCTTGTGTATCTGGATCCCAAGGCTTAGTCAAATCCTGCCTGAGGAACACGATGCTGCTCAGCCAGCTTCCTGCCTGAGGAACACGATGCTGCTCAGCCAGCTTCCTAGCTGTTTCTGTTTTTACTTTTCTTCCGAAAAGGAACCCTAAAACTGCTAAGTAGGTAAGAGGAAGAAAGCGTGCGGATGTAATGGAGAAGAGAAAAAAAGGAAAGGAGGTTAGCTAATGAGGATATATGAGGATGTGTCACCTGAAATCCTTTGTTTATGATTCCGGAAGAAATGTACATAGGCTCTCCACATTTGTATTTCAAATAAGAACGAACGCAAGATACCTGAACACATACCCAGAGAAAACTGAAAAAAGTCTCAGTTCATCTAGCTTTTCACCTTTCCAGACACTGGCATTTGACAAACCCCAAATCCTGATAAGTGAGTAAATATTTTTCTGTTTCCAAGCTGGCATTTGGCTTCACAGCCTGTAAACAACAAACAGAATCTTACATGTATAGGGTTTTTTAAATTTTTTATCATGTTTGTTGAAGATGTATGTGCTGGGCCAGGCACGGTGGTTCATGCCTGTAATCCCAGCACTTTGGGAGGCCAAGGTGGGCAGGTCACCTGAGGTCAGGAGTGAAAGACCAGCCTGGCCAACATGGCAAAACTCCAACTCTACTAAAAAAACAAAAATTAGCCCGGTGTGGTGGTGTGTGCCTGTAATCCCAGCTACTTGGGAGGCTGAGGCAGGAGAATCACTTGAATCTGGGAGTCTGAGGTTGCAGTGAGCAGAGATTGCACCACTGCACTCCAGCCCGGGCGACAGTGTGATACTCCATCTCAAAAAAAAAAAAAAACCACCATGAACCACCACGCCCGGCAAGTGTTACTCATTTTTATATAAAATATGATTACTCTGAAATGAAACTGAAATTAAAGTGAACAACTTTAATAGACTGATATATTCTCCTTAAAAGAAAAAAATGTGTTTGTGTGTGCATATACATGTAACACATGCACACATCTATTCCTATTTCCCAAAAGTAATCACCACTAAGAGTTCTTAAACTATTTTGTTTGATCATCTTCATTAATAGTGAAAATAATCTTAAATCTCGTTATCATTCTTTTCTGCCTTCCTTCTCTGTAAGAGACAGGGGACTGAGGGTCTGTTCATCTTCCAGCATCTTGAATAATGAAGAACTCACCAGTATGGAGAATTATCGTTATCTACCAAGGCTGTTCGATGGTGATATCACTTATATTCCTACTTCAGATCAGTGTTGTTTGTTTGATACCCTGTGATACGTGCACAGCTCACCCAGTGATATCTGACTTCCGTATTTCACCATAGCTACAATACACATTTGTGGACACAGGATTTACAGAATTCTATCTGAAAGCAAATTTGTCAGGTGATTATATTGTTGACAAATATTCTTGTTTCTCAGATTGTTTTTTGCTGGCTATATCCATGTGCAGGAATCTGTGTGTGCTTGTGTTGTACTTACCTAATGCACTGGCTCTGACTGAACACATTGCATGATTACATCCTACACTGGACACAGAACAGTGCACGTCATATTAAAAAGCCATTATATTTGCAGCTCTGAGCAAGAGACTATAATTAAAAGGCAGTTGGACGAAATTAGCTTTGAGAGTACAAGAGTTTAAGCAAGATTTGGTAAATGAACATTAATGGTTAACATGTGGTTTTTTTTAGGTCCTTTGCTTCTTCTCTCCCTAACCCCGGAGTTGGATTTCTTAGATGTCAGTGGACCAGACATGGGAGGACACCTGTACAAAGCTATACTTTACCATGTGGCTAAAATTACATTCATAAAGCAAGCCAACATAACTTTTGTGACTTTAATAAATCAAAGGAATTAGACTAGAATGATCCCCGGGCATTAATAAACTATTCTTAATGCTCCTAAGATTTTAGTTATATGTTATTAAAAGCTTGCTGTGTGCTCCGTGCAGCTTAAAATGTTTGTCCTAAAATACACATATACAAGTCAAAGAAGTAATAAAACTTGAGGGAATTTTAATTATTCTCACCATTAAATATAAAAAAGTTAAAGTCGTACGCAGTATGTGTAATAGCACCGCGTTCTTATCTGTGTGCAGACTGCTGAGGACTCGGCATGGGAGTGGTATTTTTGTAGAGGGGAAAGCTTTATGGAGTGTGTGTACGTCCTTACTAGATCTTACACTTAGGCAGATTAAAGATGCCTGCAAATTCTTCGCTGCTTCTCTTAGTGAGAGTAGGGGTCTGTTTCCTTCCCCTTGAGTTTGGGCTGGTCTGTGACTGCTTTGATCAGTAGAACACAGTATGACGTAAATGGTGCTATAATGGTTATGCCAGTTCCAGGTTCAGTTTGTAAGAGGCCTTGCTGTCTTGGAAACCAACTGCTAGTTTGCTGCTGTCTTGGAAACCAACTGCCATTTGAGAAGCATGACTACCCTAAGACCACCTTCCTGAGCACAATCCAAGCCAGCCACGGGCAGAGGCCCTGGAGGATAAGAAATCATGTGGAGAGAAAGGCTAAGGAGCAGTGAGGTGCTGGGCTTGTGAGCGAAGAAGACGACTGGAAAAGCCATCTAGCCCTGATCACCCCAGGTGATGCCACAGGAATTGGTCCCTTTCCAAGTTGCTAACTCACAAAATGATGCACAGTACAAAAAGATCGCCTCAAGCCACTTAATTTCGAGTTAGTTTGTTATGCAGCAATAAATAACATAAACCCCACTTCAGGCTTGTTTTTGAATTTTATAGTCCCCGCTTTATATGTGTGTATATGTGCATACATAGATAAACGTATTTTGAGGTAGATTTTGTCATATGACTATATACATACGTCCATATATACATATAGAAATAAATAAGATTTTGTTGTATATCTAGTTCGTGCCCAAGTTCATAAGGAAGTCTTTATATTTCTAAGTTTATATACTAGATTTATTTTCAGCCATATGACAGTGAAGTAGTGAGTTCCCTCTTCCTTGAACATCAAAGACTGATTCTATTTGATGGGTATCTAAGGAAACTGCAGCTGCCTTTAGTTTACTAATACTCAGTCTCTAAAGATTGGTGGAGGGAGAATCTCCACTTGAGAGGAACCGTTTTTCTTCACGGAACCAGTTCTGAGGCTGGTCCTGGTGGCTTATGCCTGTAATCCCAGCTCTTTGGGAGGCCAAGATGGGAGGATTGCTTGAAGCCAGGTTGAGACAAACCTGGACAAAACAGCAAGACCCCATCTCTACAAAAAAATTAAAAAGTAGCCAGGCATAGTCCCAGCTACTCAGGAGGCTGAGGGGGGAGGATCGTGCGAGCTCAGAAGTTCGAGGGGGCATTGAGCTATGATCACATCACTGCAGGCCAGCCTGGATGACAGAGCTGGACCCTGGCTCAGGAACCGGTTCTACCACCTGGGTGGATCACCTTGGAGGAATGTCATTAATTCCTGTCACCACAAGCGTTGTCCATAAAGGGCCACACTGCGCTTCGCACTCTGACCCGAGCCTGAGCACCTAGCTCCTTCTTTATTTATTAGTAAAACTGAGATGAGGTTGGAACATTTAAAGGCTCTATTAACGGCAAGAAAATAATACCACTTGGTTTTTCAGGTCACAGGCTTAAGAGAGGTCCACCTGTTTCAGGATCTAGAGTTAAGAGAAGGGGCTCCAAAGGTTCATTTCTATCTGAGAACTGGTTTAGGTTTCTGGCTGGAATCTACCTTACTCAGTATTCTACCTCACCTGGTATGTCTCACTGACCTCTTCATGGAAGTTTATATCCACGCATTGTGTGACTTCACGTTTCACTTCGCATGCTAACAATGTAAATGTCTCAACAGCCTCAAAACGTAGATAAGAAATGAATACGTTATTTATGAACTTTTTCTGTAATTCTGCTAGTGGGATTATAGTATTAGATAGAGTATTTAACTAGAAGACCCCTCTAAAGTTACCCAAGATGGAAATAGAGAATGGACCAGAGAGAGAACTTTGCCCCTGGCAAGGGGCAGTTTTGAAGGCTTTGTAACCCATCGTAAAGGGTTAGACTTTGCCTTGTAGTCAATAAAGGAAGCATAGAAGGGATTACGCAAGTCAGTGACATGATCAAATTCACTTCTTAGAAAGTTTATGTAGGGTGCAGAGTTGGGAGAAGGAAAAGATGAAGTGGTTGCCACACTCCAGAGGCGAGGTGACATGTCTTACTGGACTTAGTTTCCAGCACAGGCACAGAGCACAGTAACTGATTATGGATGTTTGAATATATGCTTGACTAGACAAAACAAAGGATTTCCAAGCGGTAGTAAACATAGAAAAGTGACAGATGCACTAAACTCAAAGTCAGTGACACATGACAACCAAAAGATAAATACACCCGTTTAAAATGGGCATAGGGCTTGAGTAGACATTTCGCCAAAGAAGATAGATAAATGGCCAATAAGCACATGAAAACATACTCAACATTATTCATCACTAGGAAAATGCAAATCAAAACCACCCTCAGATACCATTTCACACTTTCAAGGATACCTGTAATCAAAACAAGAAGTATTAGCCAGATGTGGAGAAATTTGAGCCTTCATTTGCAGATGGTGAGAATGTAAAACAGTTTAATAGTTCCTTAGAATATTAAGCACAGTTACATAAACCAGCAGTTTCACTCCCAAGTGTATACCAAAGAGAAATGGAAAAAATCTGTCCACATAAAAACATGTATGAATGCTCATAACAGCATAATACATAATTGCCATTAAGAAGAAAACATTCAAGTGCTTGCCAACGAATGAATAAACAAAATGTAGTGTGTCCATACAATGAAAATTTCAGCACTGATACACTAATACGTGTGATAACCTGGATAAGCCTTGAAGACACGCTAAGTGAGAGAAGCCAGACACAAAAGCACCCATATGGTAAAGTAGCATTTACATGAAATGTTTGTTCAGAACGGACAAACCCAAAGGAACTGAAAGAGGTTAGCAGTTGCCGGGACGAGGGCGTGGAGGTGATAGGGAGTGACTGCTAATGGTACTTTTTGTGGCTGTTAAGAATGCGCTGAAATTAGGTAGTGTCAATGGTTGCAGAATTCTAGGAATGCACTAAAAACCAATGAGTTGTATACTTTAAAAGGGCCAATTTTATGGCATGGGAATTGTATCTCAATAAAGCTGTTTTTTAAAAATCATTTATGCAAACTTTTATAGACTTCTTCACTATTTTACAGTCACTTTCATCAGAAGTAATAACGCAAAAATTCAACACCCAGGAAGTTACACATTTGTTAAGAACACAGACTTTGAAATCAAGCAGACTGAGTGGAAACCCAGTTCCATCACACAGAAACTCCTTGACTTTGGACAAATCACATAAGTTCTGTGAACCCTTTAATCATCTCTAAAATGTAAATGATACTTGTCAGACAGGTTATACAGGTTAAATAGACAACAGAGAGAAAAGCCCTAAGCTAAAGCACGGACAACATGAATTGTTATCCACAGTATTGTTATGGTTTGTAGTGGGGTGTACTGTGCCAAGACGATGAGCCAGCCCCTCGAAGGTATTACAATTTTATAGCACATTCTAGGTGGCTGACATAAATTGCCATGTTTATGTGTCCTTAGTGAGCACATATATTAACCTTTGAAAAGTACGTTGAGGCCAAGCACAGCGGCTCAAACCTGTAATCCCAACACTTTGGGAGGTGGCGGTGGGAGCATGGCTTGAAGCCAGGAGTTCAGGACCAGCCTAGGCAATATAGCAACACTTACGCTCCAGTTACGCTCCAGTTCTACAAAATAGAACAGTTACGCTCCAGTTCTACAAAATAAAAAAATACGCCAGGTGTGCTGGCACACGCCGGTAGTCCCAGCTACTTCGGAGGCTGGCAGAAGGATCGCTTTAGCCCAGGAATTTGTGGCTATGGTGAGCTTTGATTGTGCCACTGCCCTCCCAGCCTGGGCAACAGAGCGAACCTTATCTCAAAAAATAAGGAGGCAGGGCGTGGTGGCTCATGCCTGTAATCCCAACATTTTTAGAGGCTGAGGCAGATGGATCCCCTGAGGTCAGGAGTTTGAGACCAGCCTGGCCAATATGGTGAAACACCGTCTCTACTAAAACTACAAAAATTAGTCAGCTATGGTGGTGTGCACCTGTAGTCCCAGATACTCGGGGGGCTGAGACAGGAGAATCACTTGAATCCAGGAGGCAGAGGTTGCAGTGTGGAGACTGTGCCATTGCACTCCAGCCTGGGTGACAGAGCCAGATCCCTGTCTCAAAAAAATAATAAAAAGAAAAAGAAAAAATAAACAAAGAAAAGTATGCTGAAGATGAAAATATTTAAAGTTGTCACTATGTTATAGTTTTGCTTGCTGAAATTAAAATACACACACACACACACACTGGGTTATACAACTGAAGATTTTCCAAAGACATCTTTTGTTTGTTTTGTTTTGTTTTTTGAGATGGAGTCGCACTGTGTCGCCCAGGATGGAGTACAGTGACGCAATCTCAGCTCACTGCAACCTCTGCCACCCAAGTTCAAGCAATTTATCTGCCTGAGCCTTCTGAGTAGCTGGGATTACAGTGCCTGCCACCGCGCCGGCTAATTTTTTTTTTTTTTATTAGTAGAACAGGTTTCACCATGTGGCCAGGATGTCTGGAGGGAGGGGAGGAGGGGAGGAGGGGGAGGGAGGGAAGGGAGGAGGGAGAGGGGAGGGAGGGGAGGGGAGAAAAGGAAGGGAAGGGAAGGGAAGGGAAGGAGAAAAGAAAGGAAGAAAGAAAGGAGCTTTGGTTTCTCACATTTAGAACCTAAAGGCATTGAAAGCAGAGCTTTAAGATTGTGTATTATTTTTTAAATTGCTCATAAGAACTGAGCTCATTTTCAAGAAATGCATCAAAGTATAAAGCATAAATAAAAAGCATAAGCACCAAAAATTCAAAAGCTCTAAGGAACCATTCTGGTGAATGCATTCTTCAAAAAAGTAGTGCATTTAATCAGACGAGCAGTAGGTTCAGATTTGCATGCTGTATCCGACCCTATTGTGTGGCCCATGGATACAAGCAGATGTGAAGCAGAAAAGAGGAAAAGACTGGAGAATTGTTAGTTTGGAAATAAGAAATATGGAAAGCCTGGAAAAAGCACAGTTGTCAGGATAAGGAGGAGAGAGGAGGAAGGACATGTTTAGGTTAAGTGATCGGGCTGGGACCATATGCGGAGGGAGGGAGGGAGGGAGGAGGAGGAGGAGGAGGAGCAGGAGGAGGAGCAGACATGCAGGAGGATCTTGAGGTTTTCAGCTTGGTAGAGTGAATGAATTGAGATGCCATTGAAGGAGATGGGAACTGGGAATGCAGGCAGAGAAGCCAGAAGGGGAGACTGCATGACAATTTGGGTGAAGATAAGAATTATTCTGAAATGGCAATTGTGCATGTTGGAAAAATAAATCACCGTGGAAATGAGCCTGATCCAATTTGACTAGGGAAACTAAGAGTTGCACAGAACTCTCATTCCAAAATGTTATTGAGTCCTTCAGATAACTTAACTCTGTGTTGCAGAATAAGTAGACATAAACAGAGAGGAAAACTGTTGTCACAGGTTACGTGCAAAATGGTTTCATCACATTTTCAGCTCCCCAAATTCACTGGTTTATGACAATATCAAAGCCTGTAGACAGATCAAACCTGTTTTCTCTCCATCAGTCAAGTATTAGCACAGAGGATGGGTATGATCGAGAATGTTCAGCTAAACTTTCAAAATAATTAGGGATTCAAAGTCCTCCTATCTAGAAATTTCTCTAGCCAATAGTTGTATAACAATAGTTATAAAATAGCTGACAAGCTGTGTATTAAAACAGCAGCCGACTAATGCTTTTCCTTGTTTCAAGGTTACATTATAAATCAACTTAGAGGGGCAAAAACCTCATCGGAGGCCTGTAGGAGGATGAATAGAACAATTTACACTATAAAAAAGTCCTAAAGTGCATATCTCACTTACAGAAAGGATGAGATTTAAAAGGATGATAATTAACAGAAATGAACACAGCTGGCATCCAGCAAGTTTCAGTTGCAAAGATCATAGAAATTGATTTATAGTGTTCCCTTGTGACTAATGAAAGGAGACTGGTGACCATATTGTTCTAAATGATTGTATTAGAGAACGCTATTACTTTAGAGAAGGCCACATTAATAATAAGTCATTATAACCAAAGAATAAACAAAATAATAATTTTCAGGATCAATATTTGATATTTTAACCCTCATATTTTATGATTAACTATATCCTTAGAAGTGATTAAAAAGAAAACTATATATTAAAAAAAAATCTGTTCTGCTCCTCATTTTATTTTTCCCTTGGAAGAAAAGGGAAGCTTCAAAACCTTCCTGATGTCAGCACTTAGAAAGGTTCATTATTCACACAGAACAATGACGAGGAAGTACTGGATTTAATTGGACACATGCTTCTCACATTTAAAGATAGGGGAGGAGATAATGGTGTCCCTTTGTGTCCTTCCCAAAGATATACGGGAACTGATAATGCCTCAGGTAAGTCTTAAAGGAAGGAAATGTAGAGCATGCCCTTTTGCAGATCACTCTCTCAGTAACAAACAAGCTCCGAAGAAATGTGGTCTCAATGAAATGCTTCCTTTCCTGGAGCTTAAATATGGCCAAATCTAAGTATCTAAGAAATCAGTAAGTTTGACATCTTTAACCACTGAAGATTAAGAGGAATTTTTTACTTGTAAAGTTTTATCTGGATATAGGGACTTCCTGATCAAGGAACTAGTTGAAAGGAATAAACAAAAACAACTGGAGCACAGAACGTTCCATCCATGAATTATGATCCACATCTGCATAGAAGTGGTGACACTAATACGACTTTGCTCAGAGCAAATAAACTGCATTGCACACCACATAAAGAGAGAGAAGCTGTACCTTCTGCTTACCTCTGTTTTCCCAATGCCTAGTGTAGTTGTCTAGCACATAGTAAGTAGACAGAAACTATATATGTGTGATAAATGTACATGGGAAAGATCAGTTCTGAAACGTGTATAAAGAAGTAACAGAGGCCGGGTGTGGTGGCTCAAGCCTGGAATCCCAGCACTTTGGGAGGCCGAGACGGGCGGATCACGAGGTCAGGAGATCGAGACCATCCTGGCTAACACGGTGAAACCCCGTCTCTACTAAAAAAAATACAAAATCTAGCCGGGCGAGGTGGCGGGCGCCTGTAGTCCCAGCTACTCGGGAGGCTGAGGCAGGAGAATGGCGGGAACCCGGGAGGCGGAGCTTGCAGGGAGCTGAGATCCGGCCACTGCACTCCAGCCTGGGCGGCAGAGCGAGACTCCGTCTCAAAAAAAAAAAAAAAAAAGAAATAACAGATATTCTTAAAACAGTACAAGAACTCATTCATTCATCAAAGTCATTTTAATATATATTCTGTATTGAAATATTAGAGACAGAAAATATGTCATAAATGCTCTTATATTCCCCTTACCTGCTTCCAGACTTTACCCTCCCTACCCCAAAAGATAATCTTTCTACTAACCTCTAACGCCATTTTTACTGTTGATGGCAGCTGAGAAGTCTCCAGTTTTCAGCTATTACTAATAGTGCTGTGATGCTTATTTTGTTTGTTTGTTTGTTTTATTTTAGAGGAAGGGTCTCACTGTCACTCAGACTTGGATGCAGTGGCATGATTACAGCTCACTGAAGCCTGCATCTCCTGGGCTTAAGTGATCCTCCCACTTCGGCCTGCCAAGTAGCTGGTACTACAAGCACACACCACCACACCCAGCTAATTTTAAAATATTTTTTAGAGTTGGGGTCTCTCTTGCTATGTTGCCCAAGCACGTCCTGGACTCCTGAGCTCAAATGATCATCCTGCCTCAGCCTCGAAAAGTGCTGGGATTACAGGTGTCAGTCACCATGTCCAGTCTCTTCTGTATGTAACTAGAATTGCCCATTCTTTGGGTGTATATATTATCAGCTTTAAAAGATATTTTTGAACAGTTTTCCAAAGTGAGAGAAGGAATTCCTCCGAAGCATTTTCTGAAGTGATGAATAGGAGTTTTCTAATGTGTTCTTTGCCTTTTTCACAGTGTCCACATTGACATTCATGGTGCAAAAGCAATAATGGATAAACCAGTTGCTGTCTTAGAACAAATCAAGGCAGTGGCACCAAACTGTCTTAGTGGCCATAACGTACCAGTAGCCACTTCCAGGCATCAAAGAAGAGCCAGTTTTATTTTTTAAATGTCTTGATGATGTCAATTTAAAATAAATAGAAATTTTAAAATTGAAATGTTTTAATGAAGCACTAAAAAGATCAATTTTATTACATCTCAGCCCTTGAGTTCACATTATTATGAAGTATTTTTTAATATTTTCTCTGGTGAAATGGACATATGCATAAAGCATATCTGTTACATGCCCAAGGACAACAGATGTCTCAAAGAATAGAATCCATGAAATTGGTGGACTTGAGAGCCGACTTAGCTGATTTTTTTCACGGAACATAAATTTTACTTGAAAGAATGACAAAGATGCTGGGTATGGTTACTCAGATTGGGGTGTTTCTCAAAAATATACAGACATACTCTTAGAAACAAGTGAAATGAGCCTGTGATCTCAAAGAAAAAACTATTTTTGGTCGGGGTAAAATTTGAGTTTTCACAAGAAAACTAGAAATTTAAAAAATGTTAAAACTTGAATCTATCACTGAACTTCGCAGCCTGCCCCTACTTCAAAATTTTCTGATGAGATTATTATGTTGTTTATGAATATAATTTTTCAACATTATCTACTGAAATATGTCAACATTTGGAAGATCTGCATAACTCAGTGAACCAATATTTTCAGTGCATCATATTACAAAATTATACATGAGGAGAGATCCATTAAAAGTTCAAGAAATGGGCCGGGCGCCGTGGCTCACGCCTATAATCCCAGCACTTTGGGTGTCTGAGGCGGGTGGATCACGAGGTCAGGAGATCGAGACCATCCTGGCTAACACAGTGAAACCCCATCTCTACTAAAAATACGAAAAATTAGCTGGGCACGGTGGCGGGCACCTGTAGTCCCAGCTACTCAGGAGGCTGTGGCAGGAGAATTTCTTGAACCTGGGAGGTGGAGGTTACCATGAGCCAAGTTCCCGCCACTGCACTCCAGCCTGGCAACAAAGTGAGACTCCATCTCAAAAAAAAAAAAGAAAAAAAAAAAAACTACACCTGTAAAGCGTTTGAGTATTCTGAAACAGCTATTAGAATATAGAATACTGTGTGAGCTGGCTTTTCTTCATATAACTTCACTCAATCAACATATCAAAACGGCATTGAATACAGAAGCAATATGAGGAGAGTCCAGCTGTCTTCTGGTAAAAAATCCTAAAGAGACAGTTCCATGTCATAAAGAGGGATACATTAGGATAATTGGCCAGAAACGCCAAGGTCAAAAGCTATATGTAAGTGCTGCCTTGAAGTACCGCTAAAGTAAGAGTTCTTCTGGATTGAAACCATAAAAAAAATGCATGCAGATTCAAAATAGTAATAAATACATACAAATTTTAAAGCATAGCCAAGTATTGATGACAGAAGTGACATGAGACAGGTCCGAATGGATTGGCACAAAAACGCTAGAGTGTCGGATAGGACTCAGTACTGCAGTTTTGGAGTGTGGCTGAAAAAAAAATTAGATAAAGCAGGTGGATATGGCAGATGATAGGAAATACGGAGATGGTAGCAGTCAATTAATAAAAATATAACAAAACGAAACTCCCAGTGAGCCTACTTTGTCGGATGTTACACTTTGTTGTTGTGTGTGGGTGAGACAGAGTCGACTCGTCGCCACGTGTGCTGAGCTCAACTGGCAATTCACCTTCGCGGTGCAAGTGATTCTCCTGCCTCAGCCCTCCTAAGCTAGCGGACTACAGGCGGGCACCAACCATGCCCCAGGCTAATTGCGGGCGAAACGTGGTTGGAAGAGAGCCCATGGTAAAGTAGAGTCAAGATAAGGCTTATGAGGCGGATTAATGCTAGAGTATTATTCTCATGTAGTGCCAGAAAAAACAACTACACATTGCGGTCTATGGTTCCGCTGGAGAGCCCTGACCACCACGCATGGGCCTACGTATGCAGCGGATTCTTAACCTTTGGAGTCTTAAGGAATTACCCCTAAATCCCTCTCTTAAAAATCTGCGGGGACAGGTGCAGTGGCTCACACCTATAAATCCCAGCACTTTGGGGAGCCGAGGCAGGGATCACCGGAAGATCAGAGGCAAGACCAGCCTGACCAACATGGGAAAAACCTCACGCTCATCTCTACTGAAAATACAAAATTAGCTGGGCGTGGTGGTCCATGCCTGTAATCCCAGCTACTTAGGAGGCTGAGGCAAGAGAATCGCTTAAACCCCGGAGGCAGAGGTTGCGGTGAGCCGAGATCGCACCTTTATATTCCAGCCCTGGCAACAAGATCGAAACTCCGTCTCAAAAAAAAAAAAAAATCTTGGATTCTGGCAGGGCATGGTGGCTCATGCCTGTAATCCCAGCTATTCAGGAGGCTGAGGCAGGAAAATCGCTTGAACCGGGGAGGCAGAGATTGCAGTGAGCCAAGATTGTGCCACTGCACTCCAGCCTGGATGACAGAGCGAGACTCTGTCTCAATAAATAAATAAATAAATAAATAAATAAATAAATAAATAATCTTGGGTTCAGAAGAACACATTAAAGAATACCACTGCCAGCCAGATCAACTGTGGAGTGTAGGGTGTGTGGGGGGAGCAAGGATAAGAATTGTACAAGACAACCTGGTTTCTTCAACAAATAAAGAAAAAAGATTATGAAGATTTAATACATGTTGTCAACCAAATGCAATCCATGAAATTTGTTTGGATTTAGATTGAAATGAACAATTCCAGAAAGATATTTCTTTTTTCTTTCTTTTTTTTTTTTTTTGAGATGGAGTTTCACTTCTGTCGCCCAGGCTGGAGTGCAGTGATGCTACCTCAGCTCTCTGCAGCCTCCGCCTCCAGGTGCAAGCGATTCACCTGCCTCAGCCTCCTGAGGAGCTGGGACTACAGACACACGCCACCACATGCGGCTAATTTTTTGTATTTTTGGTAGAGACAGGGTTTTGCCATGTTGGCCAGGCTGGTCTCAAACACCTCAGGTGGTACACCCACCTCAGCTTTCCAACATACTGGGATTACAGGCGTCAGCCACCCTGCCTGGCCCAAAAAGATTATTTCTGAGATTATCAGAAAAACATGAATATCTACTATTATCTATTATCTAGATATTTGATAATATTAATAAATTATTAATTGTTCAATGTAAAAAATAATATTGTAGTTAACATTTTAAAAGTCCTTTTCTCTGAATACTACATACTGACTTTTTTTATTTTTTATCTTTTTGAGACAGGATCTTACTCTGTCACCCAGGCTGGGGTGGAGTGGTAGGATCTCGGCTCACTGCAACCTCGACCTCTTGAGCTCAAGCAATCCTCCCACCTCAGCCTCCCAGTAGCTGGGACTATAGGTGCATGCCAGCACACCCAGCTAACTTCTGTATTTTTTATAGAGATGACATTTCACCATGTTGCCCAGGCAGGTCTCAAACTCCTGGGCTCAAGTGATGTGTCCGCCTCGGCCTCCCAAAGTGCTAGGATTACAGGCATAAGCCACCTCTCCTAGCCCATACTGACATTTTTATCGACAAAATTATGATGTCTGGAACTTGCTTTTGAAAAAATCCAGCAGGGGTCAGGCACCGTGGCTCACGCCTATATTCCCAGCACTTTGGGAGGCCGAGGCGGGCAGATCACTTGAGGGCAGAAGTTCATGACCAGCCTGGCCAACATGGTGAAACGCCATCTCTACTAAAAATACAAAAATTAGCCAGGTGTGGTGGTGCATGCCTGTGATCCCAGCTACTCAGGAGGCTGAGGCAGGAGAATCATTTGAACCTGGGAGGCGGAGTCAATGAGCCGAGATTGTGCCATTGCACTCCAGCCTGGGTGATGAGAGAGAATCTCTGTCTCAAAAAAAAAAAAAGAAAAGAAAAGAAAGAGAAAAAATCCAGCAGGTATCTGGGTAAAGGTGAGTGAAAGGGCAGAGATAAAACCTGATTTGTCATCTGTTGGTAATTTTTGCTTCTGGGTGATAGGTACATTAGGAATGTTATATTATTTTTTTCTACTTTTGTGTATATTTTAAATTTTTCATAGTAAAGATATGTTAAAACAAAACAAAAAAAAGTACTCTTAGGATGAAACAGAAATGCCATTCATGTCTTTGACATTTATAAGCCTTCTGTAATATTTATGGTTGATAGAAAACATAAATGACATCAAATTGCAATGCTATCGTTGTGTGGACCTCAAAGATGTTTGAAACATTCTGTCAGCCAGTACAATGCTTCTGAGCTGAGAGGGCAGAACACTAACAAATGGCAGGCATCACAGGTCTTGTGATAGGATGATTGAGGTTTAGCAGGGCATCACTTACCCGTTGTAACAGTGATTAGCCTGGGCACCATGACAGGCACCCATTACATAGGAATTTTAATAGCTGGATTCTGAGGGAAAAGTGAAGCAAATCTTCAAAATGAGCCCACAGGGCCAGGGCGGTAGAGCAATACATGAGTCAGACACCTGAGCCAGCCCATCCTCCTTCCCCCATGAGGCTGCACAAGCATGCCTGTTTCCCTTTTATTCAAAAGTTCTTTATAAAAATAGTCTCCCCATAGCTGACCTGAACCAAACAAGTTTAAATTCTAAGAACTGGATCAAGCCAGAACACCCTGACATTTTTATAATGAAAAAATAATGTATAATGAACTGCACCTGATCTGCAATTATAAATGATGGTTCTGAATCCATATACACAAGTTATATTAACTTCCATTCAAACTTAAAAATTTGACATTCTATATGCAAATGTACCTAAATTATACTCATAAAGAAGGACATTCAAAGCCATCTAAATTATTTTATTTTGGCTCTGTAGTCAATAGTCTTAAAATACAGCTGCCAACAATTCTTCTCAGCCCTGGGAAGCCACTCCAAGCTCAGATTCCAATTTCTATCTACTTGAGTATGGGCTGTGCTGATTTGCCTCAAATAATAGAATGCCATAAAAGAGACATTCTAGGACTTTGAGTTCCAGCATTAAGAAAATGAGCAACTTTTGGCCGGGTGCGGTGGCTCAAGCCTGTAATCCCAGCACTTTGGGAGGCCGAGACGGGTGGATCACGAGGTCAGGAGATCGAGACCATCCTGGCTAACACGGTGAAACCCCGTCTCTACTAAAATACAAAAAAACTAGCCGGGCAAGGTGGCGGGCGCCTGTAGTCCCAGCTACTTGGGAGGCTGAGGCAGGAGAATGGCATAAACCCCGGAGGTGGAGCTTGCAGTGAGCTGAGATCCGGCCATTGCACTCCAGCCCGGGCGACAGAGCGAGACTCCGTCTCAAAAAAAAAAAGAAAATGAGCAATTTTTGCTTTTCCTTCTAGGAGCCACCTTCTATCTGTAAAGAAGCTCAGACTGAACTACTAATGAAAGATATCTTAGGGGAAGAATGCCCATCATGTATGTTCCAGCTCAGCTGAGCTTCCGGCTAAATGCAGCAGAATGAATACCCTCAGCCTATGCACTGAGGAGCAGAAGAACTGTCCAGCTGAACTCAGTCCACCCTCAGGATTACAGAAAAAACAATTTTTGTTTGTTTGTTTTCGATCACTAAGTTGAAATATATTTATTACACAGCAACTGATAGAGGCTCTAACTAATTAACAATTTGCCATTCAACCATTATATTGGAGTGCCTAACATCAAATTGCATAAAGTTTATTTCAATGGAGGGCATTTTTTAGGTAATGTTTTATTTTGATATAATTTTTAACTCACAGGAAATTTGCAAGAATAGAACAAAGAACTCCCATATATCTTTTACATTTTGTCACTTTTGTCCACATAATCTCTTTCTGTCTTTCTTGGGCAGGCACACTCTCTACCTCTCTGTTACTTTTTGCCTTACCACTTGATAATAAGTTAAAAAATATCCATTACTCATAAATATTTCAATGTTCATTTCCTAAGAACAAGGATATAAATATGGTTGTCAAATTTAATTTTGATTTTTTAAAAACATATTGTCTGATCCATAATCTACATTTCACATTCTGTCCATTTCCTGGTAATGTCCTTTATAGCAACCACCTCCCCTCTCCCCCAGGTTGAGGATCTAATTTAAGATCGTGTATTGTATCATATAACAATTGTCATGTCTTTTTAGTACCTTTTAATACAGAAAGTTCCTTGGCCTTCCAGGTGCAGTGGCTCCCGCCTGGAATCCCAGCACTCCGGGAGGCCGAGGCCGGTGGATCACGAAGTCAGGAGATTGAGACCAGTCTGGCCAACATAGTGAAACCCCGTCTCTACTAAAAATACAAAATTAGCTGGGCGTGTCCCCTGTAATCCCAGCTACTGGGGAGGCTGAGACAGGAGAATCGCTTGAACCCGGGAGGCGGAGGTTACAGTGAGCCAAGATTGCACCATTGCACTCCAGCCTGGGCAACAAGTTTTTTTTGAAACTCCATCTCAAAAAAATAAAAAAGAAAGTTCCTTGGCCTTTTCTTGTGTTTCTTGACCTTGACATTTTTGAAGAGTCCAGGCCGGTTATTTTGTCGAATGTCTCCGTTTGGGTTTGTGCGACATTTCCTTGGGATTAGATTCAGGTTGTGCATTGTTGGCAGAAATACAACTACAGTGCTGTTGTCACCTTCACCATGCATCGAATCCAAGGCACCTGATGGCGATTTCATCCAAGGTGATGTTCTCTTTGAGCACTTGGTTAAGGTGGTGTCTGCTTCATTTCTTGACTGGCAAGTTACTGTTTTTCCTTTGTTATTGATAAGCAACTTACGGGAAGATACTTGGAGACTATGCGTATATCCTGTTCTTTACCATACCTTCACCCAGTAGTACCCACTGATGAAAGGAACATATTGTGTATACATGTAATAATAATGAACTATTATCACTGATAGAAGGAACCTATTGTATATACATGTAATAATAATGAACTGTTGTCACTGATGAAAGGAACATATTGTGTATACATGTAATAAGAATAAACTATTATCACTGATAGAAGGAACCTATTGTATATACATGTAATAATAATGAACTATTATCACTGATGAAAGGAACCTATTGTGTATACATGTAATAATAAACTATTATCACTGATAGAAGGAACATGTTGTGTATACATGTAATAAGAATGAACTATTGTCACTGATAGAAGGAACATATTGTGTATACATGTAATAATGAACTATTATCACTGATAGAAGGAACATATGTGTATACATGTAATCATAATGAACTATTATCACTGATAGAAGGAACATATGTGTATACATGTAATCATAATGAACTATTATCACTGATAGAAGGAACATATGTGTATACATGTAATCATAATGAACTATCATCACTGATGAAAGGAACATATGTGTACACATGTAATCATAATGAACTATTATCACTGATAGAAGGAACATGTGTACACATGTAATCATAATGAACTATTATCACTGATAGAAGGAACATATGTGTACACATGTAATCATAATGAACTATTATCACTGATAGAAGGAACATATGTGTACACATGTAATCATAATGAACTATTATCACTGATAGAAGGAACATATGTGTACACATGTAATCATAATGAACTATTATCACTGATAGAAGGAACATATGTGTACACATGTAATCATAATGAACTATTATCACTGATAGAAGGAACATATGTGTACACATGTAATCATAATGAACTATTATCACTGATAGAAGGAACATATGTGTACACATGTAATCATAATGAACTATTATCACTGATAGAAGGAACATATGTGTACACATGTAATCATAATGAACTATTATCACTGATAGAAGGAACATATGTGTACACATGTAATCATAATGAACTATTATCACTGATAGAAGGAACATATGTGTACACATGTAATCATAATGAACTATTATCACTGATAGAAGGAACATATGTGTACACATGTAATCATAATGAACTATTATCACTGATAGAAGGAACATATGTGTACACATGTAATCATAATGAACTATTATCACTGATAGAAGGAACATATGTGTACACATGTAATCATAATGAACTATTATCACTGATAGAAGGAACATATGTGTACACATGTAATCATAATGAACTATTATCACTGATAGAAGGAACATATGTGTACACATGTAATCATAATGAACTATTATCACTGATAGAAGGAACATATGTGTACACATGTAATCATAATGAACTATTATCACTGATAGAAGGAACATATGTGTACACATGTAATCATAATGAACTATTATCACTGATAGAAGGAACATATGTGTACACATGTAATCATAATGAACTATTATCACTGATAGAAGGAACATATGTGTACACATGTAATCATAATGAACTATTATCACTGATAGAAGGAACATATGTGTACACATGTAATCATAATGAACTATTATCACTGATAGAAGGAACATATGTGTACACATGTAATCATAATGAACTATTATCACTGATAGAAGGAACATATGTGTACACATGTAATCATAATGAACTATTATCACTGATAGAAGGAACATATGTGTACACATGTAATCATAATGAACTATTATCACTGATAGAAGGAACATATGTGTACACATGTAATCATAATGAACTATTATCACTGATAGAAGGAACATATGTGTACACATGTAATCATAATGAACTATTATCACTGATAGAAGGAACATATGTGTACACATGTAATCATAATGAACTATTATCACTGATAGAAGGAACATATGTGTACACATGTAATCATAATGAACTATTATCACTGATAGAAGGAACATATGTGTACACATGTAATCATAATGAACTATTATCACTGATAGAAGGAACATATGTGTACACATGTAATCATAATGAACTATTATCACTGATAGAAGGAACATATGTGTACACATGTAATCATAATGAACTATTATCACTGATAGAAGGAACATATGTGTACACATGTAATCATAATGAACTATTATCACTGATAGAAGGAACATATGTGTACACATGTAATCATAATGAACTATTATCACTGATAGAAGGAACATATGTGTACACATGTAATCATAATGAACTATTATCACTGATAGAAGGAACATATGTGTACACATGTAATCATAATGAACTATTATCACTGATAGAAGGAACATATGTGTACACATGTAATCATAATGAACTATTATCACTGATAGAAGGAACATATGTGTACACATGTAATCATAATGAACTATTATCACTGATAGAAGGAACATATGTGTACACATGTAATCATAATGAACTATTATCACTGATAGAAGGAACATATGTGTACACATGTAATCATAATGAACTATTATCACTGATAGAAGGAACATATGTGTACACATGTAATCATAATGAACTATTATCACTGATAGAAGGAACATATGTGTACACATGTAATCATAATGAACTATTATCACTGATAGAAGGAACATATGTGTACACATGTAATCATAATGAACTATTATCACTGATAGAAGGAACATATGTGTACACATGTAATCATAATGAACTATTATCACTGATAGAAGGAACATATGTGTACACATGTAATCATAATGAACTATTATCACTGATAGAAGGAACATATGTGTACACATGTAATCATAATGAACTGTCATGACTTCCTAAAGCAGGTTGTTCATTGTTTCCTGAGTGTAAATAAATTAGAAATGAATGGCTTTAGTTTTCTGTAAAATATGTTTACTTAGAAAATAATAGAAAATGTGCTTTACAAAATGAGTTCTAGGGTTTTATTGAACAAAATGTGTTTGCAAAAAACTGTGGGTTGAAAAGAGTATGACCCTTACTTCCGCATCATAATGCTCCTGGCTGACACTCCTGTAATAAAAGACAGGTTAACAAGAGAAAAGCATAACATATTTATTGGATCAAAGTTGTTTTACACGACAAAGGAACCTTCAGAAATGAAGCCCAAGAGGCCTCTGGAAAACTATCTGTTTTCATGCTTAGGCTGGGTGAATAGTGGACATCTTTGTAGAAATGGGAGTGAACAAAAGGGGAAGAGCGAATGCTAATAGACCGAGTGCAGACGCCCAGCAAGGCCTGTCTGTTCGGATTCTTCTGGGCCTCTCCGTGCAGCGTCCCTTCCTCCTGGGTATGGGGCAGAGCCCTTCGGGAATGAGGGTTTATGACCTACGTGCAGGCAAGATAGACCAGATAATTTCTTTATGGCCAGCTCTCACACAGAAAGGCAGGGGAAGCTTGGAGTAATTATTTTAGGTTTTAAGGCTAGCTTTAGGGGAGAATGGTTCTGGTTTCTATGGACCTGCCTTGGGGAAGAGGGATTTTAGTTTCCTTGTTTGTTTGTTTGTTTTTTGAGATGGAGTCTCACTCTGTTGCTCAGGCTGGAGTACAGTGGCACAATCTCAGTTCACTCCAACCTCTGCCTCCACCTCCCGAATAACTGGAATTACAGGTGTGTGAGTCCTCTGCCTCCACCTCCCGAATAACTGGAATTACAGGTGTGTGCCACCACACCCGGCTAATTTTTGTATTTTTAGTAGAGACCGGGTTTTGCCAAGTTGGACAGGCTGGTCCTGAACTCCTGACCTCAGGTGATCCACCCGCCTCGGCTTCCCACGCTGCTGGGATTACAGGCGTGGGCCGCCGCGCCCGGCCCCAGTTTCCTGGTTTCTATGGTCGGCCTGGGGGAAGAAAGCTTAACAGGAGAAGGAGGACGAGGAGAAGGTCAGAAACTTTGCTTCCAAGGCCCTCCAAGGCCCTTTGCTCCGAGTCCTCAGCAAGCCAGAGAACGGCAGGATCGTCTTCTGAGCCCAAGAGTTTCAGGTATTCAAAAATTAGAAGAGCAATCAGGCACCCAACCATACTAAACGGGTGCTTATGTTTTCAGCATATTTTCCGATCCACTGAACAAACAAGCCAACGAACGAAAGAACTGGCGTGTAGAGTGAGAGGAGCCTTAGTGTGTGTAACGTCTGTGGACAGAATCATCGTTTGAATTGAATCTACAGTAAAACTACAAAGCTGTGATATTGTGACTCCCAGAAAGCACAGATCTCATGTTCCAGTAAGATGTATGGAGTGCCCGTTGCCTGCAAAGTATTTGGTACATAAGCATATTCATACACAGCACCTTATTTTATTATCCTGACTCTACAGGGCAATGGTATTATGCTATTCTTCCACTCAAGAGAACATTTCAGAGATTCATTTACTTAACAAATCAGGACTGCCACATGCCAGGTGCTTTGTTAAGCGCTGGGAATGCAACTGGGACAACATAGCTCTGGTTCCTCTCACAGTCTAAGCAAGACAAACACGTAAACAGCCCAATTATAACATGTTGTGCCCAATGGTGAGTCAAGAGTAAAATCGAGGTTTAGGCGGTGTGCTAAGAGAGGCATCCAGACCAAACATGTGGGCTCAGGGGAGACTTTGCTGATGAACTTTTAATTCGGCTGGGAAATGGAAGATGACAGGGAGCTGGGTGAGGAGGGGGATGGTGGTGGAGGGAGGACCCAAATATTCCAGGCAGAGGGAACCTTGTCTCAAAAAAATAGAAATAGAAATAAAAAAGGTTTCAGTTGGGCACGGTGGCTCAAGCCTGTAAAACCGGCACTTTGAAAGGCTGAGGCGGGTGGATCACGAGGTCATGAGATCGAGATCATCCTGGCCAACATGGTGAAACCCCCCATCTCTACTAAAAGTATGTGGTGGCTCACGCCTGCAATCCCAGTTACTCGGGAGGCTGAGGCAGGAGAATCACTTAAACCCAGGAGGCAGAGTTTGCAGTGAGCTGAGATCACACCACTGCACTCCAGCCTGAAGACAGAGCAAGACTCCATCTCAAAAAAAAAAAAAAAAAAATCGCCTCAGGCTGTCCCAGCATTTTCATTCAAAAAGGAGCTTTGACAGTCAGCCAGGTGGCTAGTGACTGACCGAGGCAGAGAGGGCTGCGCCTTTTCCACCACAACTGAACATTGCTCAGAGATTGCGCGTCTAACCTCAGGAAGGTTTTGACATAGTTTACATTGATTTTACTTTGTTCGCTTCGGGATCAAAAGGATGGCAGAGTCTCTGCTACATCTAGGATAGTATGAATCATTAAAATGCTGAAACCACTTTTAGCAGCGTATTCTAGTCCTGGCTGGAAGTCACTAACCTAGCTGAAACATCAAATATTATGGTAATTCAGTCTGAGAATAAATAATAGATTATGTTAATACAGACAGGGACGAGATAATAAGAAACAGGCTTCTTAAGAGGCATATTGAGTGGTTTATTTATGAATCAAAAAGAAGCAAGGAAATTGCATTAAAAGAAGAACTGGCCCTCAAGTCACTCTTTTAGGTGTTCTTAATATTCTGTAAATTATAAGTCAAGATAAATGAAACAAAATCTCTATATTACAAAAAGTGAAATTATTTTGTAATTCTGACAGAGAACTGAATATTCTAACATTTTACTGAAGAAAAGCCTGTTGATCATTCTCATTTCCTGCCACAAAACACGTATACCCTTTGCCAACACTTACTGAGTATTTACTCTGTGCAGTTACTAAAGTCTAAAGTCTAATTTTTTTTTTTTTTTTTTTTTGAGGCAAGGTCTCACTCTGTTGCCCAGGCTGGAGTGCAGTGGTGTGATCTCGGCTCACTGCAGCCTCAACCTCCCAGGCTTAAACAATCCTCCTGCCTCTGCCTCCCAAACATCTGGGACCACAGGCACACCATCACACCTGGCTAATTTTTCTACCTGTTTAGCAACAGGGCCTGTCTATGTTGCCTAGGCTCATCGTGAACTCCTAGGCTCAAGCGATCCACCTGCCTCGGCCTCCTCATGTGCAGGGACTACAGATGTCAGTCACCATGCCCAGCCTAAGTCTAACTCTTTACGTCCATGCATATACTAACGTAAACATCTTGGCCATGCGAGAATGTAGATACCACTTGTATAGACTGGGAAACTGAGGCACATGATGGTTTAATAACTTGCCAGAGGAAACAAAGCTGGCAGGCTGAGGGGCTCGAAACTAAAACTTCTCTGACTTCACTTGGTGGCAAAACATATGCAAAGTTTTCTACAATCTTTATATACCCTATTAAGTATGAATACTTATACATTTTCCTGCAGAAATGTGTATAATCATAAAATACTGCCCTACATCCCTCTTAGGAGAACTGATAGATGGTGCATGGATTGTCTTCTGTCTCTAGAAACCATTCTGAGGCTGGGCACAGTGGCTCAGACCTGTAATCCCAGCACTTTGGGAGGCCGAGGTGGGCAGATCACCTGAGGTCAGGAGTTCGAGACCAGCCTGACCAACAAGGAGAAAACCCGTCTCTACTGAAAATACAAAAATTAGCCAGGCATGGTGGTGAGCGCCTATAATCCCAGCTACTCAGGAGGCTGAGGCAGGAGAATCGCTTGAACCCAGGAGGCGGAGGTTGCAGAGAGCTGAGATTGCACCATTGCATTCCAGCCTGGGTGACAGGGCGAAACTCCATCCCAGATAAATAAATAAATAAATAAATAAATAAATAAATAAATAGGCTGGGCATGGTGGTTCACACCTGTAATCTCAGCACTTTGGGAGGCCAAGGCAGGTGGATCACCAGGTCAAGAAACTGAGACCATCCTAGCCAACATGGTGAAACCCCGTCTCTACTAAAAATACAAAGTGGGCAGATCACCTGAGGTCAGGAGTTCGAGACCAGCCTGACCAACAAGGAGAAAACCCGTCTCTACTAAAAATACAAAAATTAGCCAGGCATGGTGGTGAGCGCCTATAATCCCAGCTACTCAGGAGGCTGAGGCAGGAGAATCGCTTGAACCCAGGAGGCGGAGGTTGCAGAGAGCTGAGATTGCACCATTGCATTCCAGCCTGGGTGACAGGGCGAAACTCCATCCCAGATAAATAAATAAATAAATAAATAAATAAATAAATAAATAAATAGGCTGGGCATGGTGGTTCACACCTGTAATCTCAGCACTTTGGGAGGCCAAGGCAGGTGGATCACCAGGTCAAGAAACTGAGACCATCCTAGCCAACATGGTGAAACCCCGTCTCTACTAAAAATACAAAAGTTAGCTGGGCGTGGTGGCACACACCTGTAGTCCCAGCTACTTGGGAGGCTGAGGCAGGAGAATCACTTGAACCTGGGAGGCAGAGGTTGCAGTGAGCAGAGATCGTGCCACTGCACTCCAGCCTGGCGACAGAGCAAGACTCTGTCTCAAACAAAACAAAACCAAAAAAACACTCTGAATTCTAAACATCTGACCCCAAGGGTTTTGGAAAAGGCATTTTGGTCCTGTGCAATTTATACACCAACAAATAATGAATTAATATAGCAACATAATAATTTATTTACTATACCCTTTAAATTTAATACTTGCATTTTCCAGGTATCAACATAAAGAAATTGGCGAACCTCAAATAAAATTCAATTGGCATGTTTCAGAGACAATTATGTTGCTCCCGTGAGCCGCTACCTGAAATCCAGGTGGCTGCCTGCTGGTAGTCTGGAGTTTAGTGTCTCAGGAATGTAAAACACTGAACAAAGCAAGGACATAATGAGAGACCCAGTTTGAATATTTCGTCTGCAGTTTAGTGAACTGTGTGATCCTGAGCAAATTACCAGGTGACTCTGTAACACTGTGATAACAGTTGATGTGTCCGGGTCATTGTGACTGTTGAAAAGATGGTGTGGGTCTTTACACCTGGCCTCTTCATGGGCATGTCGTAAATTGTAGCAATTACTAAGCTAGATAATTATACATAGGGATAATACTTTTCTATTAAAGCAAATAATAGGCACTAGCTAAATGTCTCCATGAAAGCTAAGTATGATAAAATACACAGGAAGCATCTCCAACATGAAAAGCACCCTTAGTGCTTTACAAGATAACAGCTGCCACAGTCATAGAGCTTACCTTTTGGAAAGGCGGGAGTTGAAAAATGACTCTGTTTTTTTTGAGATGAAGCCTCGCTCTTGTCACCCAGGCAGGAGTGCGATGGTGTGATCTCGGCTCACTGCAACCTCCGCCTCCCGGGTTCAAGCGATTCTCTTGCCTCGGCCTCCTGAGTAGCTGAGATTACAGGCACCTGCCACCACGCCCGGCTAATTTTTTGTATTTTTAGTAGAGACAGCGTTTCACCATGTTGGCCAGGCTGGTCTCGAACTCCAGACCTCAGGTGATCCACCCGCCTCGAACTCCCAAAGTGCTGGGATTACAGGCATGAGCCACTACGCCCGGCCAAAAAATGACTTTCTATTATGTAGCTTTGAAATGAGTTCAAACACGTAATTTGCTACATGAGTGACTTACATTTTCCTTTGATAAAAACATGGAGTGTAATCTTCCTCCCCACAAGAATGTGGTGGCACACTTTATCAGGCCACATATGTGCTGTTGGCCTCAACCTCGGGACCCCAAACACAGAAAATTTAAGATTTTGACAGACACATTGAGAGGTCAGGCTGTGGCAAGGCTACTGTCTGCCAACCTTCGGCAAGTCTCTGAAGCCGCACCCACCAACACTGGCACCACTGGCATCAGGGACCTTGTGCCATGGTGGATCTCTGTGGCAATGCTGGAATCCACTCTCCAAAGAACCTCTCCTAGAAAGAGACACCTCACACTGAGATTCGACTTTACGGCTACAGAGGCCTGCTTCTGTCCTAACTGGCCAACTAGACTTTAATAAAATTAGAACTCACTTACTCTGTGATTAATGGATCTCCCTCCTCCACGGAGTGGATTCCCTGTGAGAGCTGTTCTCATTATTCTCCCACCTTTGAGCACTGAAATAAACAACAGCGAAAGCTACAAACAACAACAACAACAACAACAAACCCTCTTTATATGGCAACAAACTGTGATTCATGACATTAGACTTTGTTCATCTCATTTTAATCATAAAAATCACTTTAAAAGCAAGTGTAGCCGGGCGCGGTGGCTCAAGCCTGTAATCCCAGCACTTTGGGAGGCCGAGACGGGCGGATCACGAAGTCAGGAGATCGAGACCGTCCTGGCTAACGCGGTGAAACCCCGTCTCTATTAAAATACAAAAAACTAGCCGGGCGAGGTGGCGGGCACCTGTAGTCCCAGCTACTCGGGAGGCTGAGGCAGGAGAATGGCGGGAACCCGGGAGGCGGAGCTTGCAGTGAGCTGAGATCTGGCCACTGCACTCCAGTCCGGGCGACAGAGCGAGACTCCGCCTCAAAAAAAAAAAAAAAAAAAAAAGCAAGTTTAGCCCGGCAGGGTGGCTCACACCTGTAATCCCAGCACTGCACTTTGGGAGGCCAAGGCAGGCGGATCACCTGAGGTCAAGAGTTCGAGACCAGCCTGAGCAACATGGTGAAACCTCGTTTCTACTAAAAATACAAAATTAGCCGGGCGTGGTGGCGCATGCCTGTAATCCCAGCTACTTGGGGACTGAAGCAGCAGACTCGCTTGAACCCAGGAGGCGGAGGTTGTAGTGAGCAGAGATTGTACCATTGCACTCCAGCCTGGATGACAAGATCGAAGCTCCATCTCAAAACAAACAAATAAATAACAAATAAAAAATAAAAAGCAAGTTTAAATGAATGTGAGAAGATGGTAAGTGCTATGGAGAGAAAAAAAAGTAGAAGTGGCTTGGAATAGGTGTTGAGGGAGCGGGCAGCATGAGTGACCAAGGTGACAGGTGGTAAATACAGGTCTCATTACAAAAGTGAAGTTGGATCTGAGCCTGGAAGAAGTGAGGACCTAGTGAGTGTCGGAAGAAAGCATTCCAGGCAAGGACTGTCCAGGACAAAGGCCCTAAGGCAGGAATTGCCTGCTACATTGAATTACCATCAAAAGCATGCCTGAAGCCCTGAGCTGGGTGGGGAAACGGGGGAGATAGTACAGCAGATGGATTCAGAGACCTGGGAGTGTGGAGATCCAGAGAACCCCAGCAGATACTACCCGCACTTCTGACAGCTTCTATGTTATGTACCTGTGCGTCCATTTGAAATCCTCTAGCCCAGGGGTCAGCAAACTTTTTCTATAAAGGGCCAGAACGTAAGTATTTTTAAACGTTATGGTTCATATGATCTCTATTGCAGGTACTGAACTCAGCCAGTACAGTGTGAAAGCCACAGGCAATTATGTAAATGAATGAGCAGGATTCTGTTTCAGGAAACCTTTATTTACAAAAACAGGCAGGAGGCCATGTTTTACCTGCCGGCCATAGTTTGCTGACCCCTGCTTTGGCCTAACCTATAAACCCAGAGATTTTTTTGTCTCTGTTTTCTTCTAGCCATTTTATAATCCTATTTATTCTTTTTTATATATACGAAGAGATTTATTCTGAGCCAAACATGAGGGACCAATTGCCCATGGCACAGCCCTCGGGGAGAGCCTGAGAACATGTGCCCCTATTTTTTCATTTGGGCCTGTGGTTCATTTTGAGGTTATTTGTGTGTGTGTGTGTGTGTTAGCTAATGCTTGAGTTTATACAGAAAATATGTGTTATTTATATTTAACATATTTCTGGCCGATGGATATCTAATTGTTCAGCACTATTGGTTGAAATGATTATGTTTTCCTTTTACCTTGACACCTCTGTCAAAAATCAATTGAGTGGGCGCAGTGGCTCACGTCTGTAATCCCAGCACTTTGGGAGACCAAGGCAGGTGGATCACTTGAGGTCAGGAGTTCGAGACCAGCCTGGTCAACACGGTGAAACCCTGTCTTTACTAAAAATACAAAAACTAGCCAGGCGTGGTGGCGCACACCTGTAGTCCTAGCTGCTCAGGAGGCTGAGGCAGGAGAATCGCTTGAATCTGGGAAGCAGAGGTTTCAGTGAGGTTGCAGGTTGCCCTCCAGCCTGGGCGACAGTCTCCAAAAAACAAAAAAATCAATTGAATATGTGTGCCTAGCGGCCGGGCGCGGTGGCTCAAGCCTGTAATCCCAGCACTTTGGGAGGCCGAGACGGGTGGATCGCGAGGTCAGGAGATCAAGACCATCTGGCTAACACGGTGAAACCCCGTCTCTACTAAAAAATACAAAAAACTAGCCAGGCGAGGTGGCGGGCGCCTGTAGTCCCAGCTACTGGGGAGGCTGAGGCAGCAGAATGGCGTGAACCCGGGAGGCGGAGCTTGCAGTGAGCTGAGATCTGGCCACTGCACTCCAGCCTGGGCAACAGAGCGAGACTCCGTCTCAAAAAAAAAAAAAAAAAAAAAAGAATATGTAGAATATGTGTGCCTATGTGTGCGCATGTGTGCATGTGTGTGCCTGTGTGTGTGCGCGCGCGCCAGTGTGTGTGCACCTGTGTGTGTGTGCCTGTGTGTGCGTCTGTGTGTGTGCCTCTGTGTGTGCCTGTGTGTGTGCGCGTGCGCCTGTGTGTGCCTGTGTGTGCGCCTGTGTGTGTGCCTGTGTGCGCCTTGTGTGCATGCCTGTGTGTGTGCACCTGTGGTTTGTGAGCCTGTGTGTGTGCCTCTGTGTGTGCCTGTGTGTGCGCCTCTGTGTGCGCCTTGTGTGTGTGCGCCTGTGTGTGCCTGTGTGTGTGCCTGTGTGTGCACCTGTGGTTTGTGCGCCTGTGTGTGCGCCTGTGTGTGTGCCTGTGGTGCATGTGCCCCTGTGTGTGTGCACCTGTGTGTTTGCACGTGTGTGCCTCTGTGTGTGTTTTACGTGTGTGTGCCTGTGTGTGTGAGTGCATGTGTGTGTATTTGTCTATTTTGGACTCTCTATTTTACTCTATTGATTTCTATGTTGATTCTTACACAAATACAACACTGTCTTGATTACTGTATCTTTATGGCAAGTCTTTTTTTTTTTCGGAGTCTTGCACTGTCGCCTGGGCTGAAGTGCAGTGGTGCGATCTTGGCTTACTGCAACCTCCGCCTCCCAGGTTCAAGCGATTCTCTTGCCTCAGCCTCCCAAGTAGGTGGGACTACAGATGCCTACCACCAAGCCCAGCTAATTTTTTGTATTCTTAGCAGAGACGGGGTTTCACTATGTTGGCCAGGCTGGTCTCAAACTCCTGACCTCGTGATCCACCTGCCTCGGCCTCCCAAAGTGCTGGGATTACAGGCGTGAGCCACCACGCCCAGCCTATGGTAAATCTTGACATCAGGTAATCTAAGTCTTTTAACTTTGTTCTTATTTAAAATTGTTTTGGCTATTCTATGTCCTTTCATTTACATATATGTTTTAGGGCCAGCTTACCAATTTCTACAAAAAAATCTGTTGGGATATTGAACTGGATTATATTGAATCTGTAGATCAATTTGTGAAGAGTTTAGTTCTTAACAAGGATTTATTAGATAGGATAACAAATGTACAAACCATAAAAGAAAAAAATGATGAATTGCACTTCACCACAATTAAAAAGGCACAAATCCAAAACAGCAAACCATAATCTGGAATAAAATATATGCAAAACACAAATCTAATAAAGGACTTGTATCCAAAATACATGAAGCACTTTTATAACTCAATAATAAAATAACAATCAACCTAATTAAAAACTGGGCAAAAGATTTGAATAGACAATTCACGAATGGATATATATAAATGGCAAACAAGTACATATAAAAGCTCAACATCATTAGTTATTGGGAAAATGCACATTAAAATTACAGTGAGATACCACTACGCAGCCACTACAATGGCTGAATTTTAAACAGCTGACAGTGCCAAGCTTTGTCAAGGGTACGAGGAAACTGGAACTCTCACAAATTGCTAGAGGAAATGCAATATGACAAGTATGCAGTTTCTTAAAAAGTTCACCCTCCCCTCCTGTATGACCCAGCAAAGCTGCTCCTGGGTACTCACCCAACTGAAATGAAAACATGTTCACACAAAGACATACCCTGAGATCTTCACTGCAGCTTTATTCCAAATTGCCAAGAACTGGAAACAACCCAAAAGTCCATCAACTGGTGAATGGATAAACACATCACCCTATGTGCATACAACGCAATACTCCTGAGCCATCAAAAGAAATAATTCACTACTACATATAACAACCTAAACAGATCTCACAGGCGTTTGCTAAGTGAACGAAGCCGTACACAAAACGGCACATATTCTGTGATGCCATTTGCATAAAAACGGATTCCGGAAAAGGCAAGCCCACAGTTAGAGAAAGCAGATGAGTGGCTGCCAGAGACCAAAGTGGTGGTCATGACAGGAGGACTAACTGGGAAGGGCATGAGGAGAGTTGGAGGTGGATGGCACAGACCTGTTCTACATTGTGACTGACTGTTAAATGACGCTTACATGTGTGGAAGCTGTCGAATCACAATAAGCAGGCAAACTTTGATGGAGGTTTGAACCAGGGTGATAGTTAAAGGGAACTCCCAATGAGTCATAGACACAAATGTTAAAATAAAACTAGAAAACATCTAGAAGAAAACAGAAAGAAAAGGCCAGGTGCGGTGGCTCATGCCTGTAATACCAACATTTCAGGAGGCCAAGGCAGGCAGATGATTGAGGTCGGGAGTTCGAGACCAGCCTGGCCAACATGGTGAAACCCCATCTTTACAAAAAATACAATAATTAGCCGGGCATGGTGGTGCACACCTGTAATCCCAGCTACTCAGGAGGCCGAGGCAGGAGAATCGCTTGAACCCGGGAGGCAGGGGTTGCGGTGAGCCCCACCGTACTCCAGCCTGGGTGACAAGAGCGACACTCTGTCTCAAAAAAAAAAAAAAAAAAAAAAGACAACAGAAAGAGAAAACTTTTCTGTTTTTAAGTTAGGCGAAAGCAGGGGTTGGCAAACTACATCCAGCAGGTGAAACGTGGCCTCCTCCCTGTTTTCTGTAAATAAAGTTTTACTGAAACACTGGCTCTGCTTACTCACTTACATAATGCCTGTGACTTTCTTGCTGCAGCACTGAGCTGAGCAGGTGAAAAGTGCTCAGATTCTCTGTTTTGAAGGTAGAGTCGCAGGATCTGATGGCTTGGGTGTAGAACATGAGTTTTGAGGATGACGTGCCATTCTCCTCGCTTCCTGTGGAAAGGACAGCTGTGGCTGAGTGCGGTGGGTGTAGGCCTTGAACCCGGACTGCCGTAGTGTTGTCTGGTTTCTCCACCGTAAGATCCTTTTTCCACACAGGCTCTTGGGAGGAAAGTCAGTCAGTGCAGCCCTGCCTCAGGGAACGGGGAGCTTTGCTCCGGCTCTATCCACTGTGTTTTTAAAACTGAAGATTGTAGACACTCGAAAACAACTACAAACTCTGTTCCATTAACTAATTTTATTTTATTGGTTCCTCCTGAAGTTAGATGATGTTATACATTCATGATCCCAGCCCAGAGCTTCTGATTCAGCCCAGCCAGGGTGAAACTCACCGGATTAACAAATACCCCGTGTGATTCAGATGCAAATAGCCCATCAGCCCACTTCAAAAAGCTCCACTCTGATCACTTACTAATGATAATTACTCTGAACTAGGACCTCTTTACCGAGGCTGAAGCTCTTTTTCTCTTGGTTAAGGTTTTTGTCATTAGTTTCCTGTCAGAGTCGGAGGACACCCCTCTGCCCTGTCTGCCAGCCCAACATTCACACACGTTGAACGAATTTGGCAACCACCTCATTACTATTCATTGCCCATGAGGAGATTCAAACGCAGCACACAGCTGTATCGCTGCTCCGCTGCAAGAAAAGGTCCCAAGTGTATGGAAATCATTGTATCAACTACTAAAAACGCACTTTAAATGAGTTCCACATCTCCAAGACACCGCCAAACCAAGGCTGTTGTCAAGGATCCTTCTAAAAATATGCCTTAAAAAGAAACGAGAGGAAACATCAGAAGGCATTCACCGAGGACAGTGGTTTCCAGGGGAATGGAAAGCCTGGCGCTGGGAGAGCTGGGCCCTTGACCATCCTTTCCCTCTAACTCGCCGAGCCATGTAGGGAAATGCACTCGGTTTTTGTGCTTCAACCTCTCATCTGTAAAATATTAATAATAGGCCGGGCGCGGTGGCTCACGCCTGTAATCCCAGCAGTTTGGGAGGCCAAGGCGGGTGGATCGCCTGAGGTCAGGAGTTCAAGACCAGTCTGGCCAACATGGTGAAACCCCGTCTCTACTAAAAATACAAAAATTAGCCGGGCCTGGTGGGAGGCACCTGTAATCCAAGCTACTCTGGAGGCTGAGGCAGGCGAATGACTTGAACCCGGGAAGTGGAGCTTGCAGTGAGCTGAGATCAACCACTGCCCTCCAGCCTGGGTGACAGGAGTGAAACTCCATCTCAAAATACAATATAATAGTAATAGCACCTGCCTGATTTTGATTTGCTTAGATGTAGGATAAACTTAGACACTGTGTGACTCTGGGAAATAAAGTTGTCACACACATGTGAAGTTTTTTGGTTTTTTCTAAAACTGTTGTGTTTCAATAAAACTTTATTTACAACAATGGATTTTCTTAATTTCTTTACAAAATACTCATGGGATCAAATAATTCAATCTTTAATTTGTAACATCTTCATGATTCTATGCCCAGATCTAGGTTAAGGAAACAAAGTTGAGGAAACAAATTGCCTCTGATGTCACAGTAGATAATGAAGTAGACCAAGATACACGACACATGCAGCTATACACAAAACCTGTAGATTCTAGGAATATTCGTATTCAGTTCTATTTAGTTGCTTAAAGTAATTACCTTAGCATTTTGAAAATCTGTAAACAATATGGCATTTCTGAAGATGTACCATTGGCCTTTTCAAAATGAAGTTCAATTACCATTTCCCCTGAGAAGCTGTAAGCCTGAGAAGGTCTCGGTCCCCAACACTGCAGTTTTCAATCCTGGCTCTGCCGCTTACTGACTGGTGATTGTGAGTTTCTACGCTCTTCAGTTTTCTAACCAGTAAAATAAAGATAAGAACAGCACCAACGCTGTGGCTTATCTGTGAGGAATTCGTGTCCACATGTGCGGAAGTCTTTAGAACAGTGCTGTATGTGTTTGATATTGTTATTTTTATTACTATCAGTTTTTCAGTTTTAAGGAATTAAGCAGCTACTGAAACCAATGAGACTACTCTTTAATACACACACACACACACACACACACACAACACAAAACCTGGGAAAATGTGCTCAAATAGTTTGTTACTACTTTATATAACAACGGAAAATTCTTTGGATTTAATCAAAATGGCACATTTGAAGTAAAAACACCTACACCTACTCTCTCAAGCATCTTAGATAGAAAATGATACTAGATAGAAAGGAAATTGAATTACCAAAGGACAGTAGGTGACCCCAATTACTTTTGTTTTTAATTATAAAAGAAGCCTGACCCATAAAATTGTAAAGATCTTCCTGTAATGAAAAATGTAGAGAAGTAGTTTCACAATTTTACATTTTCTTTTTTTCTTTCTTTCTTTCTTTTTTTTTTTTTTTTTGAGATGGAATCTTGCTCTGTAGCCCAGACTGGAGTGCAGTGTGGTGATCTTGGCTCACTGCAACCTCCAACTCCCGGAGTTCAAGCAATTCTCCTGCCTCAGCCTCCCGAGTAGCTGGGACTACAGGCACCTGCCACCACGCCCTGGCTGGTTATTTATTTATTTATTTATTTATATTTTTAGTACAGGTAAGGTTTCAATATGTTGGCCAGGCTGGTCTCAAACTCCTGACCTCAGGTGATCTGCTCTCCTCAGCCTTCTTAACTGCTGGGATTATAGGATTGGGACATTGCACCCGGCACAATTTTTTTTTTTTTTTTTTTAGACTGAGTCTTACTCTGCCGTCCAGGCTGGAGTGCAATAGCACGATCTTGGCTCACTGCAACCTCCATCTCCTGGGTTCAAGCGATTCTCCTGCCTCAGCCTCCTGAGTAGCTGGGATTACAGGCATGCACCACCACGCCCAGTTAATTTTTGTAATTTTAGTAGAGATGGGGTTTCACCATGTTGGCCAGGCTGGTATCAAACTCCTACCTCAGAGGATCCACCCGCCTCGGCCTCCCAAAGTGCTTGGATTATAGGCGTGAGCCACCTAGCCTGGCACAATTTTACATTTTCTCTTTAACTGACACAAAAGGTCTTCGTCTTACATGATAGTGTATTATGATGGTATGATACACCATTCTATTGACTAATATATAAAATTGCAAATCACTTATTGAAATCCAGATTTTTAAAGATTAGGTTTAAATCTGAACGCTTCACAAACATCACTTGACTGCCCCTGGAAGAAGTGGGTTCCTCCCTTGGGCTCAGAGGCAGAAGAGGTCTTTGCGATTATGGGAGCCTTCTTACCATTGTTGGTCCATGGCACCTACACCAAGGGCCTGCTACTGTATACTTTTATGTTTTCCCATATTCCATTCAGCACAGATAGAGGGACCTGTTGAAAGGCACACAGGTGAATTCTCTTAAAAGACATTTACGCATATTAAAACTTTAAAGTTTATCTGAGCAAAAAGCTGTTCATAAATTGGGCAGCTCCAGACAGCAAGCAGTTGGGCTCCACCAAGGAGGGGAGTCGGGGGGGCTACTTTTGTAAGATGTTTGCAGAAAGAGGTTGGTTAAGCTTAATTTACTGTTCACACTGAGCACTGTTTCCGTTTGCTGGCATAGGAACTCAAGGGATTGGGGCCAGCTCAACTTAATGGTCTCTCAATTGATTTTTGTTTGTTTGTTTGAGACGGAGTCTTGCCCTGTCGCCCAGGCTGGAGTGCAGTGGCGCGATCTCAGCTCACTGCAAGCTCCGCCTCCCGGGTTCACGCCATTCTCCTGCCTCAGCCTCCCAAGTAACTGGAATTACAGGCGCCCGCCACCACGCCCGCCTAATTTTTTTTTTGTATTTTTAGTAGAGATGGGATTTCGCCATGTTGGCCAGGCTGGTCTCGAACTCCTGACCTCAGGTGATCCACTCGCCTCAGTCTCCCAAAGTGCTGGGATTACAGGCGTGAGCCACCACGTCCAGCCAACTTTTCTTAATTTTAGATGGACTTCTATCTCACTGTATAAGTAAAGCTCAAGGCATCATTTATTCTTTTAATATTCACTTCCTCTGACTTCGGCCTCCCAAAGTGCTGGGATTACAGGTGTGAGCCACCGTGCCCGGCCTTCAATTGATTTTCAACAACACCCACCTATGACTAGAACCCAAACCTGACATTATTCCAAATATGCTTTTCTCCACCTTTTTCTTATTTTTATATATGCCAAAGCTGTTCTGAAATTCCATATGGTTGAAAATCCAGTGAGATGCAAATTAGTTTCATAATAATAATAGTTTTCATTTGATCAAATTCATTTATACATGATTACATAATTGTTTTAAAAAATGAGATAATATCTTCCATTTTCAACAATGAAATGTATTCCACAATATAAAATCTACAATTCCTAACCTAGGATTCATTAAAACTTCAAGTATTTGGTTCTACTATGGCCAGTGCCTCTCCTGTTTCTGTGTGTGTGGGTTTCATTTCAGTTTGCTATCAGATCTATTAAGGTGACATTTGGGGGAGAATCTATTTTTGAATGCAGAGATTCTATTCAGGTCCCAATTCTGAGATCCACTGGTGCTGAATTAGTATTCCAGGTCTCAACGATATCCTTCCCTTTATCTTTCACACCTCATTTATGCAATGAACTACTTATGCTGTAAAGGTCGAGTCTACCTGATATCAGAGCTTACTACTACTACCACAGCTGTCTCTATTTAAATATGTGTGCTAGTTGATTTTTGGTATATTTACTTTAAGATATTTATTATTCAAATGCTTTAATTTTAAATTGCTTATGATGTAAAGAAATGCTTGGTTAATATTTTTGTTACAATAGGTGAGCTTTAACCTACTTATCTTATTTGGAGAAGGTTATTTATGTTACACAAAGGTTATCTGACTTTTCAATAATATTTCACTTTTCAAATAATCTTTTTGTAATATAAATTATTTTCTCCAAATAGTCAATCTTTTTTTGATTTTACATTTGTTTTGTTTTTTATTCATTTACTGGACTTTTAAGAATTAGGGGAAATAGTCGATCATTTAGATTTTCATATTACACATTTATATATATATTTTTTCTTTTTTTTGAGACGGAGTCTCACTCTCTCATCCAGGTTGGAATGCAGTAGTGTGATCTTGGCTCACTGCAACTTCCACCTTTCAGGTTCAAGCGATTCTTCTGCCTCAGCCTCCTGAGTAGCTGGGACTACAGGCGCCCGTCGCCACACCTGGCTAATTTTTGAATTTTTAGTAGAGACAGGGTTTCGCCATGTTGGCCAAGCTGGTGTTGAACTCCTGACCTCAGGTGATCCGCCTGCCTCAGCCTCTCAAAGTGCTGGGATTACAGATGTGAGCCACTACGCCCGGCTACACATTTATATTTTCAAGTCATGTATGTGCTTTAGGTGAAGCTCATTTGTTTACACAAACACTAAATGAAGGAAAAAAAGATTTATTTTCTCATAAAGTAGAAACCAAATGTCATAGGAGTTGCTTTGTGTTTACTGTACAAGTTTCAATGCTATCTCATTGCAAGTATGAACACTACCTAGGTTTTGTTTTGCTTAACAAGTCTTTTCTCCAATATAAAGCCAGGGCAAAGCCAGCACCTGTCTCCTGAGGGTAAGCACATGTTTATACCAGGGTGTAGTTATTAATTTGAGAAATGCAACTTTAAGAGAAATGTTCAATGTGTTGAGAAAACAAAATATGCTTGAATCACTTTCTGTTCAGTTCCTAACAAAGTAGTTTGCAAATTTCAGGTTGGTCTTCCTATATTTATGAAACATAAACTTCTACTCAGTTTAAAACTTACATATGCAGAAACCTGCACCACCATTTGCTAAAAATCGATAGGAATATGATACCATTAATTTAGATTTTGTAAAAGAACAAATGATGTAAAAGTATACTCTTGCCTTAGCATAGAGTAGGAGAAAAAGTATTATGTTCTCCTTACCCATCATGAGGTTCGTAGCTGACATCTCTACAAAGAAGACAGATTCCTGTTGTGCCCGAAGTTGCGAGACCCCAGTAAGTGACCACCAGAGTCCAGAGTCAAAGCCAAATAGCCGGGGTCGCTTTATTACGAGTTCGAACCCGGACCATTCCGCTTTATAAAATGGCAGGTAAAGAGAGAGGCCCCGGCTGCTGTTTTAGGGTTTCTTTTATAGCGAGGTACAAACAAGTCACAGAGAAACAGTAGTTACAAGCTTATTATTGGTTAACATTTAAAGTTGAACATTCGGCAGTTTCTGGTTGGTTCCCGCCTTTTCACAACCTCAAACGGCTGGGGTCTTCCAGATAAGTTGTTTGTGTAAGCCCAGGGGGTGGTCACATGCATGTATGTTTAGAATTTTTCCCTTAGGGGCTTTCTATCTCATTCCCAAGAGAAAAGTGTACATATTTATTTAATATAGGTTTTACATGACCTGGGAGTCTTCAGAATGAAGACCTTAATACCCACAGAAAAGTTGTTTTTTGTTTTGTTTTGTTTGTTTGTTTGTTTGAGACAGGGTCTCATTCTGTCTCCCAGGCTGGAGTGCAATGGCATGATCTTGGCTCACTGCAAGCTCCACCTCCTGGGTTCAAGTGCTTGTCCTGCCTCAGCCTTCCCAGTAGCTGGGATTACAGGCACGTGCCACCACACCTGACTAATTTTTCGTGTTTTTAGTAGAGATAAGATTTCACCATGGTGACCAGGCTGGTCTCAAACTCCTGACCTCAAGTGATCCACCCACTTCAGCCTCCCAAAGTGCTGGGATTACAGGCTTGAGCCACCATACTCAGCCAGAAAAGTATTTGTATGGACAGTTGTGCAGAATTTAATTAAAGGACAAAAAGAAACTGGGAGGCACTTAGCAAGGTCTTTTTGTGCAGGTTCTTGTTGGCCTCCGGGTATAGGGAGAAGTGGGGTAGATTAGAGAATGTTTGTATGACCTGTTTCAGAGGAGAAAGGCAGGAGGGGATGAGAGAATGGCCTTCCTGCCAGTGTGGTTTTCTCAACTGCCTTAGATTGCTCAGGGTGCCAGGAGGCCATATTTTGCGGGGTGTGTCCTTCACTCACCACCCGGTTCTTCCTACAGTTAAAACCTTACCGATAGAGTAAAATGAGTTTTTAGTGCTTTCTATTACCCATAAGCCCTAAAATGAACTTTAGCGATTTGAAACCCCATTTGAATATTTGTGTTGTGAGCTTGATGTTTATGTGGCCCCAACCTCATATATGGCAGCCCCAACCCCCCAGTGTGGCTGTGTTTGGAGACAGGACCTCTAGGAATGTAATTAAGGTCAAATGGGTGCGGACCTGGCCCCGTGGGATGAGCCTCTCCCTGCGGGTGCTCACAGAAGAAAAGCCATGTGAGGACACCTCTGGGAGGCGGCTGTCCACCAGCCAGCCAGAGTTCCCACCAGAACCTGAGCTGGCCAGCACCTTCATCGTGTACTAATACTTCCAGCCTCCAGCCTCCAGAGAAAAATACATTTCTGTTGTTTAAGCCACCCTGTCTGTGGTATTTTGTTACGGCAACTTGAGCAGACTAAAACAATTTGAGACCTAAATTTGTGGTCTCTCTGTAAATTCATATCCAGCTTTTAGAGAAAACACTAAGCATATATAATAGCACAAATTTCTTTTTTTTGAGACAGAGTCTCGCTCTGTCGCCCAAGCTGGAGTGCAGTGGCCAGATCTCAGCTCACTGCAAGCTCCGCCTCCCGGGTTCACGCCATTCTCCTGCCTCAGCCTCCCGAGTAGCTGGGACTACAGGCACCCGCCACCTCGCCCGGCTAGTTTTTTGTATTTTAGTAGAGACGTGGTTTCACCGTGTTAGCCAGGATGGTCTCGATCTCCTGACCTCGTGATCCGCCCTTCTTGGCCTCCCAAAGTGCTGGGATTACAGGCTTGAGCCACCGCACCCGGCCTCTGAAAATTTTTTTAAATGACATTTTATTATTAAAAGATTCAAGGACTTGTATTAGTATCTCATAAGAGATTTGCAATTTCTTGACTGAACAGGTCACATTACAGTTTCTGTACCCATGGATATGAAGGAATAGTAAAATGTGTAAAATTCACGAGAGAGAATATTTTGAAAAGGAGATTGCAGTATGCTAGGTTTTATTCTTTCTTGTGTTTGGAAGAGATAATTATACATTAGGCTTGTATTCTCTTATTTTTTATTTATTTATTTATTTATTTATTTATTTATTTTGAGACAGAGTCTTACTCTGTCACCCAGGCTAGAGTGCAGTGGTGCAGTCTCGGCTCATTGCAGCCTCCGCCTCCTGGATTCAAGCGATTCTCCTGCCTCAGCCTCCCAAGTAGCTGAGATTGCAGGTGCCTGCCACCATGCCTGGCTAATTGTTGTCTTTTTAGTAGAGATAGGGTTTTGCCATGTTGGCCAGGCTGGTCTCAAACTCCCAACCTCAGGTGATCCGCCCACCTCAACCTCCCAAAGTGCTGGGATTACAGGCATGAGCCACTGTGTCTGGCCTGTTCATATTTTTCTTTATGTCCTTGTGTCTTCAGAGATCAGAACATTCCTTTATTTGCATACGGAGGGCTCCTCTCATATGAGTGACTTATGATGACCTGCTTCAAGAAAGGATCAGAAAATCCTTCCCAAGTGTTATGGCCTGCTACGGGGGATGAGGGCAGGAGGGAAGTGAGAATGACGTTCCTGCTTCTGCAGTTTTCTTAAATGCAAGGTGCCACATTTTGAACCCCATCACATCTCCACCAGAAACAAATCTGTGAAATAACATTAATTGTTGCAGAGATTAAACCCTTCGTAATAAGTAGCAAAGGTAAAAATAAAAATGGTACATCCTCCTGGCTCCTGGACAATTAGAGTCATCGCATGATACTGATTTTATGAGCCTGTGTGTTGGTCACCGACCTCCAGCAAGTCTGGGCCAACGCAGGCTTCTACCAGCAGTGGATGAGATGCTTGCCTCACAAACATTTCATATCATGTATCTTTTTCTTTAACAATCTTATCAACCAAAAAAACTGAAACTGGAAAGTTACGAAGCTTTCCAAAGCATACTGCAAAGACAAGACTAGAATCTCTGCTGGTGCTGTGTACATCACGACTGCGGATGCCAAAGAGGTTGCCATTCTGTGACACCTTCTCTGTAAATGCCTTGTGATACCAATACTGCTCTTGGCGCCCTTACACGCTCAGAGTGCTGGAACCATGCTGGCTTTTTGCAGAAATGGGAGAGAGTCCTGCTTCTCCGGAGGTTTCTGATTTGGTCCACTCAGCTCCTCTCCAGAGCGTGAAGAACACCTGCCTGCTTCACACCGGGCATGAGGAGTAGCTGTGGTAACGGGGGCCTCAGACAGGGGGCGAGGAGCAGCCGTGTTAACGGGGACTCATATGGGGCGAGGAGCAGCCTTGTTAACGGGGACTCATATGGGGACGAGGAGCACGCCGCGTTAACGGTGGGAGGAGCACGGCCCCGCCAGCACGAAACACAAACAACAACCTTCGGTTTCGAGATAGAGTCACCTCTGTTCGCCCAAGCTGGAGTGCAGCGGTGCCATCATAGCTCCTTGCAGCTCCAACTCCTGGCTCCAAGAGATCTCTGCCCTCAGCCTCAAGTACAGCAAGGAGCCAGACGCCCACCACATTCTTATTTGAGATTATGTGTGGTACATTTGAATTCTTCTGTTGAACTGATTGTAATAATTTACAATTTATAGTTCCTTCATGATTAATAAATAATTCCATGCTTATTTTGTATTTATTTAGAGTCATGATTAGATTCTTTGAAGATTTTCTCTTTTGACACCATTTCTATAGAAATGCACATTTTATTCAAAAAACATTTTAACAAAAATAGAATATGCACAAAAATTTGAAAATACTTGAAATAGCTTGTAGTAGCCTTTTTTAAAATAAATTTTCACTGAAATTATTATATACAAAACAAAGCAACACACATATATATGGTTAAGAATAAATGACTTTATAAATACCTTAGATAATAAAATGTAGGCCCTGGTTGCGCGGTTGGCTCAAGCCTTGTAATCCAGCACTTTGGGAGCTGAGACGGGCGGATCACGAGGTCCCAGGAGATCGAGACCATCCCTGGCTAACACAGTGGAACCCCGTCTTCTACTAAAAAAATTACAAAAAAACTAGCCGGGGCAAGTGGCGGGCGCCGGCGGGCGCCTGTAGTCCCAACTACTCGGGAGGCTGAGGCACGAGAATGGCGTGAACCCAGGAGGCAGAGCTTGCAGTGAGCTAAGATCTGGCCACTGCACTCCAGCCTGGGGGACAGAGCAAGACTCCGTCTCAAAAAATAAATAAATAAATAAAATAAAATAAAATAAAATGTAGAAAATATATCAAATAAAATTATAAAACTAAGAGTTCTAAACTACCTATGTAGCGGCTGGGCACAGTGGCTCACACCTGTAATCCCAGCACTTTGGAAGGGCAAGACCTTGTCTCTACAAAGAATAAAAAAACTAGGCAGGTGTGATGATCCACCTGTAGTCCCAGCTACTTGGGAAGCTGAGGCCAGAGGATCGCTTGAGCCCAGGAGTTCCAGGCTACAGTGAGTTGTAATCATGCCACTGCGCTCCAGCCTGGGCAACAGAGTGAAACCTCATCTTAAATAAATAAACAAACAAATACATAAATAAAATTACTTATGTAGTGCTGCTATAACGAAGCCCAAAGCCAGAGTCCTTTAAGCAGAAAGCATATTGATAAGTAGAATCTGGAAAGGAGCAGATACCACTGAAGGGAAAAACCAGCTGAATTGTTTTGGAGTCCTTGCTGCCTAGCACAGTGGCAATCTGTGTTATGAGAAGTGTATTATCTATTGCTGCATAATCAATCGCACCAAACTTATCAGCTTAAAATAACAGTAATGGCTTATTATCTCCCAGTTCCGTTTGGTCAGGAGTTTACACAGGGCACAATTGTGGCCGCTTGTGTTTGCTACACGTCTGGGGCCTCAGCTGGCAGGCTCAGCCAGGGGCTGATGGAAGCCTTAGAGTGCCTGGCCGAGAAGAGAGGATCTGCTTCCGAGTGGGCCCACTCCGACAGCTTGCAAGTTGGTGCTGGAGAGTGGGTTCCACCACACCTGGGGACCTCTCTCTGGGGCTGATCCATGCCTCGTGGCAAGGTGGCTGGCTTCCCCACAGCCACTCAAAAATGACGGCCAAGCACAAGCTCTCCTTTCCATGGCCTACCCCCAGAAGGCACACAGCATTGCTACCACTGTATTCTCTTCACTTTCTAGCGAACGGAACCATGGAGTCTCTAAGTGCAGCCCACATTCAAGCAGAGGGGAACTAGGCTCCACTTTTTGAAAGCAGGGAAATCAAAGAATTGACTGGCCTGTTGTTTTTGTTTTTTGAGATAGGGTCTTGCTCTGTCTTCTAGGCTGGAGTGCAGTGGTGTGATCTAGGCTCACTGCAACCTCTGCCTCCCCAGTTCAAGCAGTCCTCCCACCTCAGCCTCCCAAGTAGCTGAGACCACAGATACTCACCACCATGCCTGGCTAATTTTTGTATTTTTAGCAGAGACAGGGTCTTGCTGTGTTGTCCAGGCTGGTCTTGAACTCCTGGGCTCAATTGATCTATCTGCCTCAGCTTGCCAAAGTGCTGGGATTACAGGTGTGAGCCATGGTGCCCAGCAGGTATGTTTTAAAATCATTACAAAGAAATTGAGCAAATGGTTAAGTCTGCCAACAAACTAAGCTCACCTGGGAGGTAAGAAAGGAAAAGAAGCCAGCCTTCAGTTTTGTGAAAGCCAGGTCTTCCATTTATTTACCCAACCCCTGCTTGTTGATACATTGATGTTTTACCACCCAAGTATTTTTAAATAAATGTCATGAAAATTATTATAAATGTTTATTGAAAGATTTAGAGTCAATGACATAATGAAAGTAAAATTATAGAAAGATGAATTTGGTAAGAATGAATTGGATTGGAAGAACCTGGAAGTAAAATAGACAATTGCAAAGCTGCATTAGTCCGTTTTCACGCTGCTGATAAAGACATACCAGAGACTGGGCGATTTACACAAGAAAGAGGCGTAATGGACTCACAGTTCCGTGTGGTGGGAGGCCTCGCAATCATGGTGGAAGGTAAAAGGCGCGGCTCACATGGTGGCAGACAAGAGAAGAGAACTTGTGTAGGGAAACTCCCGTTTTTAAAACCATCACATCTCATGAGACTTATTCACTATCACGAGAACAGCACAGGAAAGATCAGCTCCCATGATTCAATCACCTCCCACCAGGTCCCTCCCACAACGTGTGGTAATTGTGGGAGCTACAATTCAAGAGGACATTTGGGTGGGGACACAGACAAAGCATATGAAAGGCTCTTAGTTCAAATGGAAGATGTTTAGGTAAAACTTAATATGACTTAGTGATTCATTAAAAGTTGTAAGATTTTAAAAATTTGATCTTTTTTTTTTTCTGAGATGGAGTCTTGCTCTGTTGCCCAGGCTGGAGTGCTGTGGCACGACCTTGGCTCACTGCAACCTCTGCCTCCAGGGTTCGATTCTCCTGCTTCAGCATCCCAAGTAGCTAGGATTATAGACACACGCCACCATGCCGGCTAATTTCTGTATTTTTAGCAGAGACAGAGTTTCGCCATGTTGGCCAGGCTGGCCTCAAACTCCTGACCTCAAGTGATCCACCTACGTCGGCCTCCCAAAGTTCTGGGATTACAGGCGTGAGCCACCTTGCCCAGCTTGAGTTTTAATGCTGAAGACCAGACTGGGTAGTTCTCATTCTTTTGGTTTGCTGAACATTTTTTTGAAACTATATTAAACTAGTTTAAAATTCTTCAGTACAAGTCATTCATTTTCACTGGGCTAAGTGTAGATTACTAAAGAAAAATTTGACTTACTTTATTTACTATGACTTGCTAGAAATTGTAATTATTTTTATTTAGGCAAATTAGAAGAAAATGTTATTATCTAAAAACAAAGCCTGAGTAATAATATTTAACAAATATAAGTGAGATACTATATGAATAATCAAATTCCTTTGGGAAAAAAAGAAAAGACTTGGCAGAAAAATCTATAGTCACAAAAAAAATGTTAAAACAGACTCAAAATCCGTGCTATAACAATTCTGTCCTTTTCTTGCATGGGTGGAGTGGATGAAAATGGTTGGGATGTATTTGTTAAGATAACTGATGAGTCTGTTCTCAACTGTGTTTGATTCTAAATTGAATATGGTCATGCATAGGAATCTGAGAAGCAAGGAGCACACTCCAAAGAAAAGGACACGTCTTTCTAGGAAGATGCGAGGAAACGGTTGAAAGATTGTACAGAGTTTTCAACCCAGCCTACTGCGTAATCTCCTCCAGCAAGAACTGGAAGAATTACTTTTACTTCAAAAATGTCCTGATAGGTGAGCCTGAAATTTCCCTTTCAAACCCTACTGGGTAATAAGCAAATGGGAGGAGTGGCAAAAACAGAGAAACTGTAAAGAGTTTAATAAAGGGCTGGAAGCCAAATCCATCTTTGGTAAATAATGAGACAAAAACCTATGCCCGGACAGTTGTTTCATTGATGATAATAGTGAAAGCGAGTGCTATAAGAAATCAGCAGTTTCTGGAGCATTATTTTAAAAGAGGAGCCAGGCATGCTGGCTCATGCCTATAATCCCAGCACTTTGGGAGGCTGAGGTGGGAAGATCGCTTGAGCCCAGGAGTTTGAGACCAGCCTGGGCAACATAGTGAGTCCCTGTCTCTACAAAAAATAAACAGATAAAATCAGCTGAGCCCAGTGGTGCTAATGCACCTGCAGTCACTGTAGTCCCAGCTACTAGGGAGGCGGAAGGCGGGACTCACTTGATACCAGGAGTTCCAGGTTGCAGTGAGCTAAGATCATGCCACTGCACTCCAACCTGGAAGACAGCATGAGACTCCATCTCTAAAACAAATAAATAGCAATAATAAATAAAAAGACATTACTAGGATACATAAGTTTGATTTCTTTTTACCTCTCTCTAATTTCATTTCTTTAATTATACTTATTTTTATTTAAATGTGTATCCACTGATAAACAAAATTGAGTGCCTCTCACTGAAATGGCGCTTGTTTTTTTGGAGATAGGGTCTTGCTCTGTCTCCCAGGCTGGAGTGCAGTGGCCCTATCTGGGCCTCACAGGAACCTCCACCTCCCGGATTCAAGCAATTTTCCTGCCTCAGCCTCCAGAGTAGCTGAGATTACAGGGTCACATCACCTGGCTAATTTTTGCATTTTTTTTTTAGTAGAGACAGGGTTTCGCCATGTTGGCCAGGCTGGTCTCGAACTCCTGACCTCAGGTGATCCGCCTGCATCGGCCTCCCAAAGCGCTGGGATTACAGGCGTGAGCCACTGCACCCAGCCCAATGTTTGTCTTATAAACAGGCCTCAGCCAATTTCTTTTTATTATTAAAATTAGTTTATAAAACTGTATAATAATTCATTCATTATACTTCAAAAACCAGAAAATTAATTCTTCCCATTCTTTTGGTTTATGCAAATGCAACATATTGTACTCGGTCATGTGCCAGCTACATGACAGCACTTCAGTCGACGACGGACCACATATGCAATGATGAGTCCATAATACCATATTTTTATTGTACCTTTTTCTTTTTTATTGAGATGGAGTCTTGCTCTGTTGCCCAGGCTGGAATGCAGTGGCACCATCTTGGCTCACTGCAACCTCTGTCTCCTGGGTTCAAGCGATTCTCTTGCCTCAGCCTCCCGAGTAGCTAAGATTACAGGCGACCACCACCACACCCAGCTAATTTTGTATTTTAGCGGAGAGGGGGTTTCACCACGTTGGCCAGGACCACAAGTGATCTGCCCACTTCAGCCTCTCAAAGTGCTAGGATTACAGGCATGAGCCCCTGGGCCCCGCCTCACTGTACATTTTCGATGTTGGCCTGTGTTTAGATACACAAATGCTTACCATTATGTTTCAGTTGCCTGCAGTATTTGGTGCAGTAACAGCTGTACAGGTGGGTAGTCTAGTAGCAACAAGCTCTACCATAGAGCCTAGGAGTGTAGGAGGCTCTGCCGTCTAGGTTAGGGTAAGCACGTTCTACGGTGTTCACACATGAACACAAATGCCTAATGATGCATTTCTCAGGACGTGTCCCTCTTGTAACACGGTGTATGACTGCACTCTGTTCTACACTTTTTGTTACTGGTGATGTCCTGGAGTTCTTAGCTGTTAGTCCTTGGAATGCATTCTCATTGTTTGTACAGTTAGTTACCTCTTGTGTCTTTTTATGGACATGCCATACTCACTAAGAGACCCCTACCATTAAGCATTTGGGTCTGGACAACCTTTCTCCCTGTAACCACAGAATGTTTCCTTCTGACTTTTCTAATTATTTTATTCAGCGATCACAAGGAAAAGAGATTCAGGCATGTTTAATATGGTCTTAGATTTAAATTTTTCTTAGCTAAATATATTGAGTTTCGTTCAGTAAAACTTTTTTCTGTTCAAAATTTTAATCATCTGTTCAAGATAGATTTATCACTTAAAATCAGACTAAGGCAATTAACTTTTTCATAGGAGGATCATGACAGAATCAAATGAAAAATACCTTACCACAAATGGAAATTCACAAGGATTTTCCAAAATAGTTGTAAGTCTCATTAGTTAAAATCCCCAGTTGAAATCCTGTTTTAATTGAATTGTTTTTCTTCTAAACCATTTTTTCTGTGACTACTCACTGTAGCAGAAAACATGTCAAATAGTTGTCAGTTAAGTATCTGCTTAGAATGTGCTTGTATATCTTTCTCTGAGTTTCACAAAGTTAAGACCTTTTACTTAAAAAAGCTTATACCTTTCTTCAGAATTTTAATTACATTCATTCAAATATAAAGTATGTTTAACTCAATTCCTAAGATCAGTTACAGTGTTGAAGATTAAATGCTTACTATAGTTAATGAGTATCAAATTAATACCACCAAAGTATTATTACAAAACCTTTTAAATTGCTATACATTAAGATGTCTTTGTAACATGTGTAAATGGATACATACACATAACGTAATTGATAGACTTTAAATAGTCACATTTAATTTCTTTATATGAGCACTCAAATATGTAGGTATATACTTACAAATAATTTTAGCTCCCTTTATATGAAAGATTTCAGTGATTTTTTTTTTTTGGAAATGTGTTTATGTATACTATATTCTTTTTTTTTTTTTTTTTTAGTGGGGTTTCACCTTTTTTTTTTTTTTAAAATTTTCCTTTTTTTTTTTTGAGACGGAGTCTCGCTCTTGTTGCCAAGGCTGGAGTTCAGTGGCGCCATCTCAGCTCACTGCAACCTCTGCCGCAATTCTCCTGCCTCAACCTCACGAGTGGCTGAGATTACAGGAGCCCGCCACCACGCCCGGCTAATTTTTCTACTTTTTTTTTTTTTAATAGAGATGGGGTTTTGCCATGTCAGCCAGGCTAGTCTCAAACTCCTGACCTCATGTGATCCTCCTGCATCGACCTCCCAAAGTGCTGGGATTACAGGCATAAGCCATGGCACCCAGCCTACAAATTTCTTTGTAGAGACAGGAGTCTTTCCATGTTGCCCAGATTGGCCTCAGACTCCTGAGCTCAAGCAGCCCTCCCACCTAAGCCTCCCAAAGTGCTGGGGTTACAGATATAAACTATCTCACCAAACCTAATGAATATTTGTTGAACGAATGAACAGTTAACAACTGTTAGCATTTACTTTCTTCATTTAGAGGTATAATAAAAATATCTCAGATAAAATGTTTATATGTAGGCAGTAGGCAGGGTTTTTTTTTTTTTTTTCTGTAATTGCTATATAAAAATAACCCTGTAATACACAGAAAATCTGGCATATGAGTAGTGAAGAAGAGACAAATCTCCCATAGGGAATTCCAAATAGTGTATGTAAATATTTCCCCCCTCGATGAGGCGGAGCTGAATTCTTCTCTCCCCTGACTGTAGGTGATGCTCCACAACAAGCTAGGCGGCTTATATTCAAACTGCAGAAAAGAAAATCAAGATGTATACTTTATTTAAACTGGTGGCAGGTATTAAAAATATCACCGTTTTATTTGTCTATCTCTCTATAAGAACATAGTAGGTAGGCCGGGTGCTGTGGCTCATGCTTGTAATCCCAGCACTTTGGGAGACCATGGTGGGTGGATCACCTGAAGTCGGGAGTTCGAGACCAGCCTGACCAACATGGAGAAACCCCGTCTCTCTGAAAATACAGAAAATTAGCCGGGCATAGTGGCACATGCCGGTAATCCCAGCTACTTGGGAGATTAAGGCAGGAGAATTGCTTGAACGCAGGAGGCAGAGGTTTCAGTGAGCTGAGATTGTGCCATTGCACTTCAGCCTGGGCAACAAGAGTAAAACTCTGTCTCTACCAAACATACAAAAAAGTATACATATACACATCCCATGCAAGGCAACCTGGTAAAAAACCTGGATACTAGTTACATTTGCCAAGTATTTGCTGAGTGATTACGAACAGGTTACTTCATTTCTATGACCCTCCCATTTCTCATCTGTGAAATAAAGGGATTTGACTAAATTGACCTCTAAGATCCATTCCCATTCTAAAATCCTACAAGTCCTTAAAAACTCTTAACTTTGCCAAGCGCAGTAACTCATGCCTGTAATCTCAGCATTTGGGAGGTCGAGGCTGGCCAATTACTTGAGCCCAGAAGTTTGAGACAAGCCTGGGCAACATAGTGAGACACTGTTTCTATGAAAGTAAAAAATATATATGTATAAAAATAGTAGCTGGATGTGGTGGCACATGCCTGTAGTCTCAGCTACTCAGGAGGCTAAAGTGGGAAGATTGCTTGAGCCCAGAAGGTCGAGGATGCAATAAGCCCTCCAGCCTGGCTGACAGAGCAAGACTCTGTCTCAAAAAATAAAAAGAAAAAAGTAAAAAGAAAAGATAAGCTTAACAAAAAAGAAAAGAAACTTTTAACCTTTAGGTTGATTAAATTTCTACGAGATTTTCTTATTTTTCTCATGGGCTGATAGTCATGACAGGTTAGAGGTTTATCATAAGAATGTTTGTTTGTTTGTTTGTTTTGAGACTGAGTCTCGCTCTGTGGCCAGGCTGGAGTTCAGTGGTGCAATCTCAGCTGACTGCAAGCTCCGCCTCTCGGGTTCATGCCATTCTCCTGTCTCAGCCTCCCGAGTAGCTGGGACTACAGATGCCCACACCATGCCCGGCTAATTTTTTGTATTTTTAGTAGAGATGGGTTTCTGTCATGTTGGCCAGTCTGAAACTCCTGACCTCAGGTGATCTGCCTGCGTTGGCTTCCCAAAGTGCTGGGATTAATAACATCAAATTGCCTTTTTTATTTTGCTAATATTTAATACTCACGAGAAAAAGATTTTAGACAGTAGCAGGTTTTTCTTTTTAACCGTGGTTGTATTATTTGGCATGTTTCAGATATTGAAGTAGCCTCAATTTTAAAATTCTGCCAGGCATGAAAAGGCATCCCGCCCTCTAGCTTACTTTACCTGGCCACTGCTTGTATAGCTTACCAGGTTTAATCTTGTCATTTCTGGTTGAGAGAAGCAGAATTTTCACCCAAATGCAGGGTTTTAGCTATGTTTGTTTTTTCTAAACAGAGCCAACTGTTAATTAATTTCTAAGACTAGGTAATACATGAATGCACCCAATACAAAAGTAGGAAAACAAAATGATTTACAACGCAAAGCAAATCTCCCTCTCATACCAAGCCCCCAGCTACCCAGGCTCCGGCCTGCTCACTTAACTTTGGTAAATGGAGATCAGTTTACACTTCTTCATTGTTTCATAACCTCTTGGAAAGCTCTTGTAACAGGAAAATGTGGCTGCATTTTCAACTCTGACCTCTTTCTCTAAATAGATCACATTCTCTAATCTTTCTACGACCTTTCTTACGGAGTCTCGCTCTGTCGCCAGGCTGGAGTGCAGTGACACCATCTCAGTTCGCTGCAACCTCCGCCTCCCAGGTTCAGGCGATTCTCCTGCCTCAGCCTCACGAGTCACTAGGATTGCAGGCATGTGCCACCGCGCCCGGCTAATTTTTTGTATTTTTAGTAGACACTGGGTTTCACCATGTTGGCCGGGATGATCTCTCGATCGCAGGGCCTCACGATTCGCCCACCTCGGTCTTCTAAAGTGCTGGGATTACAGGCATGAGCCACCACATCTGGCCAACTTTTCTTAATTCAAGATGGACTTCCATCTCACTGTATAAGTAAAGCTCAAGGCATCATTTACTCTTTTAATATTCACTTCCTCTCACTTCTACAGGATACAAACTGCCTCGGAACTCTTTTTCTCCATTTGTAAGTTGTGGTCATTTCTTAATTTGTTTTGATTATTTTTATTACATTCTCTGTTTTCCTAAAATATAGTTTCTAAATTTTAAATAAACTTTTAACTTTAGAAAAGTTTTAGATTTACAGCAAAGATGAAAAGGTAACGCACCCCACCCCCAATTTCCTATCTTGTTAACGTTGTACATTATGATGGTGTATTTGTTACAACTCAAGACCAACACTGATGTATTATTATTGACTAAACCCCACACTTCATTTCATTTTACTAGTCTTCCCTTCTGTCCTTTTTCTGTTCCAGGAGGCCATCGGGATCCCACATTACATTTAGATATGTGTCTCCTTACATTCCTCTGGTTTGTGACAATTTCTCAGACTTCTCATTTTGATAACCCTGGCAGTTTCAGGAGTACCGACCAGGCCCCTATACAAAGTTCTTCCATCTTGGTTTGATGTTTTTATGAATAGACTGAGGTTATGGGTGTTTGTGGAGAACATCACAACGCTGAAGTAACATTCTTTTTTTTTTTTTTTTTTTTGAGATGGAGTCTCACTCTGTCGCCAGGCTGGAGTGCAATGGTGCCATCTCAGCTCCCTGTAACCTCTGCCTCCCGGGTTCAAGTGATTTTCCTGCCTCAGCCTCTCAAGTAGCTGGGATTACAGATGTGGACCACCATGCCCAGTTAGTTTTTGTATTTTTAGTAGAGACGGGGTTTCACTATGTTGGCCAGGCTAGTCTTGAACTCCTGACCCCGTGATCTGCCCGCCTCAGCTTCCCACGGTGCTAGGATTACAGGCACGAGCCACCGCGCCCGCCTGAAGTAGCATTCTTAGCATATCATATCCAGGTGCATGCCATCAACATGACTCTTCCCTGATGTGATTAACACTGTGACTGCCTGGCTGAGGACTGCTTGTCACATTTCTCCCTGAAACATTACCACTCCTCTACCTCCTTTCCATAGTCTTGAACCAAGCTACTAGCATCACCTACACTCAAGGGAAAAAGGAATTCAGCTCCACCTCATCGAGGGGGGAAATATTTACATACACTATTTGGAATTCCCTATGGGAGATTTGTCTCTTCTTCACTATTCATATGCTAGATTTTCTGTGTATTACAGGGTTATTTTTATACAGCAATTACAAAAAAAAAAAAAAAAACCTGCCTACTGCCTACATATAAACATTTTTATCTGAGATATTTCTATTATATCTCTAAATGAAGAAAGTAAATGCTAACAGTTGTTAACTGTTCATTCGTTCAACAAATATTCATTAGGCTTGGCGAGATGGTTTATATTTGTAACTCCAGCACTTTGGGAGGCTTAGGTGGGAGGGCTGCTTGAGCTCAGGAGTCTGAGGCCCGTCTGGGCAACATACAAAGACCCCTGTCTCTACAAATAAATTTGTAGGCCGGACGCCACGGCTTATGCCTGTAATCCCAGCACTTTGGGAGGTCGAGGCAGGCGGATCACTTGAGGTCAGGAGTTTGAGACCGGCCTGGCCAACATGGCAAAACCCCGTCACTATTAAAAACAAAAAAAAAGTAGAAAAATTACTGGGCGTGGTGGCGGGCTCCTGTAATCTCAGCTACTGGCGAGGCTGAGGCAGGAGAATCGCTTGAACTCGGAGGTTGTGGCAGAGGTTGCAGTGAGCTGAGACGGCGCCACTGAACTCCAGCCTCGGCGACAAGAGTGAGACTCCTTCTGAAAAACAAAAAAAAATTTGTAAAAAGATTAGCCAGCTGTGGTGTCATGCACCTGTAGTCCCAGCTACCAAGGGGGCTGAGGCAGGAGGATCACCAAGCCCAGGAATTCAAAGCTACAGTGAGTCACGATCCTGCTACTGCACTCCAGCCTGGGTGACAGAACAAGTCCCCATCTCTATACATGCCACGCTGTCAGGCACTTGATAAACACAGTGCTGTTGATGAGGCTTATGGTCTAATAGACAATCACAATGTGGTATGATTAGTGACCTCTGGAATATATGTATACATGCAAAGGAGCCTACAGGACTTCCACACAGAGGGCTTAGGGTCAGCAAACACCTCAGAAGAATGGGCATTCGGCTGGGCTCCTGGCCAACACAGTGAAACCCCGTCTCTACCAAAAACACAAAAAAGTAGCCGGGCGTGGTGGCAGGTGCCTATAATCCCAGCTACTCCGGAGGCTGAGGCAGGAGAATTGCTTGAACCCGGGAGGCGGAGGTTGTGGGGAGCGGAGATCACGTCACTGCACTCCAGCCTGGGGGACAGAGCGAAACTCCGTCAAAAAAAAAAAAAAAAAAAAGGGATGAGCATGGGGCATGCCAGGCAGGCAATTTAGATTGTACTTGTGTAGATCTTTACGTTGACATTGCAGAAAGGGCAACTGTTTATATATATATATTTATATATATATATTTATA
>NW_016824749.1:1744705-1778953 GCF_001698545.2 Rhinopithecus bieti | reverse complement strand
GGGCACGCCAGTCTCCTGCCTCAGCCTCCCGAGTAGCTGGGACTACAGTCGCCGCCGCCTCGCCCGGCTAGTTTTTTGTAGTTTTTAGTAGAGACGGGGTTTCACCGTGTTAGCCAGGATGGTCTCGATCTCCTGACCTCGTGATCCGCCCGTCTCGGCCTCCCAACGTGCTGGGATTACAGGCTTGAGCCACCGCGCCCGGCTAAATACATATATTTTTAATGGTAGCGTACTGCAGCGCTCGGAAGAGAAGAGCCTGGTGCCTTTAAACGATTCGGAAGTGGGGAACGGAAGTGCGGTGGAGGAGGGCGTGGTCCCTGGCTAGGGCGCAGCTCCCGCGGACCTAGGTGAGGACAGGCATTTCCTGCCCAAACGTTGCTTTTCCCAGAACCACCCTGGCCTGCCATGGCCCCATCCTAGGCCTATAAAAACCCAAGACGCTAGCAAGGCAGAGACAGAGGCCGCCAGACGTTGAGAGGACCCCGTCAGCAGAAGACGCAGCAGCCGCTGGTGGCGGAGAGGACGTGGAGAGGCTCACGCGGGCGGAAGGAAATAGCGGCGCACGGACAGGCCGTCGACCGGCAGGACCAGGCGGAGTTTGCCGGGGCAGTCGGAGGAGAGCCGGGGGAAGATCATGTCCCTTCGGGCTCCCCCATCGTGGGACACCTCCTTCCACTCAATAAAACTTGACACTCCTTCTCCAAGCCTGATTCTTCGGTTCACCAAGGCAAGAACCCCCAGGATACAGAAAGCCCTCTGTCCTTGTGGTAAGGAAGGGGATTTAACTGAGCTGGTTAACAAGCCGCCTAAGAGAGCACCTTGTAACACACACCCCGTGGGGCTTCAGGAACCGTAAACTTTCTCCCGTAGACACCGCTGTGGAGTCGAGCCCCACCATGCTTCTCTGGAGGTTTGAGCAGCCAGAAGCGAGTCAGAGCCACACCCGCAATGCACACCCTGCGAGGGCATTTCAGAGGGAAAGAGAGTAAGTCTTCTGGTACTACAACTTTGAGGTTTGGTGATGTGATTTTTTTTTTTTTTTTTTAAGAACGCAGTCTTTGAAGACTGATATAAATGGTTTGGCCAATGCCATTACTTGGTGCTGTCTAATTTTAGATGAATAACTTTAATTCCCTGAGCTTTACTTTTATTATTTTCTTAGTGTTTTGTGAACATTCAAGCTAAGTCAGCAGTAGCGGCTGCATATTTTTGCCATCGTTAATGCGTGTCCCTTTGCAATGTGATTGTATCTTCTCCCATCAATGAGTGAAGTCCATTTTCTTCTCTTGAGTCTGGGTTTTACTGACTGTAACTTGTCTTTTGCTAATGGGAAATTAGCAAACATGATAAAGAGGCTTAAGAAGAACTTACCTTGAGATTTTGCTTCCTGCTGCTCCTGGAACCTTACTGTCATGTGAACACATCGGATTATCTTGCTGAAAAATGAGACTGGGGAGGAGAACCAACATACCCTGGCTGATAGAAAGCCACTCCCAGGGTCTGACACGGTGGCTCATGCCTATAATCCCAGCACTTTGAGAGACCAAGGTGGATGGATCACTTGAGGCCAGGAGTTCGAGACCAGCCTGGCCAATATGGTGAAACCCTGTGTCTACTACAAACACAAAAATTAGCTGGGCATGGTAGCGGGCGCCTGTGATCTCAGCTACTCGGGAGGCTGAGGCAGGAGAATTACATGAACCCGGGAGGTGGAGGTTGCAGTCAGCTGAGATTATGCCATTGCACTGCACTCCAGCCTGGGTGACAGAGCGAGGTTTCATCTCAAAAAAAAAAAAAGCCACTCCCAGAGGGTGAGTCCAGAGGGTGAGTGGGGCCATCTGGATATACTAGCCCTCATCAGTCCACTGACCACCAGAATTTGCAACCGAAGACAAATGCATGAGTGAGCTTTACCAAATACAGCAAAAGTGTCCTGCCTGGCTCCGATGATGATGCACACAATCATGAGTTCAATCAATGATTTTTGTGTTAGGACACTAAGGTTTAGAATGATGATACAGCAGTAGATTACCAATACCAGTCAAATGGTGATGAGAGCAGAGTAACTGTTACAAGTTTCAGAAGTAATGCTATGTTTTTGTTTTTCTTTGAGAGGTTAGAGTGCTGTGCTCACCTAAGTTTAAAATGAGAATGGGGCTGGACGTGGTGGCTCATGCCTTTAATCCCAGCACTTTGGGAGGCCAAGGCAGGCGGATCACTAGAGGCTAGGAGTTCAAGACCTGCCTGGCCAGCATGGTGAAACCCCATTCTCTACTAAAAATACAGAAGTTGGCCAGGCGTGGTGGCTCATGCCTGTAATCCCAGCACTTTGGGAGGCCAAGGCGGGCAGATCATGAGGTTAGGAGTTGGAGACCAGCCTGGCCAACACAGTGAAACTGCGTCTCCACTAAAAATACAAAAATTAGCTGAGCATGGTGCCATGCACCTGTAATCCCAGCTACTCGGAAGGCTGAGGCAGGAGAATTTCTTGAACTCAGGAGGTGGAGGTTGCAGTGACCTGAGATCATGCCACAGCACTTCAGCCTGGGCAACAGAGCTAGACTCCGTCCGTCTCAAAAAAAAAAAAAGTTAGCCAGGCATGGTGGTGCACACCCGTAATCCCAGCTACTCCAGAGGCTGAGGCACAGGAATCACTTGAATCTGGGATGAGGAGGTTGCAGTGAGCCAAGAGCGTGCCACTGTACTACAGCCTGGGCAACAGAGCGAGATTCTGTCTGAAAACTAAATAAATAAGAATGGTATTTGCAAATAGCCACTAGCTGGTCCCCCAAAGCCTCTTCCCTGGCCATCTGGTCTCCTGCAGAACCCTGACTAGTGACAGTTACCCAATGGAACCTCTTTTTCTATTATTAAACAATTACATAGTGCATATTCTGGATAGGAAGTGCTTTCACACTCTAAAAACCCTCTTCTGTGATGAAATCTGATGGTTTTCCTTTAAAAATGAAATATATTTCTGCTGACCCCAATGTGGAGATCAAGTGATTCTCTCCTTGAAAGTATCATGATTGGTCACTGTGATTAGAAGAGGAAAATACTGTGATTTTTCTCTGCAGCAGTAGAGCTGACTTGTCCTGAAAGCCGAAAGTCTTTGCAGTGAAAGGAAAGGGTGCAATGGATGATTCCTAGCCCTGAGAATAACGTGGATCTGGAAGGTTAGTGTACCATTCAGTGAATCAGTAAACATCACTGGGTTCCCTTTGGGGATATAGCACCAACAACAAAGGGGCTTGTTCTGAATTCTCTGGAATCAAATTGAGTGTTCAGGATGCAAACCCCATTAAAAATTGGCTGTTGCAGCATGGCATGGCATAATAATAAATCCAGGAGCAGAAGGGATGGGAACCCATATATCAGGTGAGGTCCCAAGGACTCCCCAGTGTGTGACTCCTGCTAGTTCTAGTGTGGCTGCCATTGCATGGGACGTGTTGGAGCCCTTCATGGGCACTCCGTGAAAAGACGTCTTACTGTGCTACAGACAGTCCTCCTGGTGGGATATGCTCCCAACACAATGAAAAAGTCCTAGAAAGATCAGAGGCAGAAGAAAGAAGTGCATATTTTGCTTTGTTTTTTTCCAAAACAGAAAGACATAATTGCTCTTTCCACTCTGGTAAGCTTGCCATATAAATACCAGGGACTCAGTCTCCTGAGTCTCCATCAGTCACTCCAAGGATGTTCCATGGCATGTTAATAAGCGCCGCTTGAAAAGCCCTTAAAGAAAGTAACTCCACTCTTCAGGCTAATTGCCTATGCACATGCTCTCCCATCTCTCACCTCACCATCACAAATTCAGAAACACCCAGTAACTCCTCACAAGTGATTGCTATTAAGCTGTGGGGTCATAAGTAAGACCCAGTGAATCACAGGTTCATAGGACTTTAAACATCATGTTGCTTTAGATGTCTAGATGATCAATTACTCCCACCCTGCTGTGCCTCCATCTTTAGGTTTCTTCAGATGAGCTTACGAGCTTCAGTGAGATTTCTTTGAACTAAAAAGGAGAAGGGTAGCCGGGCACGGTGGCTCACGCCTGTAATCCCAGCCCTTTGGGGGCCGAAGTGGGCGGATCACCCCAGGTCAGGAGTTTGGGACCAGCCTGACCAACATGGAGAAACCCCGTCTGTACCAGAAATACAAAAAATTAGCCAGGTGTGATGGCACATGCCTATAATGCCAGCTACTTGAGAGGCTGAGGCAGGAGAATCGCTGGAACCCAGGAGGTGGAGGTTGCAGTGAGCTGAGATCATGCCACTGCGCTACAGCCCAGGCAACGAGTGAAACTCCATCTCAGAAAAAATAAAAAATAAAAATAAAGCAGAAGGATCTCCCCACACTCTCATGATGGTTGGTTAAAACCGGTTAAAATTCATTATGTGCCTTTAGAAATTAAAGTGATAAATTGGAGACCTAACTAGCTCTGAAAGCTAATAAACTACAGCAGAGAGGGTGGGAATCTGAGAGGCAGAGAGTTAAGAGTAAGTAGAGTAAGGGTAAGTAAACACATAAGGGGTTTTCTCTACCCTGGCTCTGACGGTATCAATAAACTGTATGCAAAAGGCTAGTACTTTTTTTCTGAATTTGTCTAAATCTACTTTTATTTAAATAGAAATCCAAAATACTTCCTAGGTTATGATTTTCGAGGTCAACCTAAAATTTAAAAATAAACCCCTAAGAAGTAATGATTGAATTATTAGCTATAGAAAATATTTCATGGCTGGGCATGGTGTCTCACGCCTGTAGTCCCAGCACTTTGGGAGGCTACAGCGGGCAGATCACCTGAGGTGAGGAGTTCAAGACCAGCCTAGCCAACGTGGTGAAACACCTTCTCTACTAAAAATGCAAAAGTTAACCGGGCATGGTGGCACACACCTGTAGTCCCAGCTACTGGGAGACTGAGGCAGGAGAATCCCTTGAATCTGGGAGGTGGAGGTTGCAGTGAGCCGAGATGGCGCTACTGCACTCCAGCCTGGGAGACAGAGTGAGACTCCATCTCCACAAAAAAAAAAGAAGAAAATATTTCATACCTATCAACCAGAGAAAATACAATAACTATTCAAGCACACATGAAATCTTAAAAGAATGTTCATGTGCTAAGATACAAGGGAAACCTTAATATATTCTGAAGATCAAGATTATAAAGATTGTGGTCTGCTGATAATACAGTAAGTTTGAAACCATTAGTAGATGATTGATTTAAAATGTTATGTCTGGGACATTTACAACATGCTATTAAAAACTTCTGAGCAAGCTTTTACCAGTGTCTGCTGTCTTTTGTGATTATGCATCCTAGCTGAGGCATGCAAAACCAAATGGATGCAAGGATTCATTAACTCTTGGAATTTGTTAAATGCTAACAGTTAACCATTAGAAATGGTTCAAGGATATGAGCCACACTACTTCAACTTTTTCTTTGTTGTAGTTTTAGAATGGTCAATTTTTAGCTACTTGACAGATTAAAAGCAAAATAATCATGCCATATTTAGTCCTGGAGTTCAAGTCTACACATTTATGTGAAAAATCATTGTAATAAACTTTTAACATGAGAAAGCAACCTTCGGCTCTGTGTTAGCCAAATGAAACAAAATCTGAAATTATATTGGAACATTTCCCTGTAAGCAACCTTCAACTCTATTTTAGCCAAATGAAACCTAATCTGAAGTTATATTAGAATATTTCCCTGTCTTCAGACTGGTGTGACAGAATACTGATATGCAGCTTGGTGGATTTCACCAGTTAAGTCACATTCTTCTCCCTCCTTCCCTTCAATACTGTGTATACTGAAAAATGTGCATTTGTCTGAGGAGTTATTTTGTTTGCCAGCACTTAATGAATCTCAAAATTTTGAGTAAATGTGCCTCAGTCTAATCGGACATTTTATGAGCTTTATAACTACATTGAAACTCTTAATTCCCATTTCTGGGTGTTTGTGAGCCTGATGGCTGTCATTTACGACTCTAGGTACTCACCAGCTAAATAAACATAGTTCTTGTGTGGCCAGCACTTACTGCTTGTCAGCTCCTTTCTCCAGCTTCTGCGATGTCCTGGCATCCTTAAAATATCTACAAACTATGGCCTTCATTCATGAATGAAATCAGTTGCTACATGAGTGTGTTGATGTTTATTGATCACATATGTATAAGTGGAAATACAGCATTTGTCTGGGCATTCTTTCTTCTTTTGAGACAGTTGCTCTGTTGCCCAGGCTAGAGTGCAGTGGTGCAATCTTGGCTCACTGCAGCCTCCACCTCCCAGGTTCTAGTGATTCTCCTGCCTCAGCCTTCTGAGTAGCTGGGATTACAGGCATGTGCCACCACGTACGACTAATTTTTGTATTTTCAGTAGAGACGGAGTTTCACCATGTTGGCCAGGCTGGGCTCGAACTCCTGACCTTAAGTGATCCACCCACCTCAGCCTCCCAAAGTGCTGGGATTACAGGCATGAGCCACCATGCCTGGCCTGTCTGGGTATTTGCATAGTCTTCTTTTTAGCATATTATTTTTTCATTAATTACATATCAACATTAATTTAGTATCTTGAAACAAGTTGATTTTGTATAAAGGTGCCAAGCGTCTATTAAATAAATAAATAAATAAATATTAAAATATTGTGAGCAAAATGAGATACATTTTGAAGAGTGTAGAATTAATGACAGCAGCACCCCATGTTAATATTGGTAGAACACTGCCAACGCAGTATCTAGAGGGAAGTAAATAACTTTAAATATATGAATGAAGAAATAAGAAAGATTGGCAACAAGTTAGGTCAGGATTTGACCCAGAATTCACCCATTAGCTATTCTGAGATAATAGTTCATATGAGAAAAGTAGGATAAATTCTTTTTTATTTACCAGACTTTAGGATAATTCATTGATAAAATACTAACAATTCTCTGATCTCTAGGTAGAATATTATGCATGAATTTTTACTTTATTTATACTTTCATTTCTGAAATTTTTTTTTTTTTTTTTTTTTTGAGACGGCAGTTCGCTCTGGTCACACAGGGCTGGAGTGCTGTGGCTGGATCTCAGCTCACTGCAAGCTCCACCTCCCGGGTTCACCGCCATTCTCCTGCCTCAGACTCCTAAGCTAGGCTCGGGACATTACAGGCTTCCCGCCACCTCCGCCCGGCTAGTTTTTTGTAGGTTTTGTTAGGGACGGGGTTTCACGTGTTAGCCCAGGATCGGTCTCGATCTCTTCTGACTCCTGTGGTCTCGGCCTCCCCAAAGTCTTGGGGATTTGGGTTTGTCTTGAGCCACCGCAAACCCGAGCCTCTGAAAACTTTTTTTCAAACCGAAAACATTTCTAACTTTATAATCAGAAAAAATACTTTGAAAAGGAGTCAGGAAATAAAATATATTTGCAACTTAGTAAAATTCCTCTGATCTCTTGAAGTATTAAAACTTTTGAATACATGTGAAAAAAATTTCTAAGATAACTCATGAAATCTGAAACTGGGATGGTTTCTGGAGGTTTTCAGTGAAAGCGTCTCATACTAAAGTTAAGACCTCTGTTTTATGTCATTTTGAAAAGGAGAGCACCTCTCGTGCTGGGGCATTGCTTCAACGCACACTGGGAGGAATGAGCGTCACTTCCTGCATCACCATGCCTATTCTGCAGAGCCTCGCTTTTCTCCAGGGGCTTCCCATCCACACACGGGCAGTGCTGACAATACTCAGAGCTTATAAAACCTGACAAATCACAGCTTGAGGTGAAAAAGCTTTAGGACTGAAAACTATCAAGAGGAATTGGAAATGAAAGGTGAATGCCATTATATTTATTCAGTTTATAGCTGAATTATAATGGAAAAAAATTTCAAAATAGAAACATTTTTAAAATCTGAAGACTGTAATTATAACAATGAGCATTGTCATCATGTTGACCTGTGTCACATTAGAAATATTCTTTATCAACAAGACATTAATAAGTTAATGAAGAGATTACGACTTTTGCAAAAATAGGGGAGTTTTTTTTTTGAATTTCAAAAATTGTGCTTCAGTTTGCAGGATGTTTGTGTATGTGTGTGTGGTGTAGGGGGTTATTGGTATGAGATAGAAATTGACTAACACAGTCCAGCTTCTGTTGATTTTTTTTCTTTCAAAAAAAATTCTTCCCATAATATCTTACACAGCTCGTCTAAGAAATTTAATCAATGCTTAACACATGCCAAAATATTTCTGACTCTCAAAATAATTTCATTTTGGAGAAGTAGATGGGACCAGCCAGGTTCTTAATTTTTTTCTCACAACTTTTTATTTTGAGAATGTTCAAACCCACTGAAAAGTTGCACATAGTCCAATGAATACCCTTTGTGATGGGCTAAATTGTGTCCCTACAAAATTCATATGTTGCAGTCCTAAACTGTGTATCTCAGAATGCGGCTCTGTTTGGAGAGGGGATCTTAAAAGATGTGATTAAGTCAAAACAAGGCCATTAGGGTGGACCTTAATCTAATCTGTCTCTGTAAGAGGAAATTTGGGCATACACCGGGAGAGCCCTGCGAGCCAGCTGCAAGAGCCAAGGAGAGGGGCCTCAGAGGAAAGGAAGAGCCCCACTGCCGACAGCTTCAGCTTGGACTTCCAGCCTTCAGGACTCTGAGAAAATAAATCTATGCTGGTTAAGCCAGCCAGTAAGTGGTATTTTATTATAGGAGCCTGAGCGGACTAACGTACCTATATACCTTTCTCATACGTTCACTCATTGTTAACATTGTGTCACCTTTTTGTGATCCCTCTCTCTGTCTCCACAAACACATACATAGGTATGCACATACACAAACATGTGACGTATACACATACAAACTGTCACATCATACATATGCATACATATGTGTGTACATATGTATATGCATGTCTACTACAGTTTTGGCAGGGGTGAAGGAATGGGTGAACCATTACATGCCTGTTAGTTGCAGGCGACATGACTTTTTTTTCCTGAATACTTTAGTGGAAACCTCCCAAGAACAAGTACGTTTGCTTATGAAACAATGCCATAAGTGTCACATTCAGGAACTAAAAACAGTAATACATTATACAGTAATATGCAGTCATCTTTACATGCTCTCATTTGTCCTCATATAGTTAGGTTTGTTTGTTTTTCTCTAATTCAAAGTTCAATCAAGGCACACACATTGCATTTAGCTGCCAAGTGTCTTTTTAGATGGAGTCTTACTCTGTCACCCAGGCTGGAGGGCAGTGGCGCAATCACAGCTCACTGCAGCCTTGACTTCCTGAGATCAAGTGATCTTCCCACCTCAGTCTCCTGAGTAGTTGGGACTACAGGCACGTGTCACTGTGCCCAGCTATTTTTTTTTTTTTTTTTTCTGTAGAAACAGGGTCTTACTATATTGCCTGGGCTGGTCTTGAATTCCTGGCCTCAAGCCATCCTTCCGCCTCGGCCTCCCCAAAATGCTGAGATTACAGGCATGAGCCACCTCACCCAGCCGCAAATATTTTTAATGACAAAAACTGCAATTCCTTTTGCATCAACCTAATAATACATTCTTGTCATTATTCAGATGATCAGATATTCCCAAATTTTGCAAGCAGGTGTGCTTTTACGTTGATTTCCATATCCTTGTGACATGTCCCTATAGGTTTTTAGCACCTCCTTGTTTAAGCCGATAAACAATGAATAGCGAGTTTTTAATTTTGTTATCGCTCTGGTTTTGAATCTAAAAGAGTAGCCGCTTTTTGTTTCAAAATCATACTGACATATTGAAGAGACTGCTCCGGTTTCTATAATGTTCTACCTTCTGGATTTGTCCAGTTGTTTCCTCATGATGGCGTTTAGCTTTGTTTATCACATGTATTTTTTATAATGGGAAAGTGAGAGCTAAAGGTTTCATTAGCTACCAGGTGAGTATTTTTGGCCAGATGTTTTATAAGTTGTACTATACTTTATGATTGCATCACATTAAGATATAATATTTAGTTATCCTACTCTTAAATTTAATACCCTACCATTATTGAACAAAATGCACAAAGCAACATAAAAAAAAATACAAAAATTTAATACTTACCCTACTATTAAATTGAAATGTAATTTCATCACTAGTATATATAATAAAATGTTACCAAATTCACAAAACTCATGTTTTTAATTCAAATGAGGTTTTATTGCCTAATGATTGTGAGGCTTTAGTGATCTCGGTGAATGTATCTAATAGCTTTTTGAGAACACATCCTTAAATACCAGAAAATTGTAGTAAACATGAAGCACCAACACAGTCTTGGTATTAAATTCTAAAACTTTGGCATTTTCCTTTGCCCACCAATTCCACATCCGGAGATACTCTACGGACACTTGTCAAGTTCATGATTTTACTACAGGAGGATATTCGAGCAATATTTGTAGGCACAGAAATGCAGAAACAGTGTCTTCCAGAAGAGGCTTGATGAACCTAATGTGGAGCACTGGCTGTGGAACTGCCGTGCAGTCACTAGAGACAAGCGGATCTCTGCGAAGGAGACAGAATACTATGCAAAAATCATTTAGTGAAGAAGGCAGCTTGCAGAACCCTGTGTCTAGTGCAATTCCATGTATGTTTGAAAAGAGCACAACTGAATGGATGAATGAATGAAGAACATGTGGAAACATACAAAAAATTAGAAAATGTCAGAGAATAACTTTGGCAAAGTTAGATAAGATTTTCTTTTTAAAAAACACCCATTTTTGCCGGGCGTGGTGGCTCAAGCCTGTAATACCAGCACTTTGGGAGGCCGAGACGGGCGGATCACGAGGTCAGGAGATCGAGACCATCCTGGCTAACACGGTGAAACCCCGTCTCTACTAAAATACAAAAAACTAGCCGGGCGCGGTGGCGGCGCCTGTAGTCCCAGCTACTCGGGAGGCTGAGACAGGAGAATGGCGTGAACCCAGGAGGCGGGGCTTGCAGTGAGCCGAGATCCGGCCACTGCACTCCAGCCTGGGCGACAGAGCGAGACTCCGTCTCAAAAAAAACAAAAAAACAAAACAAAAAAAACACCCATTTTGAATAAAGATTCATTCAGGTTAAGGCCTCCTTTGGATCCCTTACATTCATGTGGATTACTTTTCAATATGTACTGCATGATGTCTGTATGTCTGATATTCTTCAATAGTTCAAGAAAAAGGGACAGGCTTTTGCAAAAAGGCCAGTCTATCTAACCACAAATATGACTTCTAAATTAAAGACTTACCAAAGGCTGGGCGAGGTGGCTCATGTCTGTAATGCCCGCACTTTGAGAGGCAGAGGCAGGTGGATCACTTTGAGGTCAGGAATTTGAGACCAGCCTGGCCAACATTGTGAAACCCTGTCTCTACGGAAAAATACAAAAACTAGCCGAATGTGGTTGTGGGTGCCTATAATCCCAGCTACTTGGGAGTCTGAGGCAGGAGGATTGCTTGAACCCAGGAGACGAAGGTTTCAATGAGCCAATATTGTGCCATTACACTCCAGCCTGAGCGACAGAGCAAAACTATCAAAAAAAAAAAAAAAAAGAAAGAAAGAAAATTACCAAAGATAGCTAATTTTGAGCAGGCATAGTGGCTCACGCCTGTAATCACAGCACTTTGGGAGGCCAAGGCGGGTGGATCACCTGAAGTCAGGATTTCAAGACCAGCCTGGCCAACATGGTATTTTTCAAAAAGCATCTGGAGCGAGCATCTCTCGCATGTAGTTTTTGCAGGTTAATCCTATTTTGGAGACTTCTTAGCTTAAGATGAGACCTAAGTGGACAGCTGTTCAGTTTCAGAACACTCTCCCCTACGTGTGTGTGCTGGTGAGTGACACACTCTGCCTGCCTGCAGGAACTGCTGCCTCCTTATGTCTCCCAGCCATGGAACGCACCCTTCCCTTTGGGAAGCGCTTAATGAGCCATACACTCCTGAAAATGGAAAGAGAACACACAGGGGCCTCTGGTCCTGCTGACAAAGTCATTTCCACTGCACCTGGTGGTGTTCGGTTTTCACAGTGGATTCACTTCACTTTTAATTACAGAAGTGAGATTTGTGTGTTTCCTTTTGATTTTGGTCATCTTCCCCAAATTAACTTAAGGCTCTGTCTCTCAAACAGGAAGTTAACATTTACTCAAGTCAGGAACATAGGGGCTAGCTTTTCCTTTTCCACAGATGCTCTTGAGACATTTGGCTAACTTGCCCCTACATTCAAATATTTCGGTGGGATTATATAGCCTAAACAAACTCAACAACTAAGTTATCTCTGGCCATCTTCAGATATGATCCACTGATGTAGTTTGGTTCTGTGTCCCCACTCAAACTTCACCTTGAATTGTACTCCCCATAATCCCCACATGGCAGGGGTGGGATCTGGTCGTGACTGAATCATGGGCTGTTACCCCCACGCTGTTCTCATGATAGTGAGTGAGTTCTCATGAGATCTGATGGTTCTCTAAGTGACTGTCATTTCCTCTGCTTGCACTCATTCTCTCTCCTGCCGCCCTGTGAAGAGGTGCCTTCTGCCATGATTGTAAGTTTCCTGAGGCTTCCCCAACCATGTGGAACTGTGAGTCAATTAAACCTCTTTTATTTATAGTTACCCAGTCTTAGGTATTTCTTCATTGCAGCATGAGAATGGACTAATAAACCCACATAGCTATCTTCTTGATTCATGGATATAATTCTTACAGTTAACAATAGACAAAATCAGACCCTTTTTTAATGTTACGCTAGCTCAATTGCATAGACATCCAGTGACCTGCAGCTTTCCTAAGATTCTCATGTTGGAAGCACTGTCGTGCCCCGGGCCCTCTCTTGGCACTGCCCCAAGGAAGTTGGACTTTGCCTCTCTGCTGCTCAGATTTCTGTAGACAGTTGGAAAGTCACCCAACACACACCCCATCCATCCATATTCATGCAGCTTCTTTATGGTTTAATTTAATAGAGTTTGCCTCCCCATTGAATCCAATTTTAACACAAAAAAACAAATAAATTTATACTTCAACGAAAAGGAAGAGAAGATGCCTATACTTTCTTATCTCTGTGGGCTATTCTATTATATCTTATCCTAAGGAAACTGGTCTTTTGGGGAATACATAGAAATTATAATGAAGCAATTAGGCAGCTCAGTGAAACGACATTTAATTCAATCAGTTGAATAAAGAGAACAATCACATTAAATATGGTACTAGTGTATCGTGTGTGGAATATTATTTGTGCATTTCCAAATCTCTTGATATACCACAAAAACACATTCAAGTTTCATGGCCTTAGTTAACTGAGCTGCAAAAAATAAACATCCCTGAGTCATTCCTACATGACCTCATAATAACCCATATTTCTATTTTTCTTTCCTCCTGCCTTTACTTATAGCTCACTACTTAAACTTCTAGGCCGGGTGCAGTGGCTCACGCCTGTAATCCTGACACTTTGGGAGGCTGAGGCAGGGAGATTGCCTGAGCTCAGAAGTTCAAGACCAACCTGGGCAACACAGTGAAACTCTCTCTCTACTAAAATACAGAAAAAAATTAGCCAGGTGTGGCGGCGTGCACCTGTAGTCCCAGCTACTTGGGAGGCTGAGGCAGGAGAACTGCTGAACCCGGGAAGCGGAGGTTGCAGTGAGCCGAGATTGCACCACTACACTCCAGCCTGGGTGACAGCGAGACTCTATTTCAAACAAAAAAAAAAAAACAAAAAAAAAACTTCTAACAAAATGCCTTCCAGCCTCAGAACACTTCCAAAGTGCTGTCACAACTAGCTCCCGATGTTCCTTTTATCTAGCCCCTTCACCTGCACAATTTGAACCCTTTACCTACATTATTCTTCCGATAAAACTCATCTCTGGCTGGGCGCAGTGGCTCACGCCTATAATCCCAGCACTTTAGGAGGCCTAAGCGGGCAGATACCTGATGGCGGGAGTTCGAGACCAGCCTGACCAACATCGAGAAACTCCGTCTCTAGTAAAAATGCAGAATTAGCCAGGCGTGGTGATGCATGCTTGTAATCCTAGCTACTCAGGAGGCTGAGGCAGGAGAATTGCTTGAACCCAGGAGGCAGAGGTTGCAGTGAGCCAAGATCATGCCATTGCACTCCTGCCTGGGCAACAAGAGTGAAACTCTGTCTCAAAAAACAAAACAAAATGAAATGAAAACTCATCTCTTCAGAAAGGCCATAGGTTTCCTTGCCTCTGGATTCCGTGATTCCCCCATAGTACATTCATTGCCTCTTCGATCTGCATGGTTCCTCCTCTAGCTTTGCCCCAGATTGGAAGCCTTCTTTCTGAGGGTCTTTTCTTCATGATCACACTCACCTTGTGTGTGAGTAAAACACGAAAAATTAAATTTCAAACCCAGACCTGTCTGCTTCGCTCTAGTCCTTGAGTCACATTCTCATCTCTCTCTCTCTTTCTTTTTTTTTTTTTTCTGAGGTGGAGTCTCTCTGTCACCCAGGCTGGAGTGCAATGGTGCGATCATGGCTCACTGCAACTGCCAACTCCCTGGTTCAAGCGATTCTCCTGCCTCAGCCTCCTGAGTAGCTGGGATTACAGGCACGCACCACCAAACCCAGGTAATTTTTGTATTTTTATTAAAGATGGGGTTTCACTGTGTTGGCCAGGATGGCCTTGATCTCCTGACCTCGTGATCCGCCCGCCTTGGCCTCCCAAAGTGCTGGGATTACAGGCGTGAGCCACCGCGCCCGGCCTCGTTCTCATCTCTTTCTAATGGTGAGGCCTGACATCATCAGGAACAGACTCTGTGACGAGCTGCAGGTTTCATTCTCCCTTCCATGCGGGCACAGTCTACCTCGTCGACAAGTCTCAAATCTCCAGGGTCCTGTAAACTTTCAGGCCCTTACAACCTCCGAACCCAAGTTGGGATCACTGCACGGGGCTGTCGTGATTCCTCCTGCTTCCCCTGCACCGCCGGCTTGTTCATTCAGCTTCATAAGACCTGCTGAAATAACCAGTGTAATCCTCTTTAAATTAGTCCACCAAAGTTGAGACTTTCATTCTTAACTTTTAAATCTATTATCCTAACTTTAGTATCCTTTATCTGATCCCTAACTTTTTAACTTTGAGATTTGACTTCCTAATTTTTAAAAGTTTATGATAAAAAATAATTTTGAATACATAGTTTTACTTGTATTTAAAATTGATGTGAAAAACAAGTAATTAATTTTTAATGCTTGTATTTTATTTTAAAGACTGCCTGGGCGCGATGGCTCATGCCTGTAATCCCAGAACTTTGGAAGGCCGAGGCAGGTGGATCACTTGAGGTCAGGAGTTTGAGGCCAACCTGGCCAACATGGTGAAACTCCATCTGAACTAAAAATAAAAAACTTAGCTGGGTGTGGTGGTGCCTGCCTGTAATTCCAGCTACTTGGGAGGCTGAGGCACGAGAATCCCTTGAACCCGGGAGGCAGAGGTTGTGGTGTGCCACGATCACACCACTGCACTCCAGCCTGAGTGACAGAACAAGGCTCTGTCTCAAAAAAAAAAAAAAAAAGACGAATACAATTTTAGATTTAAAAAAGAAAAAAGATTAAAATAATTACTTTGTAATTTATGTAGTGAGAAGAAATTAAAAAGTAATATTTATTTTAGCTATAGCATATAGATCATTTGTCTTATGAACTTTAATTTTTTAAATAACATGCATTTGTATCGTATAAACTTCAGGAGAGTAGGAACTTTATCTCCAACATCTACAAAAGTACCTGATATTTAGTAGGTACTTGCAAATATTTGCTGACTTAATGACTATACAGTTCATCGCTACAAAATAGTATTAAGTGAAAAGTAATTTTTCCTTTTATCCCTATAGATACCTGGTTTCTACCCCCAGAGGCAATGGTAACTTTATTTTGTCTTTCTGTAGAGATATTATAAGCCCACCTAACCATGTGTATATCTATATAAAGACAGACAGACATATGTGTGTGTATGTACACATCATAGATATCCTTTTCTCTACTTTCAAATGGGAACATCTTGTACACGTTTCCTATGTTCTACCTTTTGCCTCAACCGTATTTTGGGTGCAATTTTATATCAATTTTGGGAAAACGCTCTCTTCTTTATAAAAACGACATAGCATTCCTTGTATAACTGTGTCCTCAATTGATTTGACCAATCTTTTATTGGTGGCATTTCAGTTTCTAGAATTTTGTGATTTTTAAACAATGCTGTAATAAATGTTCTTGTATCAATAAGTTTGCTCATACATATGAGTGTTTGGAAAATAATTTTTCCTTGTGCTGCAATAACAAAACACTTGAGACCAGATAATTTATTAAGAACAGAAATTTATTTTCTCACAATTCTGGAGGCTGGGAAGTCCAAGCCCAAGGTGTCAGTTGTCTGGTGAGGGCCGCCTTCTGCTTCCGAGAAGGCACCTTGATGCTGTACCCTCTGGAGGGGTAGACGTGTTGTGTCCTCACGTGGCAGAAGGCAGAAGGACAAGGAAGCCAAAACCTTGTAAAGCATTTAGATATATATTAGAAGGGCTTAAAGGCTTTAAAGATATACAACCTCCCACCCCCCTACACACACACAAAGGCCTTATATATAATTATATATATGCCTTAATTCCATTCACAAGGGAAGGAGCCCTCCTGATCCTCCCTTAACACCTGAATTTTGGAGGGGACACATGAAAACCACAGCAATATCCTAGAAGTAAAATTGCTATATCAAAGAGTAAATGCATTAAAAATTTTAATGAATATTGGCAAATTTTCTTCATAGATTATAGCAATGTACACTTCCATCAGCAATGTATAAAAGCACCATTTTCCTTCATACTGGCCAACACATTGCTATCAGATTTTGAGATCATTATAATTTATAGTTGAAAAGTGATGCCGGGCGCAGTGGCTCAAGCCTGTAAAAGAAAGGGAGAAAGCCAGAGGGAAAAGAGAGACAGGATCTTCATGAGGGTTTCAGGTGGAGATCGGAGAGACGATCTTGGCTAAGGCAGTGAAAACCTTACCGTCCTCTGAGACACAAATTAGCAAAAAATTAGCCGAGCGTGGATGGTTCGTGGCTGCCTGTATATCCAGCTAGTAACTCAGAGGCTGAGGCGGGAGATGGCGTGAGACCCGGAGGCAGAGCTTGCGGTGAGCCAGATCGGCGCCACTGCACTCCAGCCTGGGCGACCAGCGCGAGACTCCGTCTCAAAAAAAAAAAAAGAGAAGAAAAAAGAGAAGAAAAAAAGTGTGGATGAAGGTACACTGTTTAACAATCTAATGTCTTTCCTCTTTTCTTTACAGTAAAATTTATTAATTATCCTCACAATTTAAAGACATTAGTGATTTCATTTTTGTAATTGCCACGGACTGTTTACATTTTACCAACTTATTTTTGCCATAATTTTCTCCCTTCCTTTTCCTTTCTTTTTTCCTTCCTTCCTTCCTTCCTCCCTTCCTTCCTTTCCTCCCTCCCTCCTAGAAGTAAAATTCCTTCCTTCCTTCCTTCCTTCCTTCCTTCCCTTTCCTTCCCTTCCCTCTTTTCTTCCTTTCTTCCTTTTTTTCCTTCCCTCTTTTCTTCCTTCCTTCCCTCTTTTCTTCCTTTTTTCCTTTCTTTTTTTTCTTTCCTTTCTTTCTTCTTTTTTTTCCTTAGACAGGATCTCACTTGTTTCCCAGGCTCCAGTGCAGTGGTGCAGTCTCAGCTCACTGCAGCCTCAACCTCCTGGGCTCAAGCGATCCTCCCACCTCAGCCTCCTAAATAGCTGGGACCACAGGCACAAACCACCACATCCAGCTAATTTATTTTTTAAAATTTATGGGTCTGGGGTCTCCCTGTGTTGCCTAGGCTGGTCTGAAACTCTTGGGCTCAAGCTGTCCTCCTGTCTTGGCCTCTCGAAGTTCTGGGATTACAGGCATGAGCCACAGTACCCTGCTTCACTGTTTTCTACTCTTTTGGTCATAATTTTACTCTTTATTTCCCCACTTTTCCCCTCATGTTTCTCCACTTTTTAACCTCAATGGCTTTGCATTTGTAATTCTCTGTTTTGGAATTGCCTTTCTCCAGCCTCTCCCTACATCTTAAATTGGAATCTTAATTCCATATGCACAGAATAGCTCCAGGTGGTAGTGGAGGGGAGAAACTAGTAACAAGGGATTCTGGGTGGAAGAACTGGGTACATGGAGTCAGAGATTTCAGGGAAACTTACTTTTCACTGCAACACCTTTTGTACTTTTGCATTTTGTAGGAAGCTCACATGTAACCTCTATACAAGCCAACACATGCAGAAATACACACACATTGTCAGTTCACATCCTTGTTTGTCGAGGTATAGCTTGAATGTAATTTTTAGCTAAAAGTTGTTTATTTTACTCTTTTTTTTTTTTTTTGAGACGGAGTCTGGCTCTGTCGCCCAGGCTGGAGTGCAGTGGCCGGATTTCAGCTCACTGCAAGCTCCGCTTCCCAGGCTCACGCCATTCTCCTGCCTCAGCCTCCCGAGTAGCTGGGACTACAGGCGCCTGCTACCTCGCCCGGCTAGTTTTTTGTAGTTTTAGTAGAGACAGGGTTTCACCGTGTTAGCCAGGATGGTCTTGATCTCCTGACCTCGTGATCCGCCCGTCTCGGCCTCCCAAAGTGCTGGGATTACAGGCTTGAGCCACCGCACCCGGCCTAGTTTTACTCTTAACATTCATGGAAAGTAACTACATATGTATAACATACCAATAAGTAGTATAACATATACATTTTATAGAAAATAAAATATTTCTTTTATAACTTGCTATCTTCTTGATTGAGAATCTCTGTTTGATTATTCTTTGAGTCCTGCCAAGATGTCTAGCATATTTCTTAATCAATGTAGGAATTCAAAAACTGTTTAATTCATTTAGCAAATATTTATTGAGCTGCTGTTCTGGGAAAGTATCTTAGTAATCAGTGGCAATAGAATTTACAGTCACAATCCTTGCCCTTAGACATCCCAGTTAATGATGAAGATAAACACGGAGATAAATCATTCTAATAGGTACAATTTAGAGACATGCGAAGAAGGGGAATGATGAACATCAAGTGATTATTTATCTCAGCATTTCCCAAGGACTGAGTCAAGTAGCACCTTCTCATGATAATTTCAGGTGATCACTAGGAACACTTTTTATTAGATAACGATTTATTGCAGAAAATACATTTAAAAAAATCTAATACTTTTGCAGAGATTAATTTTGTGTGAGGTTAAAGTAGACATTTAATTTAAAGAAGTTAGTCACTGAAAGTAAAATATTAAGTAAGTAAGAGTCTAGACAGAACATAGCCACTGCAACAGTAGTGCAACAGAGGCAAGAACAACTGAGGCTGAGGCAGGAGAATGGCTTGAACCTGGGAGGCGGAGCTTGCAGTGAGCCAAGATGGAGCCACTGCACTCTGGCCTGGGCAACAGAGTGAGACTCTGGAGGTCTCAAAAAACAAACAAATAAACCAACAACTGAAGCTTGGCACATGTTAATCTGTCCCAACCAGGTACACATTGCCTTGGTAATGATAATTGCAATTAAATGTTAGAGTAGCTTCCCTGTCTTGAGGGTTTACTCTGTGTCAAGCATTATGTTATGGACTTTATGATGTCTCATTTAACATTCACAATCTCCCAAGGACATTTGTATTTTCTTGAGGAAACAGAGGCTGAGAGAAATTAATGAAATGGCACAGATAACTAAAAGTTTATTCTTTAATTGCCATGCAGCTCTACCCGGTAGGAGCTAAATATTGGAGGAAATGATCGCTAAAGATTTTGACCTCGTAAATTTTGACTTTGAGTGAGACAAACAAGTGCTAGATGAATACATAACCCTCTTTGAGAGGTGCTATGAATAAGTATTATGAGCACGGAGGGCAGGAGAAGGATTAGGGATGGAAGCCAGGTCAGGGAAGGCTTCCTTGAGGAGATGATGCTGAACTGGGCTCTGACGAACGCATCAGCATTAACGAGGCGTTCCACAAAGGAAACTCTCAGTGGAAGTGCCTGGAAGAACACCCACAGAGGCCCTGTGGTGGAGTCAGAGAGCTTCACGGTCCCACAGACTGTCGTCCTAGCCGGCCACTGTTTCCATAGCCTTGCCCAGAGTAGGCTGTCAATATTTTGCGTTACTGACAAATTCACGGGTAAGAAACGTTATCTCCGGTAGATTAAGTTTGCATTTCCTTTATTACGAACATCTTTTATAAGCTTAAGAACAATTTACATTCTTTTTTCTGTAAACTACTTCTTACATTCCTTGCATATTTTCCTGTTTCCTCATTCATTTGAAAAGCACCTCATGATTAAGTTAGCTTTTGTCTATGATATGAGACATATATTCGCTTTCTCATTGAACATGTATTTCATTTTATTATTTTAAATTTTAGTTATGTGAAAACTTTAAATTATTATTACTATTATAATTATTATTTTTTGAGTCAGAGTTTCGCTCTTGTTGCCCAGGCTGGAGTGCAATGGAACGATCTCAGCTCACTGCAACCTCTGCCTCCTGGGTTCAAGCGATTCTCCTGCCTCAGCCTCCCCAGTAACTGGGATTATAGGTGTGCAACCACGCCTGGCTAATTTTGTATTTTTAGTAGAGACAGGGTTTCTCCATATTGGTCAGGCTGGTCTCGAACTCCTGACCTCAGGTGATCTGCCCATCTCGGCCTCCCAAAGTACTGGGATTACAGGCATGAGCCACTGTGCCCAGCCTTAATTATTTTAAAATCAAATCAATCTGTAATTTTGTTGTTTTGAGTTTAATATACTGAGGAGGCTAATACATTCCAATTTTATAAAAATATTCAACTGTGTTTTCTTTTAGCACTTTTATGGTATCAGTTTTGAAGTGTAAATATGTGAACATTGAGATTTATTTTGGTTTAAAGTGTGAGGTAGAGTTACAGTTAGTTTTTTCTTCAAATAGCTCCTCCTGTTGCAACACTATTTGTTGAATAATGCGTCTTTCTCAATTGATTTGAAGTATCACCTTCATCAGTACTAGATTTTTTCATATGTATTTGAGTCTTTTACTGGCTTCATTCTGTTTCATTGATGAGTCTGTATCTTCATATTCTAGTAACACTGTGTTTTCAATGTTGTTGTTATTCTTGCTCTGTCTCCCAGGCTGGAGTGCAGTGGTGCCACCTCGGTTCACTGCAACCTCCGCCTCCCGGGTTTAAGCGATTCTCCTGTCTCATCCTCCCAAGAAACTGGGATTACAGGTGCCTGCCACCACGCCCAGCTAATTTTTGTATTTTTAGTAGAGACAGGTTTCACCATATTAGCCAAGCTGTTCTCAAACTCCTGACCCTGTGATTCGTCCACCTCGACCTCTCAAAGTGCTGGGTTTACAGGTGTGAGCCACTGCACCCAGCCTAATTATTATTGTTTTATTATCTTGCAGGGCTAATTACTTGCATAAAGTATTTCTCAGATTTATACTTTCGCCTGTTATTCTTATTCACTTATTTTTCCATACCTTCTTCAGAATCAGCTTTCTAGTTTAAAAAATTCCTGTTAAAATTGTTATAGAGCATTAGATGGAAGCAGCATGGGTAGGAGCCATGGGGCTGTTCCCAGGAGGGTATTCCAGGCCTAAGGGCCAGGGCATGTCAGGGCCTCCACTGGTAGTGTGTGTCATGTGTTTGAAGAACAGGAGAGTCTGGAGTTACTTCAGCTGACAGTTCAGTCTGAGGAGGGGAGATGGGAGGTAATGCCCTAGTGGGGGTGGAGGTGGGACATGAGGGTCCAGATCACCTGTGGGCCCTTGTAGGCCATTATAAGACTCTGACTTTTAGTCTGAATGAGATGAAAAGTCCCTGGCAGATTTAGAGCATAGAAATATCATACACAAAAATTTGGGGCCAGGTGCAGTGGCTCATGCCGATAATCCCAGCACTTTGGGAGGCTGAGGCAGGCAGATCCTTTGAGCCCAGGAGTCCCAGACCAGCTTGGGCAACATGGCGAAACCCTGTCTCTGCAAAAAAAAAAACAACAACAAAAATTAGTTGAGTGTGGTGGTGCTCACCTGTAATCCCAGCTACTCAGGAGGCTGAGGTGGGAGTCACTCTAACCCGGGAGGCGGAGACTGCAGAGAGTTGAGATCGCGCCACTGCACTCCAGCTTGGGCAAGAGAGCAAGACCCTTATCAAAAAATAAAATAAAAGTAAATTTTATTTTATTTTATTTTCTATCTGTTAAATATCCAACCAATTCATTTCTGGGCATCTATCTGAAATATTCAACATTTACCACCCCACTCCCACCCCTACCCCAAGAGAAAGAAAAGCATTGTACAAAGATTATTACAGCACAGCTTGTTACAGTGAAAAATTGACAGTTAAAATGCATATTAATAGAGAAATTATTTTAAAAATCTGTGCTATGTCCATACTATACAATACTAAGAAGCAGTTAAATGCACAGAATAAGTTTGAAAGCACAGAAAAAGAAATAGAGCTGTTATGAGACCAGGCATGGTGGCTCAATCCTGTAATCCCAGCACTTTGGGAGGCTGAGGCGGGTGGATCACCTGAGGTCGGGAGTTCGAGAGTAGCCTGGCCAACATGGAGAAACCCCACCTCTACTAAAAATAAAAAATTAGCCAGGCATGGTGGCACATGCCTGTAGTCCCACCTACTCGGGAGGCTGAGGCAGGAGAATCGCTTGAACCCGGGAGGCGGAGGTTGGGTGAGCCGAGATCACACCACTGCGCTCCAGTCTGGGCAACAGGAGCAAAACTCAACAAACAAACAAACAAAGAGAAATAGAGCTGTTATGTTGAGAACTAAGTGGTACATAAGGGAGGCTGTGGCTTGGCTTTGGCGCTGGCACCGGAACGTCCGTGGTGCAGTGATGGCGTCTGCGACTCGGGTCAGAGCTCTCCAGGACAGGTGGGGCAGAGCTGGAACCAGACAGGCAGGTGCTGGCGCTCACTGAGGCTACGCTGTCAACACAGGAGGACTCGTTTTATTTTTCTCCCCACTTTTAATATGTTTGAAAATTCCATAAAAGTAAAGTAAAACAAAATAATAAAAGTCATTAAAACTGAACCATAAAAGTCAGGAAATTTTTCCACAACAGCCTTGGCCATTGCTGTATTGTGCATTTAAGGCGGCTCTTAGTGAAGAGACATACTTGTAATAAATGTTTTGATATACTAGACAATCAGGGCTCTGAGGATTAAATGAGATGATCCGTGTAAACTACTTAGCCTGGAATTCTCAGGACATATAAATCTAAAAGTTTTTATGGAAGTTGATTTTATTACTCAAAATATATTACAGTAATTGTGTAAATCTATTTTATTTCTCTATCTCTATATAATTTGTCTTCTGTTTAACAGCTACAGAATGTTTCTTAATTTATTTAGCCATTCCCCTATTGACCTTTTCTCCTTTTATAACAATTTTATAATAAATATCTCATAATATGTATTTGTGCACCTGCCCAATTCTTCCCATGAGGTAAATCCCAGGACTGGATATGGTAAACACCGATGCATTTTCATATACTTTTTTTCCAATTTGCCCTGCAAAGAGATTGTACTCACATACACACCCTCCAGGTAACTGTGGCAGTGTCTGATTCTTCATATCCTTGCCAACAAGAACTAGACACATGCATTATTAGTGAAGGCAAGTGCATATGTACTGTGTATTTTTATGTCTGCCAAGGTGAAATACATGTTTATGTTCTCAACTTGTTTTACATTGGACTCTTTGTCTTTTCTTTATTGATGTGTTAGAACTCTTTATAGTAAGACTATTAATACTTTGTTACATATGTTACAGAACATTTTCTCTATTTTGCCATTTGTCTTTAACTTCATGTAGCTTTAAATATTTCAGCCTTCATTTTAGGCTATCTGGGATTTATTGCACGCTTAGAAAAGCCTTTTTTATTTCAAAATTAAAAAGCTTTTTTTGGTAAACTCTCACACTGTTGGATTTTGTTTGAACTTCTGTTTTTAATCCATCTGGGATTTATTTTTATTTTATTTTATTTTACTTTATTTTATTTAGAGACAGGGGTCTTGCTCTGTTGCCAAGGCTGGAGTGCAGTAGCACAATCATAGCTCACTTCAGCCTTGACCTCCTGGGCTCAAGGATCCTCCTGCCTCAGCCTCCCAAGTAGCTGAGACTACCGGCACATGCCACCATTGCTGGCTAATTTTTAAATTTTTTTTAGAGACAGGGTCTTGTCCAGGCTGGTCTCAAACTCCTGGCCTCAAGCAATCCTCCTGCCTCAGCCTCCCAAAGTGCTGGAATTATAGGCATGATTCACTGTGCCCAGCCTGGACTTTGTTATTGCAGTTAGGATGTATGTTTTATTCCTAAATGTATAGCCTACTGTCCCAGCCTGTTAATTGAAGAGTTTATTATCTATAACTGGTTGGGAGTCCCCATATCATTATTTTTCTTTTAGGCGCTTTTATTGGCTATTTTCACGCTTACTATTTCGTGTACACTTTAGAAACAGTTTTCGCATTCCAAGACAATTCTGAAATACTATTTTTGGACTCACATTGGAAATTAGGTGAGAATTGGCATTTGTCTTTACACAAGTGTTCCACTTAGGAAAATCGTGTGTCTTCCCACTTTTAAAGTATTTTAAGTTAGTCTATATATATATACATATGAGACAGAGTCTCACTGTGTCGCCCAGGGCTGGAGTGCAGTGGCACAATCTCGGCTCACTGCAATCTCTGCCTCCCAGGTTCAAGCGATTCTCCTGCCTCGGTCTCCCAAGTAGCTGGGATTACAGGCATCCACCACCACGCCTGGCTAATTTTTGTATTTTTAATGTATACAGGGTTTCACTATGTTGGCCAGGCTGGTCTTGAACTCCCGACCTCATGATCCACCCATTTTGGCCTCCCGAAGTGCTGGGATTATAAGCATGAGCCACTGTGCTCAGGTGAAGTAAGTCTTATGATTAACTTCCCCATAAATCTTTCACATTTCTTATTAATTCCTAGGCATTTTATAATTTTGAGGGTTTTAAAAAATTTCAGAGATCATTTTTGTCATTCTATTTTTTAACTTAGTTACCACTAATACAACATCTACAAAATGCTATAATCTCTGCACACACACAAACACACACGCATTATGCAGCAAATAAGAAAATGCCAATGCCTGAATTATATGTGAGCTGTTGGATATATTATTTTAGTGGCACATGTCTTAGAACTCATTACACTTCTAGGTACATATCCATGAGATATGCATGCAACCATCAAAAACGTGAACAATCATATTTACAGCAGTTTCATTAACAATCACTAAAAATTAGAAGCAATCTAAATGTCCAGCAACAGGAGAATAGATGAGCAAATGGGATACGGTACAGACAGAAGCAACAGTAAAATCCCTACTGATGTGGACACACATGGAAAAATCTCGTGACCCTCATCTTGAGCAAAAGAAGTTTCACATCAAGAAATGCATACTCTATTATTCCATTTAGATAAAGTTCAAGAACAGGCAAAACTAATCTTACAATACAAATCAGAGCCAGGCATGGTAGCTCACACCTGTCATCCCAACGATTTGGGAGACCAAGGCAGGCGGATCTGAGGAGTTTGAGACTAGCCTGGGCAACATAGCAGAACCCTGTCTCTACCAAAAATACAAAAAATAATAATAATAATAAGAAGAAATTAGCTGAGCATGGTGGCACACACGTGTAGTCCCAGCTACTTGGGAGGCTGAGGTGGGAGGATTGCTTTAGCCTGCGTGACAAAGTGAAAAAAGTCAGAACAATGGCTACCTCTTGAGAGGTTAGGTACTATCTGGGAGGGGTATCAGAGGACCTCGGAGCCTGTTGGACATTTTCTGAATCTTGATCTAGGTGGTAACATCACTGGTAAATAAACACTGTATGTAAAAGTTCATTGAATTTACACTTAAGATTTGTTCACTTGACTCAGTATAAAATTTACATAATTTTATAAAAAGTAAGCTTCCTAATAGGCTTGTGTATATCTAGTCATGAAATAACATTTAAAATAAGGCTGAGGGCGGTGGCTCACGCCTGTAATCCCAGCACTTTGGGAGGCAGAGGCAGGCAGATCACCTGAGGTCAGGAGTTCGAGACCAGCCTAGCCAACATGATGAAACCCCATCTCTACTAAAAATATAAAAAATTGACTGAGTGTGGTGGTGGGTGCCTATAATCCCAGCTATTCAGGAGGTTGAGGCAGGAGAATCGTTTGAACCCGGAAGGCGGAGGTTGCAGCGAGCTGAGATCGCGCCACTGTACTCCAACCTGGGCAACAAGAGCGAAACTCCATCTCAAAAAAAAAAAAAGTTAAAACAAAAGCAAAAGACTCCCAAAACAAATAAAAGAGCAACCACATAAGCAACTAATAAAAAGAAAGTCATTACCTGGCTTGTCGCCAGAATCTACTCATCAGTCTAAGACTCAGAGCATTCTAAGCACCAATACTTTGACCTGCTTTCTACAGAGACCCAAGTGTTCAACTTAGCACATCCCCAGAGGACCTTTCCTCTACACTTGGCTCGTCCTCTGTGCTCCGTATTTCTCTTCCTGACACTTCTATCTCCCCGTCTCCCAAGGCACAAGTTACAGCATCCCATTTTACACTCGATAATAACTGAATATCGTCTCGTATCAATCTCTTGGCCCTTTTTTACTAACACTATCTTCAAATAGACTACAAAAATAGCCTTCTAATAGGATCCTCCCCACCCAGTTTCTGGCTCCAGTGTATTTTGCAAAAGGCTGTCAGTTTGATTTGCTCGCACAGTGCTTTCGGAAAGGATGGCAGTGTTCTAGAGCTGCTCCATCTGACATGGCCACTACTAGCCACAGTGGCTACTGGGCACTTACATGTGCTCGGCAGGCTGAAGAACTGACGTTTGCATTTCGTTTTGTTTTACTCAGTTTGAATTTAGATAAGTACCTGTGGCTAGTGGCTAGTGCGTTGGTTGGTACAGTTCTAGAAGGAAAGCTCTGAGCTGTGCCCCTCTCTCCAGGTGGAATTAGATTTTACACATTCACTGACTCAGGCCTGAGCAGTTCCTGGACTGGTATCAGCCTAATGGTCCCTCTTCATCAAATACAAACATAATTTTGCATATTGGACTGCAAGCTGCATTTGTTCTTTTAATTCTCCTCAAGTAATTGAATAAGAACCTTTTTTTTTTTTTTTGAGACGGAGTCTCACTTTATCGCCCAGCTGGAGTGCAGCAGTGCGATCTTGGCTCACTGCAACCTCCGCCTCCTGGTTCAAGCAGTTCTCCTGCCTCAGCCTCCCAAGTTGCTGGGACTACAGGCACAGGCCACCACGCCCAGCTAGTTTTTTGTGTTTTTTAGTAGAGACGGGGTTTCACCATAGTGGCCAGGCTGGTCTCAAACTCCTGACCTCATGATCCGCCCGCCTTGGCCTCCCAAAGTGCTGAGATTACAGGCGAGAGCTAACACGCCCAGTCAGGAACCGCTTTTTAATGCAAGAGCTTTTCTCACTACTGACCATGGATCCTGGATTATTTTTTTAAGTGGCTGGGCCTGGTTCTACAGATATACCAAAAACCTCCCAATCTCTGTGCATTATCTCCATTTGAAATGCTCTATACTTGGCCAGGTGTGGTGGCTCACGCCTGTAATCCCAGCACTTTGGGAGGCTGAGGTGGGCGGATCAACTGAGGTCAGGAGTTCGAGACCTGCCTGGCCAACATGGTAAAACCCTGTCTCTATTAAAAATACAAAAATTAGCTGGGTGTGGTGGGACATGCCTGTAATTCCAGCTACTTGGGAGGCTGAGGCAGAAGAATTGCTTGAACCCAGGAGGCAGAGGTTGCAGTGAGCTGAGATTGAGCCATTGCATTCCAGTCTGGGCAACAGAGCAAGGCTCTGCCTTGAAAAAAAAAAAAAAAGAAATGCACTTTGCGGCCAGGCGCGGTGGTTCATGCCTGTAATTCTAGCACTTTGGGAGGCTGAAGTGGGCAGATCACGAGTTCAGAGGTTCAAGACCAGCCTGGCTAACATAGTGAAACCCTGTCTCTATTAAAAATATAAAAATTAGCCAGGTGTGGTGGTGCATGCCTGTAATCCCAACTACTTAGGAGGCTGAGGCAGGAGAATCACTTGAACCTGGGAGACAGAGGTTGCCGTGAGCCGAGATCACACAATTGCACTCCAGCCTGGGCAATAGAGTGAGACGCTTGTCTCACACACAAAAACAAAAAAAAAAGAAAAGAAAAGAAAGAAAGAAAGAAATGCACTTTCCTGGAAACTTCAGCCCAAATAGCAGAATTATGTGTGATTGAAACCAGGCTGTATTGTCTATCATATGTACAGATAAGCAAAAATTATAAACAACATAACTGGATTCAATAAAAACTTGGGTAATTCATTTATGGGAAACCAATAGCCTGTAGCCATTCAGCTATTAGAATGATTAGATTTGTACTGACACAGAGAGATGTATCAGATTATGATATGAAATCAGTGGGATCTAAAATACTAAATATCCCAATTCTAATTTATCTTTAATATAAAAATACGTATACAATCATACAGAAATAAATAGAAAGAAAATACATTAAAATGTGAGCAGCACTGGTTTGTCTCCAGGTGGTAGAATTTGATGCAGTCAAAAAAACCCAAATTTTCTCTATAACTGGTATTAACACTCTTTAAAAATGAAAACAGATTTAATATTGAAATCTTCATTATACTTCCAAAGCCAGATATTCTTTTTTATTATTGTTATTTTTGAGACGGAGTTTCGCTCCTGTTGCCCTCAGCTCTTTGAAGCCTCCGCCTCTTGGGTTCGAGTGGTTCTCCTGCTTCATCCTCCCAAGTAGCTGGGATTACAGGCGCCCGCCACCACGCCCAGCTAATGTTTTATATTTTTAGTAGAGATGGAGTTTCATTATGTTGGCCAGGCTGGTCTCGAATTCCTGAGCTCAGGTGATTCACCTACCTCGGCCTCCCAAAGTGGTGGGATTGCAGGCATGAGCCACCTTGCCTGAGCAGATATTCTTTATATTTTGAATTAGTGGCCAGGCATAGTAGCACTTGCCTGTAGTCCCAGCTACTTTGGAGCAAGGTAAAGGTGGGAGGATCACTTTAGCCCAGGAGTTCTAGGCTGCAGGGAGCCATGATTTGTGCCACTGCACTCTAGCCTAGGTGACAGAGCAAAACTCTATCTCTAAAATAAAATAAAATAAAATAAAATAAAATAAAATAAAAATTCTGAATTAGTGACTGTTTCCTGTAAAATTCGTAGCTACAACACTAGGCAAACCAGAAGTCCCAAGTATAAGGTTTTAATTATTTAACACTGGCCATTTTCTTTTCTTTTTTTTTTGAAACGGAGTCACTCTGTTGCCCAGGCTGCAGTGGCAGGATCTCGGCTGCGTGAGCCACGGCGCCCGGCCAACACTGGTCATTTTCTAATAGAGATTCTGAAAAAGGAAAAGTGTAAGACTCTGTATATAGACTCTGTATATAAGTATCATTCTATGTTGGGAGTGCCATTCTAAGGAATGATGACCAATTCTGAAACTCAGAAAAGGATCTATGTAAACATAGCAATTGAGGCTGGGTGTGGTGCCTCATGCCTGTAATCCCGCAATTTGGGAGACTGAGCGGGGCAGATCACTTGAGGTCAGGAGTTTGAGACCAGCCTAGCCAACATGGTGAAACCCCATCTGTACTAAAAATAGAAAAATTAGCCAGGTGTGGTGGTAGATGCCTGTAATCCCAGTTATTCAGGAGGCCGAGGCAGGAGAATTGCTTGAGCCCGGGAGGCAGAGATTGCAATGAGCTGAGATCATGCCACTGCACTCCAGCACTCCAGCCTTGTGACAGGTAAGATTCTGCAAAACAGGAAACAAGGAAGGAAGGAAGGAGAAAAACCAATTGAAAAGAGAAAAAGAAAACTATTCATTAAAGGGAGATTTTTTTTTTCAGTCTCACAGTGGGGAGGATTTATCCAAACATAACGCAAAATTTAAAAACTACAGAAGATTTGACTACTTGGCAAAGACCATGAGAAGAACATCAAAACAAACAGCTGAGGGACATCTGTAACTGACATCATAGACAAAGGACTGACTTCCTTAATCTATAAATACCATCTGTAAACCGAGAAAACTAGCCAATGCAAGTGCACACAAGATATCAATACAAGCTGGGTGCAGTGGCTCATGCCTACAGTCCCAGCACTTTGGGGGGCCGAGATGGATCACTTGAGCCAATGAGTTTGAGACCAGCTTGGGGAGCATAGTGAAATGCCATCTTTACAAAAAAAAAAAAAGGAAAAAAAGAAAAAAGGAGAAAAAGAAGATATATAGGCCAGGCATGGTGGCTCACGCCTGTAATCCCAGCACTTTGGGAGGCTGAAGTGGACAGATCACCTTGAGGTCCAGGTTCAAGACCATCCTGGCCAACGTGGCAAAACCTCATCTCTACTAAAAATACAAAAATTAGCCGGGTGTGTTGGTGGATGCCTGTAGTCCCAGCTACTCGGGAGGCTGAGGCAGAAGAATCACTTGAACTCAGGAGGTGGAAGTTGCAGTGAGCCGAGATGGTGCCACTGCACTCCAGCCTTGGGGACAGAGTGAGACTCTGCCTCAAAAAAAAAAAAAAAGATATATAAATACAAAATAGTAGTTATTTCAGGGAGGAAGGGAGAGAAAAGCAATCAGGGAGAAGCCCACAGAAAATTTCTAAGAGACTAGTTAATATCCTATTCTTTGTTGTATAAAGTAGGTGACGGGTACAGAGGTGTTTTATTATTCTTAAGTCTCTGTGTGAACATGCATATGTGTGTATATACACACACATTTACACACACTAATACACACATATATTCTGTATGTAGAGTAAAAAAAAAAAAAATTAAATGCATTAAAGTTTTGATTACCCCACGGGCCGGAGTAAAGGGGAAGAGAGACTTGCAAGTAAAATGTATGTGAGCATTTCTGTGGAGAACTACGACATCCGTAAAATCCCATTGCACACATTTTGATCCCATATTTCTACCTCCAGGAAAGTCACTCCACAGATATAACTGCACATGTATTATATGAAATTATATTATACAAAGTATTTATTGTAACATCATGTATTTTAGTGAAAATTTGAAAACAAATCATTGACAGGGAGCCTAATATATAAAACACACTAGTGTGCTTTTGAATACACATGCAGCTATAACTCCCCCCCCCTACACACACGCACACACAAAGTCTTGAGATAGAATTTCATGATATCGGGCGGGGCCAGTGGCTCACGCCTGTAATCCCAGCACTTTGGGAGGCCAGGGTGGGCAGATCATCTGAGGCTGGGAGTTCGAGACCAGCCTGGCTAACAAGGCGAAACCCCAACTCTACTAAAAATACAAAATTAGCCGGGCATGGTGGCGCATGCCTGTAATCCCAGCTACTCAGGAGCCTGAGGCAGGAGAATCGCTTGAACCCAGGAGACGGAGTTTGCAGTGATCGCGCCACAGCACTCCAACCCGGGTGAGAGGGAAACTTTTTCTCAAAAAAAAAAAAAAAGAATTTCATAATATATTATTTGGGGAAAAATATATAGAAAAGTATGACATAATTGGTTTATTCAAAAGAAATATATACATTCAGACTCTCTGTAGACGGATATCTGATGGAAAAATAGATATGGAAAGTGTATTACATATTCTAGAAATAAATTTTAAAACAAGTTTCCACATAGACTTGTAATTTAATGATCAAACCAAATTAACTGCATCTTATGATTATACATAGAATGATTTCAGTCACACAAATTAAAACCTTAACATAGGAAAGGGAATTGCAAAAAATATTCTCCATCAAATTAATTATACTTGTATTGGGGTAATGAAACTCAGAGGGGCAGTTTATATTTCTCCATTTTTATAATGAAAGTTCACAGATTAGTAACACAAACACTTGGTGTTTTTCATAAGCTATAGTAGAGAGTTGTCCTGACAATATCTGAAGGAAAATAACATTAGTTCCTTTCTCCTGTATAGGAAAAATATTCAGTTGCTCTTCCAGGTCATTCAACAAAGACCTCTTCTTTCTTTTTTCTTTTTTTTTGAGACTGAGTTTCGTTCTTGTCACCCAGGCTGGAGTGCAATGGCGCGATCTCGGCTCACTGCAACCTCCGCCTCCCTAGTGCAAGTGATTCTCCTGCCTCAGCTTCCCGAGGTGCTGGGATTACAGGCCTGTGGCACGAGGCCTGGCTAATTTTGTGTTTTTAGTAGAGTCAGGGTTTCACTATGTTGGCCAGGCTGGTCTCGAACTCAACCTCAGGTGATCCGCCCACCTCCGCCTCCCAAAGTGCTGGGATTACAGGCGTGAGCCACTGTGCCCCGCCATGACCTTTTCTTTTTTTAACCTCAGCTTTTTATTTTGAAAAAAGCCCAATCTCAGTAAAGTTGAAAAAGAATTCCAGCGACCATCTCTACACACGTCCAGGTTTTGCAAAATTTGGCTTATCACTTTCTCGCTGTTCTCAGACACACATACACATTCAGGCTCTGGTTTTGATTTGACAAAATCAGATAACTCTGTGTAGTCCTCAGTCCTTACAGTGTTCTCAGACGGCAGTGTTACAGACCAGCCAGGGTTCTGTCGTGAACTAAAACAACTGTTCTAACTCCTCCCCCACCCGCAGGAGGAAAGCAGTTCGCTGGAGACCTGTATATCCATTCTGGTCTACCAGAGAGGGCCTGGGACAGAATTGTTCCGTTCCAGTAAGCTGAGGAGGTATCTTTTCGTTGATTCACCGATGTGCTCTGAATTGGGATTCTACTATCTAGGAACACATATTCCAATGGTAGAAGATCATTCTTATATATAATGTGACCAGGTACAGGAAGATGTAACTTATGGCTAGGAATTTTCTGTGTAAACCTATGCCACAGAGAAAAAGATGAAATCAGATATATACCTCTCACTGAGGGATTATCAGTCAGTCCCTAGGCCTCGAATTCCTTACTAAGATTATTTAGAATATCGTCAACCTCCTGTTGAAAATGCAATAAGCATCTCCTGCAAAGTTTTTTAATTAATTAATTTATTTATTATTATTTTTTGAGACAGAGTCTTGCTCTGTCGCCAGGCTGGAGTGCAACGGCGCAGTCTCGGCTCACTGCAACCTCTACCTCCCAGGTTCAATCAACTGTCCTGCCTCAGCCTCCCAAGTAGCTGGGATGACCTGCTCAATGCTGTTGTACCAGAGGGGAAACGTCCCCAGGGAGCTGCAGACTGCTGGGAAGAGCAGGCACACTCGACACAGACGCACAGACAAACCCTTGGTATCATGAGTGGCACAAGGTCACATGCTGTCTTTCCACGTCAGACTTGTATCGATGCTATTTAAATCATAAAAGCCACCAGCTCTATGGAGTTCCCAAGGAGGCAGTTCTCCTTAGTACTTCCTGGTCACTCGGTCGTCAGAGCTGCGGGCACAGAGGCTCAAGTCACTCCACATGTCAGTCAATATTGCAAACCATACATCATAATATACCTAATTAATATATAAATGTTGGCCAGGGGCGATAGCTCACGCCTGTAATCCCAGCGCTTTGGGAGGCTGAGGCGGGTGGATCATGAGGTCAGGAGATCGAGACCATCCTGGCCAACACAGTGAAACCCCATCTCTACTAAAAATACAAAAAATTGGCCGGGCGCGGTGGCTCAAGCCTGTAATCCCAGCACTTTGGGAGGCCGAAACGGGCGGATCACAAGGTCAGGAGTTTGAGACCATCCTGGCTAACATGGTGAAACCCCGTCTCTACTGAAAAATACAAAAAACTAGCCGGGCGAGGTGGCGGCGCCTGTAGTCCCAGCTACTCGGGAGGCTGAGGCAGGAGAATGGCGTAAACCCGGGAGGTGGAGCTTGCAGTGAGCTGAGATCCGGCCACTGCACTCCAGCCCGGGCGACAGAGCAAGACTCCGTCTCAAAATAAAATAAAATAAAATACAAAAAATTAGCCGGGCGTGGTGGCGGCGCCTGTAGTCCCAGCTACTCGGGAGGCTGCTCGGAGAATCTCTGGGCCTGGCCCAGGTAGCCCATCAGTCTTGCAAGGAAGAGTCTTTGACGTGGGCAGAGCCTTTGGTGGTGGATTCCGGGTGCCAACTACCAGTGACAGCAAGATGGAGACGGTTAAGACGGCTGTTTCCAGCTGGTGAAGTCCTGCTCTCTGACGGCCACAGCGTCCTCTGGTGAGGCCGGATTGTGGACGAGTGTGCCTGCTGATGCCCTTATCTGGCTGGATGCAGTCTTTTTTTTTTTTTTTTTTTTTTTTTTTTTTTTTTTTTTT
>NW_016824749.1:1688836-1744554 GCF_001698545.2 Rhinopithecus bieti | reverse complement strand
GCCAGGATGGTCTCGATCTCCTGACCTCGTGATCCGCCCGTCTCGGCCTCCCAAAGTGCTGGGATTACAGGCTTGAGCCACCGCGCCCGGCCTGGATGCAGTCTTTGTTTATCAGGTGAAACATTTGGTCCCTGTTGGCAAAGTGCTTTGTGAAATGTAAGATGGAGTCTTTTGCTAAGATGGAATTACTATGTCAAGGGTGTTGTATACACTTGACAAGGCCAGATGACATTCCCAATTTGTTTTTATAAACAGTAGAGAAACTCTGCTGGAGGGGGGAGTATCATATAGAACAAGAGCAGACGGCTTGGTGCCTCTTCCATTCCAGATGCTACTGAGAATGTGCCAATCAGTGTCACAATGGATCCCAAAGGTTTCATTTCAAACTGAGCCATAGACACTTTATGGTGCCTCACTTACAATTCAGAAACACTCATATACACGGTTCGTTTGTAATATTTCCACTCGTAGAAATGCCACAGGTTTTGGGAACTACCTGGTATAGGAAGTGTCGGCATAACACATCTTTACCCTGGGGGAAAAGCAGAGTCTCCCTCACAGTCAATGCTCTCAATCTTCTGATCCTGGGGGTCTGGTAGGTCCCGTGTCCCCAAGGGATAAATCAATGTATTTTAAAAGTATTAAGAATCAGTTTACAGCCATGCATTGTTTTATAATGGGGACATATGCTGAGAAATGCATCATTGGGCAATTTTGCATTGTGTAAACATCATAGAGTACTTACACAAACAGATGGTGTAACCTCCTAACACACCTACATTATATGGTACAGCCTATTGCTCTTGGTACAAACCAGTCCAGCATATGACTATACTGCAAATGTAGGCAATAGTAACACAATGTAAATATTTGTGTTTCTAAACCTGGAGAAAGCACAGTGAAAATACAGTATTATAATCTTATGGGACCACCTTCCTATATGTCTGCTGTTGACCAGAGCCATCATTAGGCAGCCTATGACTGTAGTCCATTAATTTTAAGTATTCAAAACAATTTCCATCCATTCACAGTTCAAACAATTGCTCACAATTTGTTTACAGCTATTAATCCGGCAAACCATTAGCCTAGGAAGCCAAACATTTAGTTAGACACAAGTTTAGGGAAACATTGCTGGAGTATTGCTGGAGGACGAAATCACTCACTAAATAACCAGTAGCTGATTACTGGCCTCAGGACCACGCCCAGTGGGAATAGCTCCAGGTCATTCTTTCTTTCTTTCTCTCTTTTTCAAGTTTTGTTGTTACAAGAATAATTTTCTACATTAGACTGTTTTCACTTTATTAAGTGTATCGTTAAGTGTGCCAACTTCTACAAACTTGGAGCAATTGGAATAATCTATTGATTTATTTTCACCAAATTTTCACTCTATTTGCCCAGAATTCAAACTTGTCTGTTAATTTCCCAGGTCTTCAATGACTTGCCTCTTATTGGCTAGCGTCTCCTCGTTTTCCTTGTTTAATTAGTAAGGTTTCCCCTATTATATTACTTTTTTTTTTTTTTTTTTTGGCCTTTCTCTGGAAGTATATAGATTTTCTCCTGAGAGCCAACAATCTTCGTAACACCTTAGTCAATATACCTTTTAAAAAATCCCTTATATTGGCTGGTTGCAGTGGCTCACACCTGTAATCTCAGCACTTCAGGAGGCCAAGGTGGGCGGTTTACCTGAGGTCAGGAGTTCGAGACCAGCCTGGTCAACAAGTTGAAACCCTGTCTTTACTAAAAATACAAAAATTAGCCGGGTGTGGTGGTGGGCACCTGTAATCCCAGAGCCGAGGTCGCACTACTGCACTCCAGCCTGGGTGACAAGAGCGAGCAAAACTCTGTCTCAAAAAAAAAATCCCTTATAATTTTCATTGAAATAATCTGACATTCCTAGTAACCTCCAACACTAAAATTTTCTTCATTTTTAATAGAAACACAATTCATCATTTATCCATTATCCATTGTTTTGAATTTAATTTAATTTCATCAAAATAATACATATAGGCCGGGTGCTGTGGCTCAAGCCTGTAATCCCAGCACTTTGGGAGGCCGAGGCAGGTGGATCACGAGGTCAGGAGATCAAGACCATCCTGGCTAACCTGGTGAAACCCCGTCTCTACTAAAATACAAAAAACTAGCCGGGCGAGGTGGTGGGCGCCTGTAGTCCCAGCTACTCGGGAGGCTGAGGCAGGAGAATGGCGTGAACCCGGGAGGCGGAGTTTGCAGTGAGCTGAGATCCGGCCACTGCACTCCAGCCTGGGCGACAGAGCAAGACTCCGTCTCAAAAAAAAAAAGAACATATATTTTAGCACCAAAGATCAAAAAGTGCTTGAAGGTTTATAATTAAAAAAAAAAAAAAAATCATTCCTCTCTCCTCCCCCATTCCTGCTATCTAGATACAGTCATGTCCAACTCTCAATTTTTTCTTATAGAATATACACGATATTCCCTCATCTTCCATTTAAGTTAAGGAATATCATGCATATTCTATAGGAAACAGAATGAGGCATTCTATTTCTATTTCCTTAGAAATAGAAATTGGAAATAGAAATAGAAATTGGAAAGATGGGCCAGTTGCAGTGACTCGCACCTGTAATCCCAGCACTTTGGGAAGCCAAGGTGGAGGACTGCTTGAGTCCAGAAGTTTGAGACCAGCCTGGGCAACATAGCAAGACTTCATCTCTACAAAAAGGTAAACAACTAGCTGGGCGTGGTGGCACATGCCTGTAATTTCAGCTACTTGGGAAGCTGTGGTAGAAGAACCCCTTGAGTGGAGGAATTCAAGGCTGCAGAATGAGCTATGATGGTGCCACTGCACTCCAGCCTGGGCGACAGGGTGAGACCCTGTCAAGAGAAAAGAAAGAAAAAGAGAAAGAAAGAAGGAAAGGATTATCTTTGATTACCTTTTACTTGCTGCAGATAACTTCCCTGCCACATCATTCCAATATAGTCAAAGCAACATTTTATTAAACCGTCAACAACTTTGTTTTTTATGGAGTTTGCAGTTATCTCTCTCTGTGTTTCGGTTTTTTTTTCCTAGTGTACCAAACACAAATTCATCCCTTATACTGTCCTATGGAGCTATGAAGCTTTTCTTGACATAGCCAAACAGCTAAGAAATAATCAGTTCTATTTATTTTTTCCTTCAAGTTACCTTTCTTGAATCTTCCACCTTTGCTGTAATTGGGGCCGGCTGGTGCTGTTGTCCTGGGAATTTTCTCATTCACCATCACTTTGTTAATTCCTTCACCTCTTTTCTTTCATGCACTCAGGAGGCATCCTCGGCAAGACTTAATGGTTGCTGGGTCATGATGAAATGTTGTAGGCACACTAGAGAAGCTCTTTCACTAAGTAGCTATCTGTTTGACAAAACAAAGACAAAAACAAACAAAAGCTAATTTGTAGAGAGCTTTTTGGATACCATTGTACTGTAAAACTTCAAAATCAGGCTGCCTCACCTGTTCATTAATGCCAGAGGCCTTTGTTTTGTGCCTTCAGGTAAGGCAAATACCTGACATACATGGATTGTTTAATGAACACTTTCTGGGTTTCTTGTTCATTCATTTAACGCCTTTGCCATCATGGGGTTTCCATTCCAGACAGGAAGTGAAGTACGTAATGTTAAATCAGATGTTAATGCTACAAAGAAAATAATGTAGGGTAAGAGGTAAGAGATTGAGTGGGGACTGGAGAGAATGTTCAGGGAGGGCGCTGTTTGTGGAGGACAGATCGAAAGGCCTGTGTGGTGGCAGCCAGCTGGAGCCTAGCACTGCGGTCCAGACGAAAGAACACAGTCTCAACTAGTGTGGTCAAGAGGAGGATGGTGAGCGTTTGCTGAGGAACATATATGGATGGTAGAGCCGACAGTCGTTGCTGATGGATTGAACACAGAATGGCAGCAAAATAAAGGATGGCTCCAAAGTCAGTGCTGTCAGAATGAGCCTCCGAAGCTTTTCGAATGCACGGGGTCCCTGCGAGAGTGACACATTTGGGAATCTAGTTGGCTCTGACTGAAGCTACGGAGAAACATGGCAAAGGAGTGAGGAAGAAAGGATACTGAGGCGGGCTTAGGAGGCCCTTTATTAAAGCCTGGCTGTGTTTATAATTGCAGGCAAGAGGGGAAGTTAATGTAGTGATTCAGAAAGATGAAGAGAACTAAATTGAGGAAGTAGGTTTTCATTTTTATCAAGCAATTCATCATTGACTACGACTCCACATTAATTCAGCTCTACCCATAAAGCAAATTAAATTACCCCAAGAAATCAATAAAAACACGGGCCGGGTGGGGAAGACGTTCTCGATGAATATTCACACGTCTTTTTTATAAGTATTTGGGAAGAGATTTTGGTCTAAAGGGGTGAAGCGTGTTCCCTACATCACTGCAGACCTAGGAAATGAATTCTATTTCTCCTCTTCCCTCCACACAAGCCATCTAGCTCCACAAGGAAGATACGGATAGCACATTCTCAGAGGAAATTTACATGGATAGTTACCGGACTATAGTTTACTCCTATCTGAAGCTCTGAATGTTAGCATCCAATGTTGCAATAGCTTTTAGCTTCAGAAATTCCACAGGCCAAAGAGCAATGATAGCTGTTAAAAAGATTGTAACAGGAGCTTTTACCTCCACCCTCTTCTTCAAATACAAAGTTCTCTTGTGTCTCTGAGTATCTGGAATGACCACATAGTTCTCCTATCTGAAACAAGACACGCAAAACAGGGTAATTTAGCTGACGAGAGAGTGCTCAGAGGATAAACGCAAAGCTCATTAAAACGGTTAGGGAGGGAAAAAGCTTATTCACACGGTTTTAATCTTTTTTTTTCTCTCTCTTTTTTTTTTTTTTGAGACAGAGTCTCGCTCTGTTGCCCAGGCTGGAGTGCAGGGCACAATCTCGACTCACTGCAATCTCCGCCTCTTGGGTTCAAGCAATTCTCCTGCCTCAGCCTCTCAAGTAGCGCCCGCCACTGCACCCGGCTGTTTGTATTTTAGTAGAGACGGGGTTTCACCATATTAGTCAGGCTGGTCTTGAACTCCTGACCTTGTGATCTGCCTGCCTCAGCCTCTCAAAATGCCAGGATTACAGGCATAAGCCACCATGCCTGGTCTGGTTTTAATCTATTTTTTATTTTTTTTAAATTTTATTTATTTGTTTATTTGTTTTTTTGAGACGGAGTCTCGCTCTGTGAGACTGTCGGCTCTACCATCCATATATGTTCCTCAGCCCAGGCTGGAGTGCAGTGGCCGGATCTCAGCTCACTGCAAGCTCCGCCTCCCGGGCTCATGCCATTCTCCTGCCTCAGCCTCCCGAGTAGCTGGGACTACAGGCGCCGCCACCATGTGATAAATGGTGAGCCCATTTTTTTTTTTTTTTTTGTATTTTTAGTAGAGACGGGGTTTCACCGTGTTAGCCAGGATGGTCTTGATCTCCTGACCTTGTGATTCGCCCACCTCTGTCTCCCAGAGTGCTGGGATTACAGGCATGAGCCACAGCTCCTGGCCCTAATCTATTTTTTAATTAAAAATTTTATTTTACATAAATACACTTTTTGAAAATAATTTTNTTTTTTTTTTTTTTTTGTATTTTTAGTAGAGACGGGGTTTCACCGTGTTAGCCAGGATGGTCTTGATCTCCTGACCTTGTGATTCGCCCACCTCTGTCTCCCAGAGTGCTGGGATTACAGGCATGAGCCACAGCTCCTGGCCCTAATCTATTTTTTAATTAAAATTTTATTTTACATAAATACACTTTTTGAAAATAATTTTAAGTTTCCATCATTGGCTTCCTTTGAGTAATGTGAACCTCACCTCCACATTTTTGCCAGGCCTCAACTTCCCCAAATCTCCCCTCCAGTGAGCCTGTTATCTGTCTGCAAATCCTTTTAAAGAGATTCAATTTGTGTGGTTGGAAAGAATAAACAGCCCGTGTTTCAAGAATCTGAGTATCACTCTCTGGAGAGTCTGAACATATTGGCTGTATTTCTGACTCAGTTAAGAAAAAAAAAGTATCTACCACTTAGGGTAGATGAGGTAATAGAAAGCATTCTGAACCTTACCTGGCAGGTAGCAAATGTAAGACAAACTTAAATTGCTATTTTGAACGGAGAAGTAATATTTAAATTCACATCCTTTTATTTATCATTCTACCACATCCATCTATCGTTACAGAGAATTCCTTCTTCTCATGGGAGGTTAAATTTCCAATCTCATACTTGATTCTTTCCAGGTCAAAAGGCCCATTCTCTTATATACGTTCCAATTTGTCGAGGCATAACTAAAATTCAAACTTATCCATCTTTTGCCGTTACCCACCTATGTGTTTTTTAATCTCCACGTACCATTGATAGCATTTATCACATTCCAATCAGAAAATCCGAAAACTCAAAGCTGCAAATGCCTTCCTTATTCCCTGTGAATTCTCTGTCTCCTCTCTTTCCTGTAATTCCTTTCCTTGCTTTGTACAAGATCAAAAAATTAACGGCAGTGAGTTCACTCACCTCTCCTTTCAGCCCTACACAGACCATTTCGAGCGGACTGCGCTGCCTTTCCATTGAAGACAGAAGGAGCTGGTCTAGATTGCTCTGAGCGGCGAGACTTCCCCAGCCTCTCCTGCTAATCCTTAACCCAGAAAGGTATTCGTCGTTTGGCTATTAAAAAACTCACAGCTTGACATCCCTGCACATGTATAGAGCACTTTTTCCAAGTTATAACTCCAGAACAAAACTAGATATTCCACTTTATTGATACATTTGTTGTCCAAAGTACATTTACCACATACAAATATAGAGACATCTTTTCAGTGTAGAGATGATCCCAGGCATTCCACAGCACTGGAGGCCCCTCTGGCCAAAGGTTTCCTAGGTCTACTTAGCTCAAATATCCAAGACTTACAACCCCCCCCTTTTTTTTTTTTTTTGAGACAGGGTTTTGCTCTGTCACCCAGGCTGGAGTGCAGTGGCATGATCTTGCCTCTGCAGCCTCGACCTCCCAGTCTCAAGTGATCCTCCCACCTTAGCCTCCTGAGTACTTGGGACTACAGGTGTGTGCCACCATGCCAGGCTAATTTTTGTATTTTTGTAAAGAAAAGATCTCGCCATGTTGCCCAGGCTGGTCTGGAACTCCTGGACTCAGGCGATCCTCCTGCCCTGGCCTCCCAAAATGCTGAGATTACAGGCATGAGTCACCATGCCTGGCCACTTATTGCTGCTTTATTTTCTTTTTTTTTTTTTTTTTTTTTTTTTTTTTTTTTTTTGCGACGAGTCTCGCACTGTGACCCAGGCTGGAGTGCAGTAGCATGATCTTAGCTCACTGCAACCTCCGCCTCCCAGGTTCAAGTGATTCTCCTGCCTCAGCCTCCCGAGTAGCTGGGACTAAAGGCTTGCACCACAGGCTTGCACCACCATGCCCAGCTAATTTTTGTATTTTTTTAGTGGAGACGGGGTTTCACCATGTTGGTCAGGCTGGTCTTGAACTCCTGACCTTGTGATCCGCCTGCTTTGACCTCCCAAAGTGCTGGGATTACAGGCGTGAGCCACTGCGCCCGGCCCACTTATCACTTCTTAAAGCTACTTCCAATTATACCTTGCCCAGTTAACAATCTTCCTAAAACAGCCATTTCATTATTACTAATCCCTAGCACCTTCAACACATTTTTACATTTAAACAGCAAAGCACGCACTACACAAAAGGCCACAGCCACAGAACAAACCGGCTGTTGTTTTTCTCTTTCTTGCTTCTGCCAACTCTGTTGCGTGTCTTGGTTGGATGCTGTAATCACCTAAGGAGCTCTGAAAACAAAATGATGCCTAGTTTCCAACCCCACAGCTTCCGATGCAATCCTGGGGGAGGCACGGTTTAGATATCAGGATTTATAAAATCTTCTCAGGTTGGCCGGTGCGGTGGCTCACACCTGTCATCCCAGCACTTTGGGAGGCCAAGGCAGGTGGATCACGAGGTCAGGAGTTTGAGACCAACCTGGCCAAGATGGTGAAACCCCATCTCTACTAAAAATAAAGGAAATGAGCCGGGCGTGGTGGCAGGCGCCTGTAATCCCAGCTACTCAGGAGGCTGAGGCAGGAGAATTGCTTGAACTCAGGAGGTGGGGCTTGCAGTGAGCCGAGATTGCGCCACTGCCCTCCAGCCTGGGTGACAGAGTGATAGACTCTGTCTCAAAAAACAAAAACAAAAAGTTCTCAGGTGACAGGATTTGCAAGCTTGAAGCTAAACATGCAATAACGTTTTTACACCAACTTTCTTTTTTTTTGAGACAGGGTCTCGCGCTATCACTGAGGCTGGAGTGCAGTGGCACAATCATGGCTCACTGTAACCTTACATCCTTAGGCTCAAGCAATTCTCCTACCTTAGCCTCCCAAAGCATAGGAATTAGGCATGAGCCACCATGCACAGCTCATTTTCATAACAACTTTCTTACAGGCTCATTTGTGTTAATTCCTTCCACTTAGCCCCCAAAATTGATGTGTTAAAGTCCTGGTATTGGCCAGATGTTGTGGCTCATGCCTGTAGTCCCAGCAAGTTGGGATCACTTGAGCCCAGAAGTTTGAGACCAGCCAGGGAAACATGGTGAAAACTTGTCTCTACACACACACACACACACACACACACACAGAGACACACACACACGCGCACACAAATACACATACAAAAAAAGAAGCAAACAAAAAAGAAAAGAAACAGACATGGTGGCACATACCTATAGTCCCAGCTACTCAGAGGCTAAGGTGGGAAGATCGCTTGAGGTTGGGAAGTCAAGGCTGCAGTGAGCCAAGATCTCACCACTGTACTCCAGCCTGGGTGACAAAACAAGACCCTGTCTCAAAAAAAAAAAAAAAAAAAAGTCCTACTTCTTCAGAATGTGACCTTATTTGAAAACAGTGTTATTATTGGGTTAAAATGAAGCCATATTGGCCGGGCGCAGTGGCTCACGCATGTAATCCCAGCACTTTGGGAGGCTGAGGTAGGGGGATCACCTGAAGTCAGGAGTTCGAGACCAGCCTGACCAACATGGAGAAATCCCATCTCTACTAAAAATACAAAATTAGCTGGGCGTGATGGTACATGTCTCTAGTCCCAGCTACTTGGGAGGCTGAGGCAAGAGAATTGCTGGAACCTGGGAGGCGGAGGTTGTGGTGAGCCGAGATCACACCATTGCACTCCAGCCTGGGAAACAAGAGCGAAACTCCATCTCTAAAAAAAAAAAAAAAAAAAAAAAAATGCAGCCATATTGTGGGGCAAGCCCTATCACAATATGACTGGTGCCCTTATTTTAAAAAATGCCCCATGCAGAGACAGAGCCATACAGGGAGAACATCCAGTGAAGCAGACGGTGAAGCAGGAGTGCTGTATCAGCAGCAGGCCAAGGAAAACCAGGGACTGCCAGCAACCCACCAGCGGCCAGGAGAGGCCTGGAAAGTCCTCAGAAGAAACCAATTTGACACTTTTAGCCTCCAGAACTAGGAGACTGCAAGTGTCTGTAGTTTAAGCCACCAAGCTTGTGGGGGTCTGTTATAGCAACCCTAGCAAACGAATGCACCATTTTGCCTGAATATCCTTTACTCACTTTTTAGTTCTTATGCAGGCATTTTCCCCTAGAACCCCAACATCACTCACCCAGCTCCACTATTTCATTAATGTTACTTTATTGCATTTTCCTTTTCTTTTCTTTTCTTTTCTTTTCTTTTTTTTTTTTTTTTTTTTTTTTTTTTTTTTTTTTTTTTGACATGGAGTCTTGCTCTGTCACCCAGGCTGGAGTGCAATGGTGCGATCTCGGCCCACGCAAACCTCCGCCTCCCGGGTTCAAGCAATTCTCCTACCTCAGCCTCCCGAGTGGCTGGGATTACAGGCACCCGCCAGCACGCCTGGCTAATTTTTGTATTTTTAGTGGAGACAGGGTTTCACCATGTTGGCCAAGCTGGTCTCAAACTCCTGGCCTCAGGTGATCCACCTGCCTCAGCCTCCCAAAGTACTGGGATTATAGGCGTGAGCCACTGAGCCCGGCCATAATTCAAAAAGTTCACACCTGTGGCAGTGTGACACTCACACGTGTCAGGAATGAGAAATGGAGAAACCAGGCAAGTGAGGACGGAGACTTGGCCTGGATGGTGGCCGTGAAGACAGTGGAAAGCAGACAACTTTGTGAGTATGCTGGAAAGGAACATTTCTGGGAGCACAGGATGACCACTGGGTCTAGCAGAAAAGATAAAATTTTGAGGTATGTCGAAAAGTTGGTCACACAACTATAAAGCTTAAAGAAACACTTGGGCAGGGCGCGGTGGCTCACACCTATACTCCCAGCACTATAGGAGGCTGAAGTGGGCGGATCACGAGGTCAGGAGTTTGAGACCAGCCTGGCCACTATGGTGAAACCCTGTCTCTACTAAAAAATACAAAACACTAGCCAGGCATGGTGGCATGCGCCAGTAGTCCCAGCAACTCGGGAGGCTGAGGCAGGAGAATCACTTAAATCCAGGAGGCAGAGGTTGTAGTGAGCCGAGATTGCGCCACTGCACTCCAGCCTGGCGACAGAAGGAGACTCTGTCTCAAAAAAAAACCCCCTAAAACAAAAACACTTGGGGTAGAGCAATGTCTCTCAACATTTTTGTTACGTTAGATACAAAACTGGTTAAAACCCGACAGCGCTATAAAATGAAAACCTTTGAGATGATCCTAGATCCTTCCAGATTTTTTGCACTTTTTTCCTTAATCACTTCCTCCCTCATGAAATTTTACTACCACATATATTCTGCATATATTTATGGACTGGGCTCTTTTGGAGGGCCCTAGCCACTGTAATGGGTAAGACTTTTCTCACCTCTGATGAACCGATTTTTACCAATGGAACTCATGGGGTTAGAAGTAGTCGTGTGTGTCCCCCCAGCTCCTGAGAAATGCAACCTTAGGCGATGCTGTCCTTGCGCAAATGTCAGTGTACTTACTTACATACCCTGAGTGGCACTGCCTGATGCACCCCCAGGCTATATGGTGCAGCCGGTTGCTCCCCAGGCTCTGCGGTGTAGCCTGTTTCTCCTAGGCTACAAACCTGTACAGCACACTGTAACACAACGTGTTTGTGTATCTAAACATAGAAAAGGTACAGTAAAAATACAGTATTGTAATCTTGTGGGACCACCGTCATATATATGATCTATCAATCATTGACCAAAACACCATTATGCAACACTTAACTGTATACATTTAGGGGTCACTTCTGAGGAGGTGATAGTTTCTGCTGTGGACATGAGGTTCACTTGGAGAAGTGAATGAGAAATGAGATCCTAGGAAGGAACAGGAAGTATTTACTACAAGTTTAAAGGGAAAGATGCATTTGGCACAAGGGTAGTAAAATGAGGATAGCACGCGTCCTGTAAGTCAAGGGAGAATTTATTGAGGATAAAGAGATTAATAGCATTGACTACTTCTGAGAGCTTGAGTAATATGAAATAGAAGTGGCCGGGCATGGTGGCTCACGCCTATAAACCCAGCACTTCGGGAGGTCAAGGCAGGCGGATCACCTGAGGTCAGGAGTTCCAGACCAGCCTGACCAACATGGAGAAACCCTGTCTCTACTGAAAATACAAAATTAGCTGGGCGTGGTGGTGCATGCCTGTAATCCTAGCTACCTGGGAGGCTGAGGCAGAGGAATCACTTGAACCTGGGAGGCAGAGCTTGTGGTGAGCTGAGATCGCACCATTGCACTCCAACCTAGGCAACAAGAACGAAACTCCATCTTAAAAAAAAAAGGAATAAAATCAGTTGGATTTAGCAATATGGAAGCGATTAAGGTCTGTAGGCAGAAAGAGACAGAAAGCAGATTGGACTGAACACAGAAGTGGATAGCATAAACCAACACACACACCAGAGTGCATTTGGGAGGCCAAGGTGGGCGGTTCACAAGTTCAGGAGTTCGAGACCAGCCTGGCCAATATGATGAAATCCGGTCTTTACTAAAAATACAAAAACTAGCCGGGCTTTGTGGCACATGGCTGTAATCCCAGCTACTCGGGAGGCTGAGGCAGGAGAATTGCTTGAACCCAGGAGGTGGAGGTTGCAGTGAGCTGAGATCACGCCACTGTACTCCAACCTGAGCGACAGAGCGAGACTGTCTCAAAACAAAAAAACAAACAAACCAAAAAAAACCAGGAGATACAGTCACACATACGTTTTTTTGGAGACATCTCTGTTGTCCAAGCTGGAGTGCAATGGTGCAATCATAGCTCACTGTAGCCTCAAACTCTAGGCTCAAGTGATCCTCCCACCTCACTCTTCCCTGTAGCTGGGACCACAGGTGCAAGCCACCATGCCCAGCTAATTTATCTTTTGTGGAGACAGGGTCTCCCTGTGTTGCCCAGGCTGGTCGCAAAGTAGTCCTGGCTTCGAGGTATCACCCTGCCTGGCCTCCTGAAGTGTGCGTCTTACAGGAGGAACCAGCACCTCTGGCCTACGTTAGCTTTTTAACAGTTAATTTTAGAAGGTCCTGATTGAGGAATAGTTTCAATGTTGAAAAGAGAAAAGGAATCATCTATAGCAGGGGTAGGCAAACTGTGGCCCCTGTTTTTATAAATAAAGTTTTATTGGAAGAGTAGAGCCACATGCATTAATTTAAGCACTGTCCTGGCTGTGTATGCACTACAGCAGCAGAGTTAGTTTCAAGAGGGACAGTACGACCAATAAAGTCTAAGATATTAATTACCTAGTTTTTTACAGAAAAAGTTTGCCAATCCAGGTGAGGATTTCCTAAAAGCCCACAGGAATTCGCAGGCAATACAAGGTAGGAAAAAATTGGTTGATTGCAAGAGAGAAGGAGAAAGAATAGGTGAAGGTGAAATTTGTAATTATTTGTTGCTCAAAAGATGAGAAATGTTGACTGCTGGACTCCTTGGAAGACCATCCGAAAATGCTGTTGGTTGAACAAAGCTCTAAGTCAGGCTCTCTGTCTAAGTACACAACCCTGACAGTCTTACCCGTGTGTCAGAATGGAGACATAGGGCAAAGACATAGGGTCTGGGTTGGAAGGTTCAAAGGGGGTCTTGCAGGAGGCGGAACTAGTTGGAACTGGAGTTTCTGGACATTATGAATGTATTTTTAAAAATATGGATGAAAGGCCAGGCGTGGTGGCTCACGCCTGTAATCCCAGCACTTTGGGAGACTGAGGCAGGCGGATCATGAGGTCAGGAGATCGAGACCATCCTGGCTAACCTGGTGAAATCCCATCTCTACTAAAAGTACAGAAAATTAGCTGGGCATGGGGGCGTGCCTGTAATCCCAGCTACTCGGGAGGCTGAGGCAAGGGAATTGCTTGAACCCAGGAGGCAGAGGTTGCAGTGAGCCGAGACCGTGCCACTGCACTCCAGCCTGGGCAACAGAGAGTCAATCTCAAAAATAAACAAACAAGATGAAAATGTATAGAATTATGACCAAAGTATTTAACTAATAACCTACTTAGTTATTAATTATGATATTCACAAGGTAAGGTCAATATATTAATTTATTCTTTCTCTTAAATTCAGTATTCTAAGATAATTAGCTGTTAATAAATAACTTGCAGCCTGACCAATATGGTGAAACCCTGTCTCTACTAAAAATACAAAAATTAGCTGGGTGTGGTGGTGGGCGCCTGTAATCCCAGCTACTTGGGAGGCTGAGGCAGGAGAATACCTTGAACCCGGGAGGTGGAGGTTGCAGTGAGCCGAGATCGTGCCAAGTTATAAATATAACTTGCAAAGCCCCCACTAAATGGGCACATTAGGAATTCCTGTACTCTGGAGAAAGACTGCAGATAATGGCTAACAACATTCTGATTTGAGTTTTCAGTTTGTTACTCTTGTTTTTTGCTATTATTGTTGGTTTAAATCACGGTTCCTCAGCCTCAGCACTGCTATGTTTTGAGCCGAATAATTCTTCGTGCATCAGGCTGCACTGTCCACCGCAGGATATACTGCAGCATCACTGGTCTCTACTCACTAGATTCTGGTGGCACTGCTCTTCTGGTGACAACTAAAAAACTGCTGCAGACATTGTCAAATGTTCCCTCTGGAGCTGGGGCAATTTTGAGAACCACTAGTTTGGCTTATCATATGTTCTAGCTTATTATAAACAATTTTATTTTTATGTTGGAGGTTGTATAGCAATATTTGATCCAAAGTATTTGTTTTAGCTTATAATTTGCAGTAGCTAGACATGGAGATGTGTATTACTGGGTTTTGACCATTAATCATACATTTATTGCTAAATCATCTCACATTTTCCTTTATGAGTCATCATTATCTTTTCTTAAAAAATTAGGTAAGGGTTTGAGAGCCATTGCTCTGAATTCTTTTGAAACAGAGTCTTGCTCTGTTGCCAGGCTGGAGTGCAGAGCAGTGGTGCCATCTCGGCTCACTGCAACCTCCACCTCCCGGGTTCAAGTGATTCCCCTGCTTCAGCCTCCTGAGTAGCTCAGACTACAGGTGCACACCACTACGCCTGGTTAATTTTTTATATTTTAGTAAAGACGGGGTTTCACCATGTTGGCCAGGATGGTCTCGATCTCCTGACCTTGCGATCCACCCGCCTCGGCCTCCCAGAGTGCTGGGATTACAGGTGTGAGCCACCGTGCCTGGCCTGCTCTGAATTCTCCGTCGCAATGTTTCAAATAATTATCTCACTTTCGGCTCACTTATCTAACCTGATGCTGACTTTTCCAATCAGAGCCACTTCCCCCAATTCTTCATGTGATTCAGCATAAAGACACACTGTGACTTTTCCAAGGGTATATCTTTACCAGAATATACTTATTCACATCTTTTAAAAGCACATTTTGAGAATTCGAAATGGTCAAAAATGTTGCCCCAAAAGACAGACAAGTAAGATCCTACATCTTCCTTGACTCCCATGAGTCAATAGAGGCAATTTTCTGACATTTGCCTTTTGTTCCTTCCTCCTCTGCCCGTCCTAAAGAACTTGGCCTCCACGAGCCAGAGCCTACCTACAGAGGTCAGTGTAACTGATATGCTGCTTCAGTTTTCTGTGGGAACTGACCTGCATTTTTAGAACATCTGAGTAAAACCGAACCACCGTTCCACCTAGTCATGCTCATTACCACAGATCCCTGTGTGATAGGAGTCAAGGCAGAGCTTGCTTTTTGATCCAGTGATGGTCTGGATTTAATTCCTTCTCCTTGTTACTAGATACATAACAGCTAAATAACATTAGAAAAAACAAATCAGCTGTCTGAGCATCGGTTTCCACATATGAGTCATAACATTAATGCACACTCATAGGTTGTTAAAAATATTAAAGGAGATAAAGTATAATAAAACTTAAACATGAAAGTCCCTATGTAGATACTTACTTTCTCAGCATTGTACAGCCATCCCTGAGCAAGGATGTAAGGAAAAGCATTTGCCAGGAGATCACCAAATAGAGAAACAGGGTGAACACCAGGCATCATTGATATTACTTACCTGATTACCTATTGGGCTTCTTCTAATAAATCAAATTGTTCTTATCAGAAAGAGGTAGGCCAGGCGCGGTAGCTCACACCTGTAATTCAAGCACTTTGGGAGGCCAAGGCAGGTGGGATCACTTGAGGTCAGGAGTTCAAGACCATCTTGGCCAACACGTTGAAACCCCGCTTCTACTAAAAATACAAAAATTAGCCAGGCGTGGTGGTGGGCACCTGTAACCCCAGCTACTTGGGAGGCTAAGGCAGGAGAACTGCTTGAACCCGGGAGGTTGTGGTGAGCCGAGATCAAGCCACTGCACTCCAGCCTGGGCGACAAGAGCGCAATTCCGTCTCAAAATAAAAAGAAAAATAAAATTTTAAAATACTCACATTTTCCACAACTTCTCCTTCTTATCCACATAAAATATCTGTATAAATTAAGTTATTATTCTCTATTTGGAATAAAAAAATTTCGAAAGTCCTGATACTCACTGTCAGTAATGGGATGTCTCTGGTCCTCATGGTGGCTTACATCTAAAGTCCTGCTTTCATTCCTGATCATACCTGATTCTGCAAATGTTTTCTGAAATATATCGAGTTCCTAACCTAGTTCTAAGGACCCCAGACTATATTTCTTCTCTAATTCCCCAACCCGACGATGCATATGCATTTTTCTCATTAGTGTAGGATTTCCCTGTTATTATCATTCTGATTCAAGCTAAGTGCAACCTCTTCCACTACACACACTTGCGTTGACAGTTACACAAATGCAAAGGCTCCGCATATTAAATCAGGCTCCAACTCCTGGAACGCTTTTTATTGGGTTAGTTTACAAAAATTATTTCAATGTCTTGTTCTCCAACTTTCTGATCTCTTGTGGTCTTGGATTTTGCACACAGAAGATGAAGGGCTAACAGTAGATTAAGGGCTAACAGTAGATTAAGGGCTAACAGTAGATTAAGGGCTAACAGCAGCATCACAAGGACCGTATTGTGGGGAGATGGTGAGGGAGTCTGGACTTGTGTCTCCGTTTGGGATACAGAGGGAAAACACAGGCCTGAGAGCTCCCTGGAAGGCGCAATGGGAGAAACTGTAAATGAGGGACGTCTCGGTCACATTGTAGAATGATATCTGCCCGTGTTCGTAGTCAAGGAAAACCCCAACTGTGTCCAACTTCTTTTTCAGGAAGAGCCTTTTCAGAGGGGGGAAGACCCAGAGGGTCCACTCTGTCTCCATCACCGACCCTGTGAGCAAGACTTTCTCTCCGGAAGCTCTGGCCGTGCTGCCCTTCGTGTCTGCAGAGCTGTGGTATATGCCCACTTGCCACCTGGTTGCCTTTTCCACGTCCACCTCCCAGTAGTGCCTCCCTGAGGTGAAGCTCTCCACAGCCAGCACCGTGGCACTGAAGTCCAATCTTCCTGGGTTGCCAGCCCCATCCTGCTGCCCATGCCTCAATTTCACAGTTCTCAGGTCCTCAGATAAGGCCAGGCAGGGATGAGCTGTTTCAGGATCCAACGTTAAATGTCCTGCCAGGAGAGAAAACCCTCGTTAATGCAGGAGTTCACCAACGCCAATGCCAGAGACGTGATTTCTAACATGCCTGGGCTTCCCACTAAGTGGGCACAAGCCCCAGGCCCAGACACGGGAGAGGCAATTTGGGAGGGTCCAGAAAAAGGAACCTCTAAACTTTACTTCAATCTGGACCTCGTGGAGGAAAAAGTCCATAAGATAAGGAAAGGGACACAGTCTGCCTGAGCAGGAAGAATAAAACAAAGGTGAATGGGCTAAGGAAGGTTTAGTAACACCGTCACCCGGCCAGGCGCGGTGGCTTACAAGGTCAGGGGTTCAAGACCAGCCTGGCCAAGAGGTAAAACCCCGTCTCTATTTAAAAAATACAAAAATTAGCCAGGTGTGGTGGCGGACGCCTATAATCCCAGCTACTCGGGAGGCTGAGGTAGAAAATTGCTTGAACCCGGGAAGCGGAGGTTGCAGTGAGCTGAGATCGCACCACTGCAGTCCAGCCTGGGCGAGAGAGCAAGACTCCATGTCAAAACAAACAACAAAAAAACACCTTCACCGCAGAGGCTGTCAAACTGTCCTGGTGCCAAGTTCTACCCAGCTATCACTTGGGACCCAACCCTGGTCTTCTACAGATCTCCAAGCCTGGAGCGGACAGAGGAGTAAGCTAGCAGCAACTCATTCATGGCCCTCCCGATGACGTACTCTACACATCTTAAATATCTCCACAGGGTAACATAGAGGCCTGGAAATTGCTGACAACAGGCCCTGGACATCAGGCAGTACATCAGAGAATTCATCAGTGGAGGACAGAACACCTGTGAGGACCCTCCAGAAACTCACGCTGAGAACAGGCAGGCTGAATGAATTCCTCATACCTGCACAAATACACCTTCTTCCTGTCTCTGTTCCTCTTTCTGCCCAACCTCTAACTATTGGGACCTTTCACAGGGCTTGCTCCTGGGACTCCTTTCAAGTAGTAGATTCTCCTTCGCCACCTCCAGGTAACTGTGCTTCAGTTTCAAAGACCTTCCCTGTGTTTATGACTCACTCTATAAACAGCAAAATACCAGTTGGAAAAAACACAGGAATTTCAGACATAATATACCCAAAATGGAACTGCAAGGCCAGCCCTCTGCAGTCTCCACTAAGGGAGTTCACAGCTCCCTTACTGCTTCAGCTGTCCAAGCCATAAACCTGGAAAGCCTTTATTTCCTACTTTCTGTAACGAGGAATCCAACTTAATTTCTATTATTTGATTGCAGTAAATTTAATTAACTTAAATCTCTGAATTTGAAGGCCAATTCACATTATTAGGGTGGTCTCAAAAGCTACATGTCTTGAATTTTAAATAAATTGTCTGAGACTCTCAGTATTTCCAGGAGACTGGCAGAAACAAATGCAAATTATCTTTGGAAAAATGCACAGCTGTGGCCGGGCACAGTGGCTCACGCTTGTAATCCCAGCACTTCAGGAGGCTGAGGCGGACGGATCACTTGAGGCCAGGACTTCGAGACTAGTCTGGTGAAACCCCATCTCTATTAAATTACAAAAATTAGCCGGACCTGGTGGCAGCCTGTAATTCCAGCTACTCAGGAGGGTGAGGCAGGAGCATCGTTTGAATCTGGGAGGCAGAAGTTGCAGTGAGCCGAGATCGTGCCACTGCACTCCAGCCTGGGCAACAGAGCGAGACTCATCTCAAAAACAACAACAACAAGAAAAGGTTGAAGAAGAAAAACCAGGAACATCTCAAGAGAAAAGAACTTGATAAATTCAACATTGATTCATGATAAAAATTCTTAGTAAACCAGAAATAAAGGGGGGCATCCTCAATTTGATGAAAGGCAGTCATAAAACCTATAGCCAGGCGCGGTGGCTCACGCCTGTATTCCCAGTACTTTGGGAGCCCGAGGCAGGCAGATCACGAGGTTGGGAGTTTGAGACCAGCCTGACCAATGGAGTGAAACCCCGTCTCTACTAAAAATACAAAAATTAGCTGAGTGTCGTGGCACGCGCCTATAGTCCCAGCTACTCGGGAGGCCGAGGCAGGAGAATCGTTTGAATCTGGGAGGAGGTTGCAGTGAGCCGAGACTTCACCATTGCACTCCAACCTGGGTGACAGAGCCAGACACCATCTCAAAAAAAAAAAAACAAAACAAAATACAAAACAACAAAAAGCCCTATAGCTGTATCAGAATTTACAGTAAAGACTTAATGTCTTCTTTCTTCCTAAGATCAAGAATAAGCAAGTGTCCGCTCTCACCACTTCTATTCAACACACTGCAGGTCTGAGCCAGTAGAATACGGCAAGGAAAATACAGAAAAGGCTTGCAGACTGGAAAGGCAGAAATAAACCATCCATACTCACATACTGTAGAAAATCCCGAAGGATCTATTTACAGAAATCCACTGTCTAATGAGTGAGTTTTGCATAGTAATAGGGTACAAATGTCAATATATATAAAACAATTCCATTTCTATATACTTGTAATGAACTAGAAATGAATGAAATGTCCATTAGAAATTGATATTTTAAAATACCGTTTACAGTGGCACTAAAAAACATAAAATACTTAGGGATACATCTCCAAATACATATAACATTTGTATGCTGAAAGTGACAAAACACTAATGTGAGAAATCTAAGACCTAAATAAATGGAGATATTTTGTATTCCTGGACTGTAAGCACTAAATATTGTCAAGATGTCAATTCTTCCCGAATTGGTCTACGGATTCAATGTAATATCAATAAAAATCCCAGCGGTCCATTCTGAAGAAGCCAACAAGCTGATTTCAAAATTTATGTGGAAAAGCAAACAACCTACAGTAGCCAAAACTATTCCGAAAAAGAATACATTTGGAGAATGCACAGTACCTGCTTCCAAGACTTCCTACAGAGTTATCATTCAAGCCAATGTGCTATTGGCAAAGGGATAGTCAACCATCAATAGATCTCTTAGAGTCACAAATAGACCTGGGTCACATGGATACAGTCAACCATCAATAGACCTCTTAAGAGTCACAAATAGACCTGGTCACATGGATAGTCAACCACCAATAGACCTCTTAGAGTCACAAATAGACCTGATCACATGGATAAAGTCAACCATCAATAGACCTCTTAGAGTCACAAATACATCTGGTCACATATACCAGTTGATTTTCAACAAAGGGGCCAAGTAAATTGAATGGACAAGGGTAGTGTTTTTAACAAATGAAACTGGAACAAATGGATACACATGTGACAAAAAATAAAAATAAAAGGTGGGGGGAGGAGAGGGTTTGCACCATTCTGTGAACTGTATACAGATATTAACTCTCGATGGTTCATAGGCCACAATGTAAAACCTAAAACTGTAAAACCTAAAGCCATAAAACTTTTAGAAGGAAATCTTTGTTGGCTTTGGCAAAATTTCTCAAATAAGACACAAAAAGCACAAATCATAAAAGAAAAAAATTGATAAATTGAACTTCATCAAAATGCAAAACCTCTACACTTCAAAAGACAGTATTAGGAAAATGAGAATATAAACCAAACTGGTAGGAAATATTTGCAAAACATATCTGACAAATGACTGCTAAACAGAATATATAAAGAAATTATAAAACTCAAGAAACATACAACCCAATTTTAAAAAGGGGTTTGTACATGTATTTCACCAAAGTAGAGAGAGAGGGAAAATAAACACATGAAAATATGCTCAACATCATTAGTCATTCTGGAAATGCAAATTAAAATGAGATACCACTACACATCTATTGGGTTGGATGTAGTAAAACAAACTGACAATACCAAATGCTGATGAGAATATAGAGTAACTGAATCTTGCACATTATTGGTGGGAAGGCAAAATGGCACAGGTAGTTTGGAAAACAAGTTTGACAATCTCACCCTTAGATAGTCAATCAAGAACTGTGAAGCTATGCCCACAGAAAAACCTGCATGCTAATATTTATAGCACAGAGCTGGAAACAACCCATGTCCATAGAATTGCAAAAGGATAAATAAATTATAGTATATTTCTACAATGGGATCTTAACAATGAAAATAAGCAAACTACTGATACATGAAGCAATCTGGACATTCTGTATCTCAACTGCAGTCTGCTGTCAGCCTCGGAAGGCCACCCACTGGAGGATTCCATCAATAGGACGTTCTGGAAAAGGCAAAGCGATAAGGAAAGGAGATACAAACCCTTTGTTATACGTGCTGAATTTCTCCCCCTAGAAGTTTACATTTTTCGGCAGTGGAATCTGCCTGCAATCATGTTTCATGGCTGGGAAACTGGTAAAGAATCTGCAGCCAGGCATAGTGGCTCATGCCTGTAATCCCAGCACTTTGGGAGCCCAAGGCATGAAGATCACCTGAGATCAGGAGTTCGAGACCAGCCTGACCAGCATGGTAAAATCTCGTCTCTACTATAAATACAAAAAACTAGTCGGGTGTGGTGGTGCATGCCTGTAATTCCAGCTACTCAGGAGTCCAAGGCAGGAGAATCGCTTGAACCCAGGAAGGGGAGGTTGCAGTGAGCCAAGATCGTACCACTGCACTCTAGCCTGGGCAAAGTGAAACTCCGTCTCCAAAAAAATAAATAAATAAAAAAGAATTTGCATGGGAAAAGCTTTCATATAAGATCATACAGTTATTTTCTTGATCGATATCTAATATGTACAACATATTAAGCTCTCCAGTCTCCTAAAATTTTTATTTATTTAAGATAGAGTCTCGTTCTGTTGCCCAGGCTGGAGTACAGTGGTGTGATCTCAGCTCACTGCGACCTCCGCCTCCCGGGTTCAGGCAATTCTCCTGCCTCAGCCACTCGAGGAGCTGGAACTGCAGGCGTGCACCACCACAACTGGCTAATTTTTGTGTTTTTTGTAGAGATGGGACTTCACCATGTTAGTTAGGCTGGTCTCAAACTCCTGGCCTCAAGCAAACTGCCCGCCTTGGCTTCCCAAAGTACTGGGATTACAGGAGTGACCCACTATGCTGGCCTAAAATTTTTAAATTACTGGAATTTGTTTCCATTTATGGCAGGAAGGTCACCCGATTCTCAAATACAGAACAGAGCCATGTGAGCGTTCACATGTGTCAACTTACTCTGGAGTACTCTGAACATGCTGCTGAATCCTCTTATGTGGCATAAACTCAAGTCTGTGATATGAGCGGGCTCTAGACGCTCAAGCAGCAGTGACCTGCTCCTGAAGGGAAAGGACAGCCTCAGTCATCTGCACAGACCACAGACCCCTTGGTCTAGTAGATGGATCCCATTACATCCTACCAGCAAATGCACTCTCCTTATCCCAATCAACATCTTATTGGACTCTGGTTCTGACCCAATTGTATCCAAAATGAAAACTCACCTTTCTAAAGAGTACTTTGCATTCTAAGGGAAAGAAAAGAGACCAGGTTACTACTGGGTTTTTGAGCCGTCTTTTGCAATCTGTGCCCAGGAAAATATCCCCTACAATAACCTCAATTTCCATGTCATGTCTTCAGCCTCATAATGCTAGTTATCAGATGAACAAATTCTAACATGGAAACAGAAAAAGTCAGAAAAATGCATGAAATCATGTTGTTGCATCCCCAAGGGAAATGTTTTCTATCTTTCACCCCAGTCATCTTATTCAGAGCCATCATTTCTCAGTCTTCAGAACACGAGCATCTATCTGCTTTCCATGCAGGGGGTGGCCAGAGTTGAGCAGGTCAAGGGGCTGCTGGCTGGGAGGGCAGTGGGAGGCAGGCAGAGCCACACCTGCCTGCATGCTCAAGGACTGAACTGATTCCTAAGGATTGACCTGCAGACGCTTTCCAGATGAGCGCATTCACTTGCAATTATAAGCCTAGCAGAGGGATATGTACAGTCTTAAAAAGACAGTAAGGCCGGGCGCAGTGGCTCACGCCTGTGATCCCAGCACTTTGGGAGGCCCAGGCAGGTGGATCACCTGAGGTCAGGAGTTTGAGACCAGCCTGACCAGAATGGTGAAACTCCATCTCTACTAAAAATACAAAAATCAGCTGGGTGTGGTGGTGGGCGCCTGTAATCCCAACCACTCAGGAGGCTGAGGCAGGAGAACCGCTAGAACCCGGGAGGCAGAGATTGCAGTGAGCCAAGATCACTCCACTGCACTCCAGCCTGGGCAATAGAGCGAGACTCCATCTAAAAAAAAAAAAGATAACCCACTTTCTGAAAAGGAAATGTATGTTACTGTACAAAATTCAAAATATGCAAATACTTACCACAGACTGAGTAGCTTCTTCACAACAGAAATTCATTTCTTGCAGTTCTGGAGGCTGGGAATTTCCAGATCAAGGCACCGGCAGATTCAGTGTCTGGTGAGGGCTCCAGCCCTCCTAGGTAGCCTCCATCTCCAGCCTCATAAGCTGAAGGGGCAAGGTCTTCCTCCGCCTCTTTTATAAGGGCCCTAATCCTTTTCACAGCGGCTCTGCCCCCAAGCCCCACTCACTACCCAAAGGCCCCACCTCCCAGTACCATCACCTTGGGGAAAAGGATGTCAACATAAATATTTTGGAGGGACACAAACATTCAGACCATAGCAGATAATCTCACCCTTGTTTCAAGATTATCGCCGATGACTATATATTTATATTTTTTTGCCAGAAAGTCTGTGGATGTTAGCAAGCACACATGTATATGTGTGTGTATATACTTATTATCGAAAGATCAAACAAAAAGCGGTCTGCATCTTTCTTTTTCACTCGAGTGCTTGAAGATACTCTTTTAGTGCCTATAGAGCTGTTTTATTCTTTATGATTACAGAATATTTCATTGTATGGATGTATCATAATTTGACGAATCAGTTATTAACCACACTGTGCCACGTTTCAATCCAAACTTACTGCTTTAAGGTGAGAATTAATCTCATGATACAGCTCCACTGTCCCACAAAGCTATGACCGTTCCTGATGCTTTTGGCAGCTGAAGCATAGTCGTGCAGTCTTCTTTTGTAGTTGAAGATCATTGGATATTGTGTTCTGGCGGCAACCCCTAATGAGTACTGTCCACTCCTCATTTCTCAAATACTGGAATGAATTTTATTTTCTTTTCCCCAGCATCTTACCTTGAGCAATGCTAAGGCGCCTTCCCCACACTTCTTCTCAAGCTCCGTGGTGAGCTTTTGGAGGCTGCAGATCTGTTCAGAAACCCTGGCTTCATTCTCTTTCAGTTTCTTCATGTTCTCTCTCCCCACATGGCTCAGTCTCTGCAGAAGCATCTCTTTGTTACTATTTTTTTTTTCTTTGTTACTATTTAACAACCTCAAGTTCAGGAACAAGAGTTCAGTAACTTCTCCTATTGATTAATTCAACCATGTCTTTAAAAACCTGCTTTTTGGCTGGGCGTGGTGGCTCACGCCTGTAATCCCAGCACTTTAGGTGGCCAAGGCTGGCAGATCATGAGGTCAGGTGTTCGAGACCAGCCTGGCCAACATGGTGAAACTTGGTCTCCACTAAAAGTACAAAACTCAGCCAGGGGTGGTGGCGGCGCCTGTAGTCCCAGCTACTCAAGAGGCTGAGGCAGGAGAATTGCTTGAACCCGGGAGGCAGAGGTTGCAGGGAGCCAAGATGGTGCCACTGCACTCCAGCCTGAGCAACAGAGCAAGACTCTGTCTCAAAGAAAGAAAACAAAACAAAACAAAACAAACCAAACCTGCTTTTCTGCCTGCTACCCCAGGAATAGACATAATTAGGCAAGACCATGATATTGTTGAAGCAGGAGTCCTCTCAAGAGACAGCTGATTCTTTGACCCCATTATGTATGTTTAAGCTGACACAGATGTGGGTACATGCAGCCCTTACTCAAATTAACATGTACCTAAAACATTTCATGTTTTTTCTGTGGCTGTTCAGAAGGTTCCCTATTTTTTCATTAACTTGAAATCAATTAAAATTAAGTTATATAGATTAATAAGAAATACACAATTATGTACTGATATCGGTTTTCTTTTTATCCTTCCAAGTATACTTCACATAGGTAGTCACATAAGCAACGTAAGTATGTTATTTAGGGGGAACGAACATAAACATAAGTGATAGTTTATTATATTTGATTACTAATCTGACAACTTACTTTTTCCTTGGAGAACATTCCTTATTCATACACACAGAGCTGTGACACCATCTTAACAGGCTGAAGAGCATTCTTCCGTGTATGTACGGAGCACATTTTGTGAGTCTTCTATTGATAAATACAGGGTGTTTCTAACCTCTTGCTATGAATAAATGTTATAATTGTAATATCTCCTACTCATCAACTGCTTAACATGAAGCAAGACACTGTTTAACAAGCTTAGCAGATTACCTCACTCAAATCTCACAATAATTTTATAAATGAGGGGCCATTGTTATGTGCAGTTTACAGCTAAAGGAACCAAGTCAAAAGTTAAGCAGCACGTCGTAGGCCACCCAGGAGCCAGGAAACAGCTGACTCAGATAGGAACTCCATTCATCTGGCTTCGAAGGAGAATTCTAAACCACGGCTCGGAACTGAAACTCAGTGTCAGTGTTGCCTCATCCAGGTATCTTTTTCTATGTGTGTCAGCATATTTGAAGTGTAATACAGTAATGTGTGTACAAATATATTTATAGGTATATTGTGCTGTATTTATGTCTTTTTATATGCATGTGAAGATAAATTCACAGAAATAGAGTTGCCAGGTAGGTATGTAATTCATTTAATACATGTGTGGTTGTCACTGGATATGTTACTCTGGAACTGACATAATGCTCAGCTCTTCTTTTGCTCATTTCTCAAATATTAAGAGGATGTTGTTTTCAACATCTCACCTGCAGCATTTCCTGGAACATCTCCTCTAGCTCTGTGGCAAGCTTGATCACTTGATTCAGAAGGCCTTCTCTCAAGTTCAAATCAGACACACATTCTCGCTCTCTCTGGAGATTCAGCTCGCACTCTTCATTCAGCAACCGGAGTCTCATACTATATTCAGACTCAATCATCCTTCTAAAATTTTGTTCCTCTTCCTTCCTCATATAGACATGATAGGCTTCAGGTTAAACATGATTAACACCACACACACACATTATAATAGTTATATATATGTATCTTACGTTGACCACAATATGTTCTTTCCATCTCTAACCCCAATATAAAGACAAGGAAGGCTGAGCGCAGTGGCTCACGCCTGTCATTCCAACACTTTGGGAGGCCAAGGTGGGCAGATCACAAGGTCAGGAGATCGAGACCATCCTGGCCAATGTGGTGAAACCCCGTCTCTACTAAAAATACAAAAATTAGCTGGGCGTGGTGGCACATGCCTGTAATCCCAGCTACTTGGGAGGCTGAGGCAGGAGAATCGGTTGAACCCGGGAGGCGGAGGTTGTAGTAAGCCGAGATTGCACCACTGCACTCCAGCCTGGCAACAGAGCTAGACTCTGTCTCAAAAAAAAAAAAAAAAAAAAAAAAAAAAAAGACAAGGAAATATAAAGTACAGAAGGAATAAACCCAAAGGACACATGGAATTTGAGTCAACATCAGCCAAGACATCAACACAATTTTACAACATAAAATGCAGACGGAGAAATGTTCATCAATAAGGAAAAACGAAGGAAGCTACAGCCTCTGTCAACACAGAGGAGGAGACCGGGACGCTGGAAAAGGGCCAATGGGATTTGCTGATGCTTGGGTAAGAGGTGTGGGAAAAAAAGAAGTCATGGACACCAAAAATTTTAGGCTAAGCAACTGGAAGAATGGAATTATCAAAATATATAGAGAGAATCTATGGAAGGGCTGGATTCCAGAAGTGAGGAGTCTGCATTAGTTAGGGATGTGATGAATTTGCTTAGTCAATTAGACATCCAAGTAAAGATAGTAAGTAGGAAATTGGACATGAAGTCTATTACCTTTTGGAAGTCTGGGCTAGGGATATATATTTGGGAGTAGTCATCTTAGAGATGCTTAAATAGCATCTCTATTAAGCTATTTAAGATTCAGTGAAATCGTCCAGGCGCTCACGTCTGTAATCCCAGCACTTTTGGGAGGCTGGGGCAGGTGGATCATGAGGTCAGCAGCTCGAGACCAGCCTGACCAATATGGTGAAACCCCGTGTCTACTAAAAATACAAAAATTAGCCGGGCATGATGATGGGCACCTATAATGTCAGCTACTTGGGAGACTAAGGCAGGAGAATCGCTTGAACCCGGGAGGCGGAGGTTGCAGTGAGATCGAGCCACTGATCTTTAGCCTGGGCAACAAGAGCAAAACTCCGTCTCAAAAAAAAAAAAAGATTCAATGAAATCAAGATTTATCAAGAACCTGACCACTTCTCATCACCTCTTTACCTGTCCCCCAGCTCACCATCATCTCTCCCTAATTATTGCAAGTCCCTTTACACGTCTCTCCACCTCTGCTTTTACTATCTCAATGTCTATTTTCATTTGGCAGCTAGCATGTTTCTATGAAAACGGAAGTTAAACCGTGTCAGTCTTCTGGGCGAAACCTTCCAGGGGTTTTGAACCTTGTATTTCATTGAAGGCTAGCCACCCTGAATGACTGACCATCTGCTTCTGATCTCATCACCTACAGCTCCCATGTCCTTACACAGCTCCAGCCAGGACATGGCAGCCTCCAGGCCTTCCCTCTGCGTAGAATATTCCTCCCCAAGACAACTGCATGGCTCAATCCCTCACCTCCTTCAGTGCCACCTTCTGAATAACAAGGTTCTGATCACTTTATTTGAAAGCTAACTACACTGCTTTCTTTCTCACTTAAAAAATTTTTTTAAAACATTTCCCATGTAACATATTATACATTAGGCTGGGCACAGTGGCTCAAGCCTGTAATCCCAGCACTTTGGGAGGCCACCAGGACGGATCACGAGGTCAGGAGATTAAGACCATCCTGCCGCTAAACACAAAAGGTGAAACCCCATCTCTACTAAAAAAAATACAAAAACTAGCCTGGGGCGTCTATGGTGGTGCGTGCTGTAGCCCAGCCTACTCGGCGAGGCTGAGGCAGAAGAATGGCGTAAACCCGGGAGGTGGAGCTTGCAGTGACTGGAGATCCAGCTACTGCACTCCAGCCCTGGCGACAGGAGCCGAGACTCCGTCCCTCCAAAAAAAAAAAAAAAAAAACATACATTAAAACTTATTTTATTTACTTTCCACTAAGAATTTACGCGTTCCACAAAAGCAGAAACTGGTTTTTTTTTTTTTTGGTGTTTCCATTGATGCGGCCCCAGCAGCTTGCACAGTCCCTGGCAAACAGTGAGATTCTCAGTATTTGCTGAACATGTGGTGCTTGAAACTTAGAAAAAAAGGGGATCAGCTGAAAATTCTTACTTAGCCAGGCAATTCTCCTCCACTATCTTCCCCAAGTAGGCATTTACTTCCTTTAAAAACTGAGGGAGAGAAAAGACCCAGAATCGGAGATACCTTGCACAGAACAGGATTAAGTATGAAGATACAGTCTGAAATTAGAAGTGGAATGTGCCTAACAGGTGGTGAACCCTCGAATCTGGAGAGTGATTCTCAAATCACTCTTTAAAGGGTTTCAGAATTTATGTGGCAACCAGAAGAACAAGAGATGCTCATTCTCCTATGTCATTGTTACGAATGGTGTCACTCATCTTTTTGATCATTGCAAATAGCATTGCAAATGCCATTTTACTCACAATATAATTTGTATTTCTCTTACCGTGAACAAAAGTTCAGATTCTTTCAATATATTTAAATATATTTACACTTTCTTTTCTGCAAACTCTTATTTCATCATTATTCAAAACTAAGTTTCTAGTCTTTTCTTACTGATTTTTTATTTTATTTTATTTTGAGATGGATTCTTGCTCTGGGGCCCAGGCTGGAGTCCAGTAGTGTGATCTCAGCTCGCTGCAGTCTCTGCCTCCCCTCCTGGTTCAAGCAATTCTCCTGCCTCAGCCTCCTGAGTAGCTGGGGTTACAGGTTCGTGCAACCACGCCCAGCTACTTTTTGTATTTTTAGTAGAGACGGAGTTTCACCATGTTGGCCAGGCTGGCCCCATCTCCTGACCTCAAGTGATTCACCCACCTCAGCCTCCCAAAGTGCTGGGATTACAGGCATGAGCCACCGTGCCCAGCCTCTTACTGACTTTAAAGAGCTTTTTATACATTAAGATATTAGCACTTTTCCTTCCTATAGATTTTACATGTTTTTCCTGCTTTGTGATTTGTCTTTTGACTTTATGATACACTATTTTCTAACAACATTACTGGTAATTTTCCCCCAAGAATCACGATAAGCACTGACCTGAATCATCCCCATTCTTTCTTGCTCATCAGTCAATATGCTTTTAGCTGCTTCAAGTTTCTCCCTCGATGTGTTCAGTATTTCCTGGAATAACTTCTAGAGAGAAAGCACAGAATTCCAGGTGAGATCATTGATTTACAACAGCTGGATTCCTAACCTTAGAGTTCAACAGCCAACAACTCTGAGTGTATATTTTCTTAGCCTTTAGGTTGAAGGTTCAATGAACTTATCTAATATTCTTTAATAAACATCAACTAAGATAATGGTTTTGGAGGAATATCTGCCCATTTCATCCGTATAGGAGTGGGCCAGAGTGTTTTGGGATTTGCCTGACTCTTACCCTGTAATTCTCAGCAGCCTCTTGTATCCCACACACCATGTGATGTTTGTGCTCCTGGGACTGGAAGCATTTGCTGCAGAGGGTGATTTGGTCAACATCACAGAACAGCTGTATCGGTTCCAGGTGTGTTTCACAACAGGCATCTTCCGTGATGTGCTGTAACTGAGGGCTGAGCCTTTTGGACATCCTGGTAGGTGTTGAAGACTGGACTGTTTGCTTCTGCTGAGATATTTCCCTGCACTCTGAATGAGAAACAATGGTGGCTTCCTTTGTTTTCTGGAGCAGGCACACACACTTGGCAACTTCAGGGTCCACAAAGATCCAAGGAAAGAGTCCACGCAGACAGAGCGGGTCGGCGCTCTGGACTCCTCAAATCCAACAAACTTCTGGCGGCTGCCTGCTTGGGGAAAAGATAGAGTTAGGCCAGTGTTCTAAGATCAGCGGGGCTCCCTCTCAGGTCTTCTGACAATCTTGAGCAATAGGCTGAAAATTAAGTACAAGGAACAGCACGCACCTATGAGTCATTTGGGGGAAAACAGTGCTCAAAAGGCAAAGTACGAAAGAAGTTCATTGATAGAATTACAGAAAAAACCCACAACTAGTTGAAAAAGTTATTAAAATACTTTCCCTTTGAGAGGCAGGGTCTTGCTCTGTCGCCCAGTCTACAGTACAGTGGGGTGACCACAGCTCACTGCAGCCTCTGGTGAACGCCCGGGCTCCCGCGGTTCTCCCACCTCAGCTTCTGGAGTAGCTGGGACTACAAGGCGGCTCAAAACACACTGCAACGGAAGGAACGGGGAAGCAAAGTGAAAACAGCTCCTCTATTTTTCGGAGACGGAGTCTCGCTCCGTCCCCCAGGCTGCAGTGCGGTGGCGCGATCTCGGCTCACTGCAAGCTCCGCCTCCCGGGTTCCCGCCATTCTCCTGCCTCAGCCTCCCGCGTGGAGGAGCTGGGACCACAGGCGCCGCCGCCACGCCCAGCTAATTTTTTTGTATTTTTAGTAGAGACGGGGTTTCACCGTGTTAGCCAGGATGGTCTCGATCTCCTGACCTCGTGATCCGCCCGCCTCCGCCTCCCAAAGTGCTGGGATTACAGGCGTGAGCCGCCGCGCCAGCCCGAAAACGGCTCTTCTAAGAAGCCATCCATTAAACAGATTTGCAAAACAGTGACACCAGGCCACTCTTCTCCATAATTTTGTTTCCGAAATAAACCTTGAGGAGTGACGTGACGCGCAGCCCGCGGTCCGGACGTGAGCGCCCTGGCGCCTTCCTCTTCGACTCCATCTTGGCGGTGGCGGCAGCCGGAACCGCGGTTCAGTCGCCAACCCGCAGTTGTCGGTTCGCGCCCCGGAGCTTCCTGCCCTGCAGGTGACCGGCCAGGAGAGGGTCTCCCGGGTGGCGGCGGCTGCGCCACTGGAGGGCCTGGCCCCGGAAGATCAATCGTGCCCCCGGCGGGCGCGCCCCTGGACCAGGGCCGGGTGGAGGCCCCGACTGCCCACCCGGGAAGCCACAGGCCGCATTCGAGGAGGCCAAGTCCGTGGTCCCCGGGCCCGCGCTGGGAAAGCGACAGGTCAGACTCTTACCAAGGTGGCCGCACGGGAAGAAGACAGGCCGGGCTGAGCCGCGGATGCCCTACAACCGGCGTTTGTCAACGGTGTGCCCGTCTTTGGCAAGAAGAAGGCCCCCAATGCCCTTCTTCCTAAGTCCTCTGTAATTCTGACTTTTTCTAATAAAAAAGCCACTTAGCTCGAAATTTTTTTTTTTCAGAAAAGGTTTTGTTTTATTATTTATTTATGAGACAGAATCTCACTCTCGCCCAGGCTGGAGTGCAGTGGTGTGATCTCGGCTCACTGCAACCTCCACCTCCCGGGTTCAAGCGATTCTCCTGCCTCAGCCTCCCGAGTAGCTGGGACTACAGGCGCCCGCCACCACGCCCGGCTGATTTTTTGTATTTTTAGTAAGAGACGGGGTATCACTGTGTTGGCCACACTGGTCTCGAACTCCCAACCTCAGGTGATCCGCCCGCCTACGCCTCCCAAAATGCTGGGATTACAGGTGAGCCACCGTGCTTGGCTTGTTTTGTATTACTTTAAATGAATAATTATAAAATGCAGTTTTAAATTTCTAATACAGTAAACATAGACACTAACGATCATAAACAAAAGCTTATTAGGACTTTCGTCAATAATGAGTGCAAAGGAGTAGTGATTCCAAAAAGTTGAGAATCTTGGCCTGAAAAGGCATATTCCCCACAAATGGGACTGTGAATGAATGCATCCATAATTTTGACATGTTTTGTCTGTTTCCCAAGCACAAAAGTTGTACAATTTTGCACTCCAAGCAACAAATTAAAAAGATGTTAAACTTTTGGATCACTGCCCACTGGCTGGGTGAGAAATAGTATATTCATATATTTTCAACTTCCATCTGTTCTTTTTTTTTTTTTTTGAGACGGAGTCTCGCTCTCGCCCGGGCTGGGGTGCCGTGGCCAGATCTCAGCTCACTGCAAGCTCTGCCTCCCGGGTTTACGCCATTCTCCTGCCTCAGCCTCCTGAGTAGCTGGGAATACAGGCGCCCGCCACCTCGCCCGGCTAGTTTCTTGTATTTTCAGTAGAGACGGGGTTTCACCGTGTTAGCCAGGATGGTCTCGATCTCCTGACCTCGTGATCCGCCCGTCTCGGCCTCCCAAAGTGCTGGGATTACAGGCTTGAGCCACCGCACCCGGCCCCATCTGTTCTATTATTAATATGTCTAAGCCTTTTATTTTCATTTGCTAAGAAATCATTTTCATTTCTTTTGCTGCCAACTCTTACGTTCAAGCCTATTTCTCAGTTCATTCCATCAGGTTTGGCCTTTTTGGGGGGAGGGATCAATTTTAAGAGATAGTTATAGATTCAAGTTCCTGTATATTATATGAGTTGCAAATACTTTCTCCTTACTTGTCTTTGAATATGCTTTCATCCTTTGTTCCGCTTAGGTCTTTGAAATCCCTGCTGGTTTCCCGCATCTTAGGTCCCTGAACTTGTCCCAGATGACCACACTGAGTCACCAAACAAAGAAATTCACCAATTCAAATTTTTCCTTGAGCTCCCAGCAGCAGTTAACGTAGCTGACCACGCCCTTCTTCCTAGAATGTTCTCTCATCAGTCTGCAGCTGACATTCCTCTAATTTGACTGCTCTTGTTCTCTGTGGCCTTTTCTGGTCCCACATCCTCTGAACCTGTCAATCTTGGGGTGCTTCAAGGTTGAGTTCTGGTCTCCCAGTCCTGGTCTCTCCCTAGGTAATCTCACTCGTTTTTGAAGATTTAAGTTCCACTCTCCGATTTCAATCTCCTGCCCAATTCTCAACATATTTGCAATAGAATGTATAAGGAGCACCCAAAATTAACATATCTAAAGCCGCTCTGGATCTCAACCCAATGGCTCTCTTCCCCCAAACCCATTCCTTTAGAGCCACAGGTTAAGCCTTCCTTTCACCAACTCAACTATTGTTTTCCAAATTTATATTCTGTCCTGCCCTCCTCGCCCATCTCCAACTCCTCTCTGCTCAACCACCAGAATACTGTTTTAAAACCAAAACCAAGGGAGCAGGTTTCTGGTCACTTTCTGTGGCATTTAGAGTAAGATCCAAGTGGCTATCCCAGTCCTATAAAATCTGGCCTCCTGCCTTCAGCTGATTTCACTATAGCTTTCCCCATCACTGTCAATTCCAGTTGCCTCAGATTCATCACAGCCCTTCCCACTTCCATGACCAACAAAGCTCTTCTTTGGTATTTTCGCAATTCTGGCTGCCTCTTCTTACTTCTCTTCAGTTCTCGGCTCAAATGTCTTCCCAAGAGAGACCTTTCCATCACTATTCAATTTGAAATACCTTCCTACTACTCATCTCCTTATTTTATTTTCTTTGTAGCTAAGTGATTTTCTTTCTAGGAACACATTCACTTGTGGGTCACTCTCCATCCATAAGAAACTAAGTCCTTTAGATGTCCTGTGTCTACATCTGACATACTCCATGCACAATAAATATTTTAAAAGATATTTTATGTCAAACTAGTAAAATTGAAGGTGTAATAAGAGGGACAGAGACTAAATATTTTACAGGAACAACAAAGGAAAATTGACGAATTAAGTCCCCAGCATGTTGTCTACCCTTATTTTGTTTTTCCTAATTTTTTTTCTCCAGGCTTTTTCCCGATAACACAGATACACACACAGATTCTAAGATCAAGTTTAGAAATCTAATGAAACAATTATTAAGAAAATGATCTACAGAGGAAATCTCAACTTACTTTCTTTGTAGCAATCCTGGGTATTTCCTTTTTTTTTTTTTTTTTTTTTTTGTTTTGAGACAGGGTCTTGCTCTGTCGCCCAGGCTGGAATGCAGTGGCGCGATCTCAGCTCACCATAGCCTCGAGCCCCCAGGCTCAAGTGATTTTCCCACCTTGGCCTCCTGAGTAGCCGGGATTACAGACGCTGCACGACCACACCCGGCAAATTTTGTACTTTTGTAGAGACGGGGTTTCAGTATGTTTCCCAGGCTGGTCTTGAACTCCTGGGCTCAAGCAATCTGCCTGCCTCAGCCTCCCAAACTGCTGGTATTACAGGAATGAGTCACCACGCCCGACCAAGGCATTTCCTTTAGGGAAAAAGCTGGAACAGTGGAGACTGACGAGATTTTATCAGTTCAGTTCCTCCCTCAGCCCCGCCCTCACACCATCAGGAAGGCATCTGTGAAGTTTCTTATCATATTCACACAATTAATCTAGTACAATGCTTAACAAACGCTCATTAAGCATTAGAACCACCTGAGTTTATTAAAACTCAAGGCTCTTCACAGGGTCTCTGATTCCAAAAATCTAGGCTGGGGCCTGTAATTTCCATTTTTAATGAACTACCAGAAAATGCTTAATCGCCCTGACCTTGGTTGGATAAATATCTTGTTTTATCTCCAGTGCCCTGTGCAGTGCCTAACACCTCTAGCTCCTTAAGGTTTCGGGTTTTTTTCTTAATGAATCTGGTGTATATTGACAATTTCACAGGAAAGAAGCCTTCAAGCTAATACTCAAGAATGTGTTTGTTCCTTAGCAGAAAATAATGCCTGACCTGTTAGTTTCTAGAATGTTTGCTGGAGGAAGTGTTCATTCCGTTATCTGTGGAAAGAAAAACCAAGAGTGGGGATAACTGCCTAAGGAATCTGTCACAGATGGGAGGTCAGGGAACAAGTCCAGGTAATTCATATTTGATATTTGGCCTCACTGAGGAGGAACTCTTCACAGCTTTCTAAGTTTTATAGTTTTGTCCCCGAGGGTTTTTATTGCATCAGTCAATCAATCCCCTGCTAATCAAACCAGTGAGTTTTGTGGTTTTGTTTTGTTTTTTTAATACTGCTGACAGGATAATGAGAATTCTTCTCCTTGGCTTATCTGATCTTTCAGAGCCTGGTTCTGCCTTATGGAATCTCAAGTACACCGTTTCTCTTTTTCTTTTTTCTTTCTTTCTTTTTTAGATGGGGGTCTCACTCTGTTGCCTAGGCTGGAGTGCAGTGGCACGATCTCGGCTCACTGCAGCCTCCGCCTCCAACGTTCAAACAATTTTCTCAGCCTCCCAAATAGCTGGATTATAGGCGCACCACCACACCCGGCTAATTTGTGTATTTTTAGTGGAGACGGGGTTTCACCATGTTAGCCAGGCTGGTCCCAAACTCCTGACCTCAGTTGATCCACCCTCCTTGGTCTCCCAAAGTTCTGGCCACCACGCCCGGCCATACACCCTTTCTCTTATCTCAAATGATTACCTACACCCAATCTCTTTTCCAAAACCTAATTCCCCAGTTTTCTTCAAGTAGACCAGATTTATTCCTGTGCACCCCTCCCCTCCTCAGCCAGTCCATCCTCCTTTTCTTCTCTTATTTTTCTAATCCAATCTTCCTTTCTCTTCTAAGCCTGGGTACAGCCAACATCTATGAAGATACTCACACATACTTGTCAGATACTCTGTCATTTATTCTCACCATCCCCTGAGCTTTCATAACTCTTGAGCTTACTCATTTTGACAAGAAGACTTTGTAATCTTTGAATCAAATGGAAAATAAACATCAAGCATATTGTCAGGTTTTGAAGTCTCTTAAAGCCTGTTTTAGAGTATTAAATACTTACTAAATACTTAAATACTTATTAAAGCCTGTTTTACTATTAAACAAATATTTATTAAATTATTAATTCTAGAAGAGTCAATATTTTAAGATAATTCTAAAAACCTTTCAAAAAAGTGTGCTAAACTCTTATATACTGTTACATGCCCCACAACCCTGTGAGGCACATCTACAGCTGATAAAGTAGATGATGTAGTGATTAAGTCACTGAATTAAGGAATTGACCAAGAGCACCGGGTGCAGATGTGGAATTTGAATCTGGTGCCAAATTTCATGATATTTCCTTATTATACTATTTGTCCTCATTAAATGTTAACTAAATGTCTTGACAATTTATTAAAAAGATGCCTCAAATTTGTATGACAGTTTATCACGAGATGCTTTCATAGGGCTACAGTAATCACATTACAAGGAACACAGATCATTTTAAGGTAGTTAGATTTTTCATAGGAAAGCTTTTCATTAAAATAAAAATCCTGAAGAAATGTAATTTTTTTCACTGTCAAAGAACAAACACAATTATGAATGAGTAATTGCTATCTCACGCCTGTATCCCTAGCACTTTGGGAGACTGATACGAGTGGATCACTTGAGGTCAGGAGTTCGAGACCAGCCTGGACAACATGGTGAAACCTCGTCTCTCCTAAAAAGACAAAAATTAGCCAGAAATTGCTTGAACCCAGGAGGCGGAAGTTGTAATGAGCCAAGATTGTGCCACTGCACTCCAGCTTGGGCAACAGAGCGAGACTCAGTCTCAAAAAACCAAGACAAGACAAAAACAGAACTCTCCCATTTGTTAGCCACATTCCCTTCACCACTGGCGCCAGGCTGGCATACTCTTGGCTTCTGTGTGGGATGAGTATGGCTGGTGCCAAACAAGGCTGTATTCGTTACTTTGGACCAATTCTGTGGCAGGAGAGTACCACGTCCTCCCATTCCAGAAAGGCACAGCGGGGGGCAGGGTGCACTGGTTGTGGTCCCAGTGTTATCACTCATCTGGAAGGTGCGGCTTCTCTTTGGCTGCTTGTCTCCAAGGCTGCTCCATTAGAAGCAGGGGCTTTGCTCTCACTGGCTGACTTCCTGCAGCTCTAAGAGGGCCAGGAGTCACATTCAACTGCTTCTTCCTTGCTTAAGAAAGCATTAAAACTTAAGAATCAGGCCAGGCGCAGTGGCTCACGCCTGTAATCCCAGCACTTTGGGAGGATGAGGTGGGCGGATCACCTGAGGTCCGAAGTTTGAGACCAGCCTGACCAACATGGAGAAACCCCATCTCTACTAAAAATACAAAATTAGCTGGGCGTGGTGGCACATGCCTGTAATCCCAGCTACTCAGGAGGCTGAGGCAGAAGAATCACTTGAACCTAGGAGGTGGAGGTTGCAGTGAGCTGAGATCGCGCCATTGCACTCCAGCCCGGGCAACAAGAGCACAACTCTGTCAAAAAACAAGCAAACAAACAAACAAACAAACACTTAAGATTCAAACATTATGGTGGCCAGGCGCGGTGGCTCACTCCTGTAATCCCAGCACTTTGGGAGGCCGAGGCAGGTGGATTGCAAGGTCAAGAGACTGAGACCATCCTGGCCAACATGGTGAAACACCGTCTCTACTAAAAATACAAAAATTAGCTGGGAGTGGTGGCCGGCGCCTATATTCCCAGCTACTCAGGAGGCTGAGGCAGGAGAATGGCGTGAACCTGGGAGGCGGAGCTTGCAGTGAGCTGAGATCCGGCCATTGCACTCAAGCCTGGACAGAGCAAGACTCTGTCTCAAAAAAAAAAAAAAAAAGAATGAAACATTATGGTCGACCTCATGATAGCACAGCCACCCATTTGTTGTTGTAAGTCAGTGCATGCTTATCTGAACCCAACATGTTCGGTTTACTTGTACTCATTTGTAAGGAAGATAATCCTCCTAACAATTCCAACAGAGTTAAGAGGTCACCTTCATCTCACCTACTACAACACCGGGGCAAGCCCTTTCTGTTTTCACTAGAGAGAATACCCTGAGCAAAAGGAACGGGCTGACTTTAGCTGAAATCAGTGAATCCCAAGCAAATAAAGTTTGGTTTTTTTTTTTTTTTTTTTTTGAGACGGAGTCTCGCTCTGTCGCCCAGGCTGGAGTGCAGTGGCCAGATCTCAGCTCACTGCAAGCTCTGCCTCCCGGGTTTACGTCATTCTCCTGCCTCAGCCTCCCGAGTAGCTGGGACTACAGGCGCCCGCCACCTCGCCCGGCTAGTTTTTTGTATTTTTTAGTAGAGACGGGGTTTCACCGTGTTAGCCAGGATGGTCTCGATCTCCTGACCTCGTGATCCGCCCGCCTCGGCCTCCCAAAGTGCTGGGATGACAGGCTTGAGCCACCACGCCCGGCCAAAGTTTGGATTTTCGCTGAAGCTCACAAGCTGAGGAAAGCATCATGCCTCATTGATGGAGTTAGACCCACGTGGGCTCTGATTCCAGCTCGGCCACACACTCGCCACGACCTGCAGCAATCCACTGAGCCCTGAGCATCACTTGCACCGCGGGTCACCGTCACCGCCTTTCACAAGTCTCTGAGCATCAGGAGAGGCTGGATGAAACACACGTGGGAGCGAGGAGGGTGGTCACCAGAACGGAAATTGCTCTCAGAATGAGCCACTTCCTCTTCTCGCCCAGAGTCGCTCTTTTCAGCCAAGTCAAGCGCACGGCCCTCTCCGTAAGGGAGAGTGCAGCCGGTGGTGACGGAGGTGGCACAGATGAGTTATTGGCATGTGGGAAATAAAGAGCTCTTTGATGCCCTTTTCAGTTTATTTTGTTTAGTTTTATATATATATAAATAATGTGGTAAACTGTATCATTGATATCAAGGCATATATTCAGCTTTTATTAAGGTATTGTTTATCTGAAAACTTTTAGACCACTGGTATAGATTTTTTTTTTCTTTTTTGAAACAGAGTCTCGCTCTGTCCCCCCGGCCTGGAGTGCAGTGGCGCGATCTCTGCTCACTGCAGCCTCCGCCTCCCGGGTTCAAGTGATTCTCCTGCCTCAGCCTCCCAAGTGGCTGAGACTACAGGCGCGCGCCACGATGCCTAGCTAATTTTTGTATTTTTAATAGACACGGAGTTTCACCATATCGGCCAGGATGGTCTCGATCTCCTGACCTCATGATCTGGCTGCCTCGGCCTCCCAAAATGCTGGGATTACAGGCACGAGCCACTGCGCCCTGCCACTGGTATAAATTTTTAAGAAGATTTTTTTTTCTATTCCATTGTAGTCAATTTCAATAATAAAACCTCATCATCAAGATATTAAAATTGCTGGGCATGGTGGTGCCCACTTGTAGTTCCAGCTACTTGGGAGGCTGAGGCAGGAGGATCTCAAGCCAGAGAGGTAGAGGCTGCAGTGAGCTATGCTTGTGCCACTGCACTCCAACCTGGGTGACAGAGCGATACCCTGTCTCTAAAATAAATAAGTAATAAAAACTTTAAAAGATACTAAAATCTACATGCTGCTCACTATCATTAGAGGATATGCATCTTTACCCCCTCATGAAACAAGGAGTCAAAAAACTTGCTCCACACTTTACAGTTATGTGGTAATTTGGATACCCTTCAGGACCTGGACCTGTTTAAAACAACTGGCATCAAATGTTGTAAGGGATTGGATCTCAGAGAAAAAAGCTGCTTTATAAATAAACTTGACCAGAGGTTATTGTGCCAGCAATATTAGTTCACATAGAAAATCTGGCCAAGCATGGTGGCTCATACCTGTAATTCCAGCACTTTGGGAGGCCAAGGTGGGCAGATCTCCTGAGGTCAGGAGTTCAAGACCAACCTGGTCAACATGGTGGAAATCTGTCTCTACTAAAAATACAAAAAATTAGTCAGATGTGGTGGCGGGCGCCTGTAGTCCCAGCTACTCAGGAGGCTGAGGCAGGAGAATAGCTTGAACCTGGGAGGCAGAGGTTGCAGTGAGCCAAGATTGAGCCACTGCACTCCAGCCTGGGGGATAGAGCAAGATTCTGCCTCCAAAAAAAAGAAAAGAGAATTTTATGTCATCAAAATATTTTTACAAAACCTGGTATAAGTCTTGCGGAACTGAATACAGTTGATTTAATTTATTCAACCTACTCAATTTGGTACACAGCAGCGTTGTACGACTGTGAACAGAGTTTCATAGTCTGATTGGAATGAATGAGGAAAGATGGCTGAGAGACAAAATAAATCAATAAATCAGTACTATCCATCTTCTCTCAAAGTATAATGCAGGAATTCCTTCCCCAAATCCACCTTCAAAAGTGCCGAGACCAGCTTGGTCGGGAGACCCTAAGGCAGCGGCGCTAGAGGAATTAAAGACACACACACAGAAATATAGAGGTGTGAAGTGGGAAATCAGGGGTCTCACAGCCTTCAGAGCTGAGAGCCCCAAACAGAGATTTACCCACATATTTATTAACAGCAAGCCAGTCATTGGCATTTTTTCTACAGATATTAGATTAACTAAAAGTATCCCTTATGGGAAACAAAGGGATGGGCTGAAATAAAGGGATGGGTTGAGCTAGTTAGCTGCAGCAGGAGCATGTCCTTAAGGCACAGGTCGCTCATGCTATTGTTTGTGGCTTAAGAATGCCTTTGAGCGGTTTTCCGCCCTGGGCGGGCCAGGTGTTCCTTGCCCTCATTCCAGTAAACCCACAACCTTCCAGCATGGGCATTAGGGCCATTGTGGACATGTCACAGTGCTGCAGAGATTTTGTTTATGGCCAGTTTTGGGGCCAGTTTATGGCCAGATTTTGGGGGGCCTGTTCCCAACAAATAGTAGCCTTAGTAGTGATGTAAACAAGAGCATTTCCTTAGCATGCTCAGTCCTTTTACTAAACTTTGCACTCCATTTCCTGGCTGCGACGGCTTAGCATGGATCTGTTGATCAGTATTGTCGGTGCAAACCTGTAGAGACACTGCTTTTTTGCCTCTCCTGTTAAAGTGGTTAAAGAGAATGTTAAGTAGAAAAAGGGAGGGGTTTACTAGGGTGGAAGCAGCACAGAGATAGAAAACGTCAGGGCCACCTGAGTAATGAACATTTACATTTAACCAGGTAGGATATAAACTATGGAGTGCTTCTTAGTCATCAAGTATCTTTTATAAAGAAAACGGAAGCCGGGCATGGTGGCTCACGCCTGAAATCCCAGCATTTTGGGAGGCTGAGGCGGGCGGATCACCTGAGATGGGGAATTCAAAACCAGCCTGACCTATATGGAGAAACCCCAGCTCTCCTAAAAGTACAAAATTTGCTGGGCATGGTGGTGCATGCCTGTAATCCCAGCTACTCGGAAGGCTGAATCGCTCCTGTCTCAGCCTCCCGAGTAGCTGGGATTACAGGCATCCACCACCACATCGGGCTAATTTTTACATTTTTAGTAGAGACAGGATTTCACCATGTTGGCCAAGCTGGTCTCGAACTCCTGACCTCAGGGATCCGCCTGCCTCAGCCTCCCAGAGTGCTGGAATTACAGGCGTGAGCCACCGTGCCGGGTCACTTTGTAGAGTCTTAAAGAGAGAGAGTATACCCTTCTCCCCTTGAACTTCGATGTAAACATAATGATAGAAACTGGGTCATCAGATACCCTGTAGGATGGAGGCTGTATGTGTCAAAGAAACAAGAGTGGGGGTACCTGAATTCATTCTGCCTACCGGATATTACATGAGGAAAATAAACTTCCATCCTCTTTAAGCCACCATTACTTTGCTTTTTAATGTCACTCATAGCTCAAGCTAGTACATGGTATACATTGACTGTCTCAAGCTAACGTCTGGAAGACCTGACACAGACGGCCGAGCATGGGATTTATCTGAGTTTGGGATAACTCATGGGATCATTCTGAGTTTTTCTGGCAGTGGCGGCGAGGGGAGGTAGCTGAGGGACAGGAGATAAAGCTATGGAAGGAGCAGTGTTAATCCTGGAGAAGGACTCAGACTGTCTCTGCCTTCTAGACTCTGTGGCTTTAATAATGAAGAGCGGCAATATATAACCTGCGGACCGAAAGCATTTTCTCGAAACTGATAGTTCCTGCCAAGAGAGAGGATAGAAGGAAACGGATATTTCTACCTAAGTCCTGTGTGCCAGGGACAGGTTCATTGGATTTTAATCCTGTATGAGTAAGCCTTGGTCTTTTCTCTTGACTGCTCTAAGCTTGGAGGAGCAGTACAGTGATAGAACAGCTATGAATCCAGGCCAGCTCACCTGCGCCATGGCCGGCTTCGCCTGAACACTCCCTCTTCCATTCTTAGCATCCTGCTTAGGCCTTCTCAAGACCACCTTGGGGATGTTCATCATCTTGGAATATGGTGCCTGTCAACAACGATGGAGTTACTCTGTTTAGGTAATGCCAAGAAAAGAATTTGTTTTCCTCACTCCTTCAGTAAGTGAGCCATCCCTTAGATACAGGCAGATAGAGAAGAGGCACTGTGGTGGGCAGAATTATGAGAATGCCCCCAAGATTCTCACCCCCCAGTACACATACACCTTCCCCCAGTGTTTCAAACACACACTCATCTGGGTGCTGGCCAGGAGCAGTGGCTCATGTCTGTAATCCCAGCACTCTGGGAGGCTGAGGCGGGCGATCACAAGGTCAAGAGATCAAGACCATCCTGGCCAACATGGTGAAACCCCGTCTCTCCTAAACATCCAAAAATTAGCTGGGCGTGGTAGGTGCCTATAATCCCAGCTACTCAGGAGGCTGAGGCAGGAGAATCGCTTGAACCTGGAAGGAGGCGGAGGTTGCAGTGAGCTGAGATTGCACCACTGCACTCCAGCCTGGGTGACAGAGTGACAGAGTGAGACCACATCTAAAAACAAAACAAAAAAAATTTCTGCTTGCTTCTGTGAGGGATTTTGCAGATGTAATTAAGGTCAAATCAATTGACGTTAAGGTAGAGAGATTGCCCTGGATAGGCCTGACCTACTCACGTGAGCCCCTAACAAAGCCTGGTTTTTTGTGGTGTGGAAGACACAATGTGAGGGATTGGTGGCCTGGGAGAAGGACTCTGGAGAGACACACGGCATGGATCTGACAGTGGCAGACGGTGGCCTCTGACAGCAACTCTCATTGACAGTCAGCAAGAAAATGGGGTCTTCATCCACTCCCATAACTTTAAGGAACTGAGTTCTGTCAACAATGTAAATGAACGTGGAAGAAGACCCCAAACTTAAGAGAATATATGCTGTCCAACCTATGAGACCCTGAGCAGAGAACCCAGTCATGGGATGCTGGATTTCTGGCTTGCAGAACTGCAAGCTCATCCATGGGTGTTGTTTTCAGATGCTAAGTTTGTGGTCTCCTGTTATAATGCAATAGACAACTGACGCAGACCCTCCACTGAACTGCTGCTCGGTGACTAAGGAGAGAAAGAAAGAGGATTAGAAGTGGATTCTTCAAGAACGCCTACATCTTATGTTGGATTCAGAAAACAAATCAAGCCAGGTGCGGTGGCTCACGCCTGTAATCCAGCATTTTGGGAGGCCGAGGCGGGTAGATCACCTGAGGTCAGGAGTTCGAGACCAGCCTGGTCCACATGGCGAAACTCCGTCTCTACTAAAAATACAAAAATTAGCTGGGCATGGTGGTGGGCACCTGTAATCCCAGCTATTCAGAAGACTGAGGCAGGAAAATTGCTTGAACCTGGGAGGTGGAGGTTGCAGTGAGCCGAGATAGCGCCACTGCACTCCAGCCTGGGCGACAGAGTGAGACTGCATCTAAAAAAAAAAAAAAAAAAGAAAGAAAGCAAATCAAGAATTCTGTTCTAACACAAAATTATTTTATTAGACCAAAATGATAGCCTCAACACAAACCTAGAATAGCTTTGACACAGAATTTAACCTAGAAAGAAAATATACTCGGTGAGGATTTTTTCATGAGAAAGTAATAATGTTACCCCTCCCCTGCAAGGGTGCAACCCTTTCCCTCAACCAAAGTTCTTTAGAAGATACAAAGTATTCATTTTCCAAAAACTCACCCTACTTATCTCTACACCTGTTCACACAAGACAATGAACTAAATGTCTTCACATCTTCGATGAAATGAGCACAAATTGCTACTAGGTTCAGTATTTTTACATTTTTATTTTAAGAATTTTCGTATTTTAAGAAAATGTGGAATGCTTCACAACTTTGGGTGTCATCCTCATGCAGGGGCCGTGCTAATCCCTGTATCGTTCCAATTTTAGTATGTGTGCTGCTGAAGCGAGCGTGGTTTCCGTTTTTTTTTTTTTGGCCAGATTCTGCATGAGCATCTTCTATAGAGAAGCCTCCTGCAGGTATTGACAGATTCTTGCATTTTAATTTTTTGTTTTTCTCCACTTCTTACTCATTCTTGAGAGTTTTCACGTTTGACTACTGACAGTTAATTGTGTCATCAGTGTGGTGGAAGTTCATTCCATGAAGTTAGTGGTGTACCCCCTCTCAGTATTACAGAGGCTAACAACAGGTACTTACCGATCGTTATCTGTGGCTTTCCACTTTAAGGAGATAAATCCTTCTTCAAAGGAAATCCAATACATAGCACACACATGGATAGTTGAAATTCTCATCCAGCCTTTTGTTTATCCAGCATCTATTTGATGCCAGTCTCCATATATATGCACAGAAATATTAGAATGCAGTGTGTGGAGAAAAAAAAAATACCCAAAGACACACACACACACGGTCCCCTCCCCTTGGGTCACTTTTTCTAGACTGAAGGTTGCTATGTCAGTTGAATTAATCATGACCAGTACTAAAAAAAAAAATAAGAGATTTGGGCCAGGCGTGATGGTTCACACCTGTAATCTCAGCACTTTGGGATGCTGAGGCGGGCGGGTCATTTGAGGTCAGGTGTTTGAGACCAGCCTGGCCAACATAGTGAAATCCTGCCTCTACTAAAAATATTAAAAAATTAGCTGGGCATGGTGGCTCGTGCCTGTAATCCCCCGCTACTCATGAGGAGGAAGCAGGAGAATCCTTTGAGCAGGAGGTGGAGGTTGCGGTGAGCTGAGTTTGCCCCACTGCACTCAGCTTTGGCAATACAGTGAGACTCCACGTCAAAACAAACAAACAAAAAAAGATTCAGGGCACTTTTTCCGCAGCAAAGCTAAGAGGTTTCATCAGCTGCATGTCCCATGTCATGTCAAACTGTGTTTCTTCCAGCGGGTCGTGGTCAGTGGTATGAAAAGTACTCACATAAGGGAGTTACAGTTTAATCCAAGAGACAAATTGCAACACTAAGGCATTGAAGGAGAGGTACGAAGAACTATGAGCTCATTTATCAGAGGAGGAATTTAATTATCCAAGGAGATCTGGAAATGCTTCCTGGAGGAAGCTCAAGCTGAAAAGGCAGTAAGTGCGGTAGACGCCCCTCACCCTGAGGTATCTTCCATGAATCCCTGCAGTTCCCTTCTAGAGGTAATCATTGTTGGGCAAATAGATAAACGAAAGCTTGCTTTCTTCTTCAAAATGATTGGTGGTTTAAAAGGAAAACTATTACCAAGTATGAAACCATAAATTATTTCTTTTTTCTTTTTTTTTTTTTCTTTTAATTTTTTTCTTTGTTTCTTCTTATCATCTAGATGTGCCTTTGGTCTGGTCCTTTCAAAACCTTGAGGGTTTTGCAAAGGTTAGCGTTTGACATGATGGTTCCCATGGCTCTGCAGTAGACCTTCCTACATCATATGTGAATTTATATACAGGGTAGGGGGGCCACAGGGTAGTATTTTTATACGTAGACTACCTGGAAGGTTTGTATTTATGAAGGCAAACCCCAAAATAGGTTTTCTTAAACTTTTAAGTTTGTTTAGAGTTGTTATATAATTCGAGCAAATTTTGCCACTCAAAGACCCTTATGCTTGGTCTCATTTACAAAGCTAGGCCATTTTATATAGTCAGGTTATAGTTATCAATTAATGTAGTCAATATTTTTTAAATACTTTAATTGTCTGACTTGAAAAATATCCTTCCTCAGCACAAAATTCTTTTTTTTTTTTTTTTTTTATTTGAGATGGAGTTTTGCTCTTGTCACCCAGGCTGGCATGCAGTGACGTGATCTCAGCTCACTGCAACCTCTGCCTCCCGGGTTCAAGCAATTCTCCTGCCTCAGCCTCCCGAGGAGCTGGGATTATAGGCGCCCGCCACTACGCCCGGCTAATTTATGTTTTTTTAGTAGACACAGGGTTTCACCATGTTGGTCAGGCTGGTCTCAAACTCACTACCTCAGGACACCCACTCGCCTTGGCCTCCCAAAGTGCTGGGATTACAGACATGAGCCACCGCACCCAGTCCAAAATTCTCATACGATAAATCAAACTTATAAAAATAGTGAACCTGATATTCTGAAACATCACAATGCTTTGTGTATATTTAAACCTCAACTTAGAATCACAAATCTAAACCAACGACTCACTTGTATGTTTTACAATGGAGTTACTTGGCTATTTCCATAGCCAAGCTCTCCTAAATCTCACAAACAAAAGAAATAGATTTTACATATCTAAAAGTATGGAGAGTCTGGTTATGGTACTTCTTTCAGTTAAAAGGCACTGGCCTTCTAGAGAGTCACTGTCACTGGGCCGGACATTTCACTGGGCACGAACTCGAAGGCTGCAGATACCCAGGGTGCCTCTCTTCAGCACCCACGAAGGAAACTAACCTCCCACCAGACGATGTTGATGAATCCCTTCCTGTGTGATTTTCTGGTGTTTCTTTTGCAGCCTGCTTGAAGTGACATAATGACCAGATATGTTTGTAGGATGCTGACTGGGATTTGGTCAGAAGCTCTGGTAGGTCCACTGAATTCTTACCACACATCAGTGACCTCACAACCTTTCAAGCTTTCTGTTCATGAAGCTCAAAACACCCCTCTCAGTAACATACACACGTCACTTGATAGATTTTGCATTTTGTTGGCTCTTTTTTTTTGAGATGGAGTCTCGCTCTGTCGCCCAGGCTGGAGTGAGTGGCGCAATCTCGGCTCACTGCAAGCTCTACCTCCCGGGTTCCCGCCATTCTCCTGCCTCAGCCTCCCGAGTAGCTGGAACTACAGGCGCTGCCACCACGCCCGGCTAATTTTGTATTTTAGTAGAGACGGGGTTTCACCGTGTTAGCCAGGATGGTCTCAATCTCCTGACCTCGTGATCTGCCTGCCTCAGCCTCCCAAAGTGCTGGGATTACAGGTGTGAGCCACCACGCTCGGCCTTCTTGACTCTTAATATACTGAAATGCCTTTTTCATTTAAATCTAGAGTTTGATCTTGATGAAATACTGCATTTTTCCATATATAGGCATTTCTGCTACGTGCAATGTATTTTCCTAAAAGCAAACAAAAAGACACCCCACTCTGCCAGATAATGTATTAAAATAATAGTGCTTCCATGAGAGTTAGAGTGGGACACTCAATCCCTACACAACTCAAACCAGATGCTTACACAATGTTAACAGCCCTTAAAAAAAAGCCACATGGAGAGTCGAAGACACATAAACTTCTAACAACAAAAACAAAAATACCGGGTAACTATTGAAACTGCTTTTTTAGGAAGTGAGAGTTATTTGATAAGAAATTTGGGAAAGGGTTGAGGCTGCCGAGTTAGGGTGCCAAGGACAAGATGCACATAGGAACAGCAAAATCCGCATCTCTATGACAGAGTACTGGTCAAACTGAGCCAAGAAGAGTGCGGCGTGGATGGCCATCGTGATCTCATCACAGCAGAGAGATCGCCCCACTGAGGGCTTGCTGCACTTGGCTGCGTTAGTGTTGTCTGCCTTCGACTGCTCTCACTTACAACCAAACTTCAGTGTGCCAGGGAAAGGTCATGTTGAATCAACATGATTTTCTTGTCATACTAAAACAAGTCCTTTATTTTGCATTATAGAAACATGTTATTTTTAGCGCTACAGTTGATTTCCAGTCCTCGTAGGACAATTCCCAAGGATGTTTAAGATCTATTTGAACTCTGAGTTTCACCTGCCTTCTATAATCATGACAATGGAGACTCCCCATTTGACATTTTCTTCCTGGACAGCTACCTGTGATCTAGTTTTCAGCTACCTTCTGTATGCCATGACTTTATCTCTAGTTTAGGTCCCTCTGTTCATCTTCAGACTCATACGTATGTACATACCGATCACTGGAACTCTTTATTCAGATATTGTGCAGGGCATCTCAAAGTCAAGGTGTCCAAAATGAAACATATATATATATATACACATCACTCGCTCCCCATGTCAAAGGCAACCACAACCACTTGGTTGTTCAGGAATACCAGTATTGTCTAGGAAAGACTATCTGCTTCGTATTTCTGTAGTTAATTACCAAGTGTTATCTATCTAAGACTTTTTTTTTTGAGATGGAATCTCGCTCTGTCACCCAGGCTGGAGCACAGTGGTGCAATCTTGGCTCACTGCAACCTCTGCCTCCTGGGTTCAAGCAATTCTCCTGTCTCAGCCTCCTGAGTAGCTGGGACTACAGGTGCCCGCCACCATGCCCGGTTAACTTTTGTATTTTTAGTAGAGACAAGGTTTCACCATATTGGCCAGGATGGTCTTGATCTCCTGACCTTTTGATTTGCCTGCCTCAGCCTCCCAAAGTGCTGGGATTTCAGATGTCAGCCACCGCGCTGGCATATCTAAGACTTCACACAACATTGAATTCCACTTCTGTCTATCCCACTGCCACTACCCCAGCCCAGCTTTTAGTTAAGAATCACAACCAACTATCAAGTTCTCTGACAGTGTAAACTATTTTGATCCCAACCTGAAGCCAGTCAAAAAAATAAAAAATAAAAAATAATCTCTCTCCCTGCCAGTCTTCCGTTTACCACTTTGGTGGATATATATTTACTTTGGAATTAAGTAAACTTTTTTTAGCTGTGTAAGGCCCCGCCTATTTTCTCCCAAATAACCTTTGTTGATGAGGAGCTTGACTTACTCCTCCTTCCAGTCCTTCCTACATAACAATGGTGCCCTCTGGGCCTTCTTGCCCCTTCAAACCCTCTTAGGGTGGAAGAGGTGACACTTGAGCAGAGCCCTTAACTAGTTCTTTGAAACTGTTTCTGGCTTTGGTGCTTTGTATCCACTACAGCCATTTTACCACAGTTTCCAGATCATGACTGTCCAGTGACTTTTCTGACTCTTCCATGAGGATAGTTTCCTTGAGGCAAGAACTTGTTATATTTTCTGGCCTTTATATAGTTCAGGTGCCCACATTTGGGCAAATCGGTGTTTACACCGTGGTGAGGAGAAGCTGCAGCCTGTGGCCCTGACCTCACTGAAGACCCCTCCGTAATCACATGGCCGTCCTTACTCGGAAGAGCCCCAAGCATACTCACCCGTTCATTTTTCTCTGCCGAGGCAGTTGTCCGCTTGTGAGACCGTTGCCTTGTGTAGAAAACTCAGGATTTCTTGGACCTCATTCTGAAAAGGATAACTATTATCCTCTCTTGGAGGTTGCTATGCTAGAGCTATGAAGTCAAAAGTAAGCATAAATTTAGGCATGAATTAGAATGTGAAAATTAGAATTACTGTCAGTCAAAAGGGGGCTTTTGGGGCTCCTGAGTCTCCATTGTTGACAGGTCAGGGATAGAAAATGAATGAGCTAATAGGAATTATTTTGAAGACACCATGTCTTAAAGAAGGAAAGAATGATTAAGAATGAACCCCTGAAATTTTCTTTTATTCTTTTTTCTTTCTTTCTTTCTTTCTTTTTTTTTTTTTTTTGAGACAGCGTTTCACTCTTGTTGCCCAGGCTGTAGTACAGTGGCACTATCTTGGCTCACTGCAACCTCTGCCTCCCGGGTTCAAGCAATTCTCCTGCCTCAGCCTCCCGAGTAGCTGGGATTACAGGAATGTGCCACCACGCCCGGCTAATTTTATATTTTTAGTAAAGACGGGGTTTCTCTATGTTGGTCAGGCTGGTCTTGAACTCCCAACCTCAGGTGATCTGCCTGTCTTGGCCTCCCAAAGTGCTGGGATTACAGGTGTGAGCCGCCATGCCCGGCCTGAACTTTTCAGAGAAGACAATCTTACCTTGAAGATGACTTTTGCCTTCCCAGTGATGAATTTTGAGAGAGACTTGTGTTGCTGAGACAGACCACCAGTCTCACACAGGAGCATCTGATCTGTCAACACAAGCCTTCAGGCTTTTTGGGTGCATCTCACATGTGCTATTCTTGAAATCCATTACATGACATCTCAGATGCTTTGCCATCTCAGCCATCATCCCCTATGGCACAGTACACCTCGGAGCACAGGTGCCATCGCCAGGCGTTCCTTTCCATATCCTCAGAGGCACTCGCAACAAGGCCTGCATGCACCTGCAATTACAAGTGGTTTGATCCAATGATGTGAACAGATGGAAGAAGTCAGCTTTCTTGAAATCTGGTAGATCCAAGCTATAGCCTTCATACTTTTCAGGGAGGAAGAGAAGGATTAAGAAGAGAAAAATCAATAAAAACCACTCATCTTGACCTGATTTTTTGCAGCAACAGGAATTTGTCTTTAATGTCAGCTCACGATCACATTCCTTCCTCTTCTGAGTCACACTTGCTATTCTTAGCCTGTGTAGAAGTTGTCTGGGACTTTCCTCCCTCCGCGAGACCTCCCTCAGAATGTTACTATCTACCCGCATTCATGCTGGGAACTCTCATTTGGAATGAGAGGAGGGAGACACAGTTTTGCTAAGAGGCAGAGTAAAAGCATGTCCCGGGAGCCAGCCTGCAACTCCCTGGGAACCCAAACTTGGGAGGTGGTTTTATTTGTGAAAGCTGTGATTCTTAACTTCGTAACTTCATTGCATGTTAGAATCACCTGAAAAGTGACAACAATTCTGATTCTTTCTTTTTTTTTTTGACGGAGTCTCACTCCACTGCCCAGGCTGGAGTGCAGTGGTGCCATCTCGGCTCACTGAAACCTCTGCCTTCCGGGTTCAAGCAATTCTCCTGCCTCAGCCTCCTGAGTAGCTGGGATCACAGGCTCCCACCACCATGACTGGCTAATTTTTTGTATTTTTAGTAGAAACAGGGTTTCACCCATGTTAGCCAGGCTGGTCTCAAACTCCGGACCTCAGGTAATCCGCCCACCTCAGCCTCCCAAAGTGCTGGGATCACAGGCGTGAGGCACCGCGCCTAGCCAATTCTGATTCTGAAACCTGTGGCTTCCAGACTTCTGTGTGCTGGACCTCAGAATCACCGGGAGGGCTTCATAGAGCAGAGTGCGGGGCCCACCCCAGAGCGTCTGACTCCACAGGTCTGGCGTGGGGGGCGGTCTCAAGAGTTTAAGTTCCAGGTGAGGCTGACAGCCATCCCCAGAGGGCTGCAGGCTCATTAGGATGCTCCACTTGTTTACTCAGAACCCCTGGAGGTGGGACTCGGGCTCCAGGTGGCTGTAACTCCTCAGGTGATTCAGAGGCCCAGGTAAGTTAGGGAGTCACTATTATAAGGGACTGGGGAGTTGAAAGGGAACGTGGCGGGGCGTCTATCTTAGAAGACAGAGCCGTGAAGTTGTACTAAGCATGTGGGGTCAGCGTCCTGGCCCAGCTGTGGCCACAAAGTATTCCTTGTCCCCCCAGACGCAGATGCTCCGTCAGTGAGAATTTCAGTCTTCTGGGCTGCTTTTCCTCAAATGTTCCCGAAGTCTTCCTTTAGATTCCCTCAGTTTCAACCTCGCCCGCCCCGCGCCTCACAACCCCTTGAAGGCATTCAGCGCTCAGGCTCCCAGCCATTCTCCCCAGAGAACCTGACGCGCTGCTTGGTTATTGCCATGAATTCCCACCATGCCTGACTCCCGGCTCGACATAAAACCATCCTTCTTTTCTAGGGTTCTCTACGACCCTACGGCACCCTAGCATAACACATTTCCTTACATCTTTGCACCTCAACATCCAAGGAAGAGAGATGGTGGAAAAGAAGGCTCCAGGCCGGGCGCGGTGGCTCAAGCCTGTAATCCCAGCACTTTGGGAGGCCGAGACGGGCGGATCACGAGGTCAGGAGATCGAGACCATCCTGGCTAACACGGTGAAACCACGTCTCTACTAAAATACAAAAAACTAGCCGGGCGAGGTGGCGGGCGCCTGTAGTCCCAGCTACTCGGGAGGCTGAGGCAGGAGAATGGCGGGAACCCGGGAGATGGAGCTTGCAGTGAGCTGAGATCGCACCACTCACTCCAGCCTGGGCAACAGAGCGAGACTCCGTCTCAAAAAAAAAAAAAAAAAAGAAGGCTCCAATTTGCTTTTCTCGAGAGGCTCCACTGACTCCGTTTTGTTTTGTTTTGTTTTCGAGACGGAGTTTCACTCTTGTTGCTCAGGCTGGAGTGCAATGGCATGATCTCGGCTCACCGCAGCCTCCGCCTCCTAGGTTCAAGTGATTCTCCTGCCTCAGCCTCCCGAGTAGCTGGGATTACAGGCACGTGCCACCATACCCGGCTAATTTTTGTATTTTTTAGTAGAGACTGGGTTTCTCCATGTTGATCAGGCTGGTCTCAAACACCGGACCTCAGGTGGTCTGCCTGCCTCGGCCTCCCAAAATGCCCAGATTACGGGCATGAGCCACCATGCCCAGCCTTGCTGGCTCCTTTTGAAAGCCCTGTCATAAACTCACCTAGAAGTAAGCGCTCTCTTCTCTGGCCTCACCAACTGTGGCTACAAGTAATCAACGAGCATGGGAGGAGTGTCCCCAGGCAGCATCCAGCACCAATTATTATTGGATAGTTCAGGGATCCGGGGACCTCAGCCCATCCACTGTCAGGGACCGACTTGACAGGATCCTTGCCCAGCAAGCCTCCTTCTGGTCACAAAACTCAAGGAGTCTGGCTGCCAACCAAACTCCATGAGCTTTGCATTTGCAGCTCATTCAGTTCTGTGGAAATGCCAGCCTGGCTCTGTGGTTGATAGCCGGGACTCTGAAATCAGGCCACCTCTGGGCCGGGCGCAGGGGCTCACGCTTGTAATCCCAGCACTTTGGGAGGCCAAGGCGGGCAGATCACAAGGTCAGCAGTTCGAGACTAGCCTGACCAACATGGAGAAACCCTGTCTCTACTAAAAACAAAAAAAAATTAGCCGGGCATGTCGCCTGTAATCCCAGCTGCTCTGGAGGCTGAGGCAGGAGAATCACTAGAACCTGGGAGGCAGAGGTTGCGGTGAGCAGAGGTTGAGCCACTACACTCCAACCTGGGCAACAAAGGGAGACCCCGTCTCAAAAAAAAAAAAAGCCCCCGCTGTGAATGTAAGACAAGTCATATAACTAGAGTTCGTTTTCTCATCTGTAAATGGGGCAGGAACTGACGTCCGCCTCACAGGGTCATGTGTTGAAAATGTTGAGAATGGTGTCTGGCATGAAGCAGGTGCCATTAGAACAACTAGTCTCATGTTTCTTTCTGTTAAAGATCCTATTTTTTGCAGTGGGGGTGACTGGTAGAGTCTTATGAATAAATGTTAAGATTTCCAGGTCAGGTGCGGTGGCTCATGCTTGTAATCCCAGCGCTTTGGGAGGCCGAGGCAGGTGAATCACAGGGTCAGGAGTTCAAGACCAGCCTGGCCAAGATGGTGAAACCCCATTTCTACTAAAAATACAAAAATTAGCCGGGCGTGGTGGCAGGCACCTGTAATCCCAGCTACGTGGGAGGCTGAGGCAGAAAATTGCTTGAATCTGCGGGGAGGAAGTTGCGGTGAGCCAAGATGGCGCCACTGCACTCCAGCCTGGATGACAGAGAGACTGTCTCAAAAAAAAAAGATTTTCCTAAGAAAAGCAAAAAGTGGATTTTCTCATTATGGAAGTTGTGTGCACTTGTAGTCCCAGCTACTTGGGAAGCTGAGACAGGAGGACCTCTTGAGCCTAGGAGTTCAAGGCCAGCCTGGGCAACATAGCAAGACTCTGTCTCTACAAAAAAAAAGCAAACAACAAAAAAACAAAACAAAACAACAAAACAAAAAACAAACAGATGAGGAAACAACGTGTATATACTTAAGCATCTGTTTCCCTATAAAATACAAGTTTAATGTGGGATGATGATTTATTTCTTTTTTTTTGAGACAGAGTCTTGCTCTGTCGCCCAGGCTGGAGTGCAGTGGCCGGACCTCAGCTCACTGCAAGCTCCACCTCCCGAGTTCATGCCATTCTCCTGCCTCAGCCTCCCAAGCAGCTGGGACTACAGGCGCCCACCAACACGCCAGGCTAGTTTTTTGTATTTTTTAGTAGAGACGGGGTTTCACCGTGTTAGCCAGGATGGTCTCGATCTCCTGACCTTGTGATCCGCCCGTCTCAGCCTCCCAAAGTGCTGGGATTACGGGCTTGAGCCACCGCTCCCGGCCTGATTTATTTCTTAATATACTGGGTGTATTACACCACCTAGAACTTAAAGGATTTTTAATAATTCCTGCAGACTTAAGTGACAGGCGTCTCAAAGGGGATCATATGATAGAAGCAAGACACAGAACAAGTGACCTTGGCTTTCAAGGGTTTTTCTAAATTAATTAATTAAATTAATCTGCCATTATTCTTTACCAATATTAAACCCTATACACATGGCAGTGATTCAAATTATCCATCTCTAATAATCTCAAACCCCAGAATCTGCATTAGAATGAGGGAAGAAGCTAGACTCTAACTCCTTTTTTGTTTTTTGAGATGGAGTCTCACTCTTGTCACCCAGGCTGGAGTGCAGTGGTGTGATCTCAGCTCATTGCAACCTCTGCCTTCCAAGCTCGAGTGATTCTCCTGCCTCAGTCTCCCAAGTAGCTGGGAATACAGGCGCCCACCACCATGCTTGGCTAAATTTTGTATTTTTAGTAGAGATGGGGGTTTCACCATGTTGGCCAGGCTGGTATCGAACTCCTGACCTCAGGTGATCCACCCACCTCAGCCTCCCAAAGTGCTGAGATTACAGGCATAAGCCACCATGCCTGGCCTTAGACTATAACTCCTAAATGTCAACCAAGAGTTTAAATTCTTATTTGTCTTGTTTGTTTGAACTACTTTTCAAAGTTTCCTGCCCAGGCTCCCCAACTTACACAGTTTCTTTTGACTTCCCCTCCTCCACCTTTTTTTTCTTTTTTTAATCTCTTTAAGAGACAAGTACATAAAGCACCCAGCAGAAAGCCTGAATCAAGGAAATTTTCATCGTTTAACGTTTATTAAAGCAAGGGGATGAACAATATAACCTTTATTCTCCAGAAACAAACAAAGTACCTCCCCCTAAATCCTCAGGGAAGCTACCTAGATGGACGCTCTTAGAGAGCGCCTCCCAGTGGCCAACCTGGGCAACTGGTTGAGAGTGGCTGGGTTCAGCACCCCCGGAAACCTGTGGGGTCCAGTTCCCAGAGCCTTCCCCACACATCTGGCTCCATGTCTTGCTGCGTAATGTTAAAGGCGAATATTGTCAAGCTGAATTGGGTCTTTAAATATTTCCAAGATAACAAGAGTGTTGCGACTTTTTTTTTGTTTGTAATATTTTGACTCACCATCAATCAGATTTCGTATTTTATTTCTGAAATATTCAGTTAGTTTTCTCACTCCTAAATAGTAGCTTATCTCTTCAGTCGAAATACGTGTTAGCCCTTAAAGGTCCAGGTCAAATGCCATTTCTCCAAGAAGTTTTTTATAATTGTTCCAACAAGAATGTCATGTTCCCGCCACTAAAATGCCAAAGCAGTTAATTAATTTAAATTCTACCACTCTCAAGGCACACGTCTTTTCGTTTTGTAGATTTTTCTTCTTCTTTTGCACATATATCTTCTGTTCCCAAAGAAGAGAAATAATGTTTAGTCACTTTCAGCACTGAGCTCATTGCTGTCTGTATAATAGAGGTGCAATATCTATTCGATAAATAAATAAAAGCTTCCATTGAAATTGCAGACTACTAAAAAATTTTATTATATCACAGCTGAAACCAATGTTCAGAGACAATTTTATCCTTAAAGCTGAGGAAAATTGCTTCATTAATTGGCTTACTCCAAGTCACACCTCACATTTCTTAGCTCCTACTCCATTCTCCAATATTTCTTTTTTTTTTTTTTTTTTTTTTTTT
>NW_016824749.1:1672454-1688227 GCF_001698545.2 Rhinopithecus bieti | reverse complement strand
AAAAAAAAAAAAAAAAAAAAAAAAATCCGTCTAAAAAAAAAGCTATTATTTTAAGTATACATTCATGGAAGTCCTCTCCCTAATTTCAGAGTATTTGTTTGACACCTGTTGCAAATTCTCTTTCCTAGAAATATATAAATAAATAAGGTGAAAAAAGCAATAGAAAAGGAAATAATATGAGTAGAAATTCATATTTAGAGGGGAAAAAATAGACACGCCCCCTCCCCCCCAACATACACACACACATGTATCCTGTATTTATCTACCTGGAATATACTTTGGTGTAAGTTGCGAGGTAGAGATCAACTGAATTTATTTCTCCAGATGACTCCCCGACTTTCCCTGAACTGTGCTGAGTAACCTGTCTTTTCCAGACTGGTATGAAATGACAGATGTATAGATGACCTTTGAACAACGTGGGTTTGAACTCCTCAACATGGACACTTATACATGGATTTTTCTCAATAAAAGTTACACCAAGAATGCTTGCCTCTCCTGCCCAGCCTTCCACTTCCTCTACCTGCCTGGCCTCTGCCACCCCTGAGACAGCAAGGCCAGCCCTCCTGCCCTCACCTCCTCCTCCTCAGCTTACTCAACGTGGTAACCGCAAGGGTGAAGACCTTTATGATGATCCACTTCCACTTAGTAAATAGATTTTCTCGTAATAACATTTTCTTTTCTCTAGCTTATTTGATAAGAATAAAATAATACATGTAACACAAAAATATATTAATTGACTGTTTCTGTTATTGATAAGGCTTTTGGTCAACAGTAGCCTATTAGTAGTTATGTTCTGGGAAAGGTAAAGATAATTTTTGGGCCGGGCGCGGTGGCTCAAGCCTGTAATCCCGGCACTTTGGGAGGCCGAGACGGGCGGATCACGAGGTCAGGAGATCGAGACCATCTCTGGCTAACACGGTGAAACCCCGTCTCTACTACAAATAAAAATAAAAAAAAAAGCTAGCCGGGCGAGGTGGCGGCGCCTGTAGTCCCAGCTACTCGGGAGGCTGAGGCAGGAGAATGGCGTGAACCCGGGAGGCGGAGCTTGCAGTGAGCTGAGATTTGGCCACTGCACTCCAGCCTGGGTGACAGAGCGAGACTCCGTCTCAAAAAAAAAAAAAAAAAAAAAAAAAAAGATAATTTTTGACTGTGTGAGGGGTCAGCATCTGTAACCCCTGCATTGCTCAAGGGTCAACTGTAGTTTCTTTTTGTTTGAAATCTCGCTCAGTGCCCAGGCTGGAGTGTCCCGGTGATCGTGTCTAACTGCCGGCCTTCTCTCCTGGGTTCAAGTGATTCTCGTGCCTCAGCCCCGAGTAGCTGGGATTACAGGCACCCGCCACCACACCCAGCTAATTTTTGTATTTTTGTAGAGACGCGGTTTCACCGTGTTGGCCAGGCTGGTCTTGAATTCCTGACCTCAGATGATCCACCTGCCTTGGCCTTCCAAAGCGCTGGGATTACTGGCGTAAGTCACTGGGCCCGGTTAACTTTATTTTTATTTATTTATTTATTTATTTATTTATTTTTGAGACGGAGTCTTGCTCTGCCACCCAGGCTGGAGTGCAGTGGCCGGATCTCAGCTCACTGCAAGCTCCGCCTCCCGGGTTCACGCCATTCTCCTGTCTCAGCCTCCCGAGTAGCTGGGACTACAGGTGCCCGCCTCATCGCCCGGCTAGTTTTTTGTATTTTTTAGTAGAGACGGGGTTTCACCGTATTAGCCAGGATGGTCTCGATCTCCTGACCTCATGATCCGCCCGTCTCGGCCTCCCAAAGTGCTGGGATTACAGGCTTGAGCCACCGCGCCCGGCCAACTTTATTTTTAAAACCAGGCTTTCAAGCAATGTATTTTTCAAATAAGCTCCCATCTAGTCCACTGCCTCATCAACAAGCCCTTACTAACTATATCTATAAAGTTCCTTGTTTTCTGCATGTGCCAACCCTGATGGCCTCTGGGTGATAGTTGATAGTTGTGACTGTGACCCTCTTGGGGTCTCCCTAGCATCACCCTCTCAGGAGAGAAAGGCCAGAGAAGAAGCTGCTTGAGTTGTTGATCTCCGAAGCCGTGTCTGGTAGTGCGACTGGGTCATATATTTTGGGAAGGCTGGTCTGCTCTATGAATGCATTTCATCTATGAATTAAGCCCAGGTAATATGTTTAGAAAGACGGTAAGGAAGTCTGCCTTCCCAAGAGTGAATGTGGCCAGTGATTTCAGATACCTGTCACACCATCACTCCATCGTGACAGCTGTCTGACTTCCTTCTGACAGCAATTGGACAATGTTCATTTTATCGAGAAAACTGGAAATTTTCACCCACTCACCAGTCAATAAGTGAGACTCAGTATAGTGTGTTGACAAAATAGAAAAACTGGGAGGTAGGCACTCCAGTTTCCTGTCCTAATCTGGCCTATGTAGTAAGTAAGTATCAGGGGACGAATTCAACTTATTCGAGCCTCAGTTTTCTTCAGCATCTGTGGAAGGTAGTTGGACTATAAGATCTCTTGACTTCCAGCTAAATGTAAGACTATATGATTCCATAATAACATAGTTCCTCTATTCATTTGTAACTCATTTAGAGAAAAATCGAGCCGTATGCAAAGAATTCTTGTAGTCACCAATGAATAGCACACGGTCATTGTGTTATGATGCTTATAAAATCAAACAATTTATCCAGAAGAGGGAAGCGGGATGGATCAGATTGGTGTGACTTGAAGACAGACTATGCCAGCCTCACTATTCCAAATTGGAATACTGGCTCTGTGATGTGCTGTAACTGTATTGTGAGGCTTATTCTAATGATTTTGGTAATTGGTAAAGACTCCTCCTGGGGTTGTGTTGGAATAACACACTGAATGGAGGTGCTGGCTAGTTCATAAACTCTTTTTCTAGTGGTGGTAGTTAGTGTTATCATAGACTTTTTTTTTTTCTTCTTTGAGATGGAGTCTTTCTCTCCCCCAAGCTGGAGTGCAGTGGCGGGATCTTGGCTCACTGCAACCTCCATCTCTTGGGTTCAAGTGATTCTCCTGCCTCAGCCTCCCAAGTAGCTGGGATTGCAGGTGTGCAACACCACGTCCGGTAATTTTAATTTTTAATTGTTTCTTTTGAGACAGAGTTTCGCTTTTGTCGCCCAGGCTGGAGTGCAATGGCTCAATCTTGCCTCACCCCAACCTCCGCCTCCTGGGTTCAAGCAATTCTTCTGTCTCAGCCTCCTGACTAGCTGGGATTACAGGCATGCGCCACCACACCTGGCTAATTTTGTATTTTTAGTAGAGACAGGGTTTCTCCGTGTTGGCCAGGCTGGCCTCGAACTCCTGACCTGCCTGCCTCAGCCTCCCAAAGTGCTGGGATTACAGGCATGAGCCATAGTACCCGGCCTAATTTTCATATTTCTAGTAGATATGGAGTTTCACCATGTTGGCCAGGCTGGTCTTGAACTCCTGACCTCGAGTGTTGCACCCACCTCGGCCTCCCAAAGTGCTGGGATTACAGACGTGAGCCACCACGCCCGGCCAACCTTTTTTTTTTTTTTTGCAAGTCTTACTTAAGACTGACTCATAGCAATATTCTGAAGCTGTGACAAGTTAGTATCCTGGAAGCTATCTCGGCAGCGGTTTCACGACGCCACCCTGATGCCACCTCTCTTCCACTTTACAGTAGTGTAACTTTCGCTCTGTTTGTTTTTTTTTAATAGCTTAAATTCTCATCCTAGTAATTCACGTACGCTTTACGAAGGATGTATATAGGATTTAAACATTTTGCATTCATGATTTCAGAAAGGTGAGTTTTGACTCGGAGAAAGGAAGGTGAGGAAAAAACATTCTCAGCCAGAAAACTCTCTTTTCCCAAAGTTCAAGGTAAGAAAACATCTAACATCCTCTTGGAGGTAAGTGGAAGAGAAGCGGCAGTCGGAGCCTTGAAAGTCAGAAACCAATGAATGGAACAACCTGAGTAATGGACCCAACCCCCAGAAGGTGGCCGAGCCGGAGAGTGAGGGACGGAAACAGAAACCTGGCGTGATGGTGATGGGGGGGCTCAAACTCTCTAGCATTTGAGGAAGAGCTTTTGAGGCGCCACTTCCCGGCGTGCAGCCAGCGGAAGGCGAGTCAGGACGGGAGCTGACTCCCTAGCAGGGGACACAGTGAATCTGTGGCATTTGGCCCCAATCTCGGTGTTCACTGTGCACAGTCTCTACACTAGGTGTTTATTTTTTCATATGTCTGTTTTTTTTTTTTTTTTTTTTTTTGAGACGGAGTCCGCTCTGTCGCCCAGGCTGGAGTGCAGTGGCCGGATCTAGCTCACTTGCAAGCCCGCCTCCGGTTGTTTATGTCATTCTCCTGCCCTCCAGCCTCCCGAGTAGCTGTGGACTACAGGCGCCGCCACCTTACCCACCCGGCTAGTTTTTTGTATTTTTTGGTAGAGATGGGGTTTCACCGTGTTAGCCAGGATGGTCTCGATCTCCTGACCTCATGATCCACCCGCCTTGGCCTCCCAAAGTGCTGGGATTATAGGCTTGTATTTTTTCATATGTCTATAAAAAAGTCTGCACACTTCATTTCTGTCCAGTAAGAACTGATAGAGAATCAGGGATTTGAAAGGACCTAGTCTGGAAATTCTCAATGGGTGGAAATAAGTGAGCAAAATTACATTCATACTAAAGTATAATTCTTTCCATCTGCTCCATAGTGGGATAGCCTCTTGAGGCAACTTCCAATTACAATGTCATTTTAGATGCTTTCCATGGTGGCAGATGGGTGAGGACTAGGGTCTGCAGCGAAGAATAATAAACGCAGCTCTGGCGCTCCATGGTGCTTCTAACACCAAGGAATACTCCAGTGGAAGCGTTCTCATTTTGTTGGGATGAATAAAATTAAATAGAAGTACACAGTACCCAATAAAGGACCAGAAAGCTTAAGCTTTGGTCAAGCAGAACAAAGGGCTAATGAGAAAAGGACGATGTATTACAGTTTTCTTCTTTCAGTTCAAAACTAGGTTTTATTAGTGGAGTTTCCCAAAAGATTTGGACCAAATTTCCAATTCAGATTATTATTAGATATCATCAAAACTCAAGTCTCTTTACTGGTGTACACCAAATCACCCACACTTCCAGCCTAAAACCCACGTGTTCACATGCTTCCACAGTGCTGTTTATGGACGATAACCAATTCTCGAAATGGTAATCCTGTTAGAAGCCAGAGCCCTCGGCCTCTAGCATGTGTGCTTTGCACAGAGATAAGTCTCAAAGTTTGGGGCTGGTGAGGAGCCCAGTGTACAAGAGTTCCACATTAAGTCATAATTGGCTTTGTGTTGGACAGTGGATGTCAGTTGGTGAAATCAGGCACAGAAGAGATAAGGGTTTCTTGTAATAACAACATAGCAACAGGTCACCCACGTGTTACTCAAAACTGTAGGACTGCAGGGAGGGCTCTGCTAATCCCAGAACAGAGGTGTGACCTTGCCCCATGTCCGGCCTCGAGAAAATGTCTACAGCAGATTTGATGGAGAATCTCAGGGAAGAACTCACCTGTTTCATCTGCTTGGACTATTTTAGCAGCCCCGTGACCACCGAGTGTGGGCACAGCTTTTGTCTGGTGTGTCTCCTCCGGAGCTGGGAGGAACATAATACACCTTTATCTTGTCCTGAGTGCTGGAGGACCTTGGAGGGCCCGCATTTCCAGCCGAATGAGCGTCTGGGGAGGCTGGCCAGCATCGCCCGGCAGCTCCGGTCCCAGGTGCTGCAGAGCGAGGATGAGCAGGGCAGCTACGGGAGGATGCCTGCTGCTGCCAAGGCGCTCTCCGATGACGAGCAGAGTGGAAGCGTCTTCGCAGTCCAGAGCCATGGTGTAAACAGAGTGCATCTCTCCAGCGAGGCTGAGGAGCATCACAGGGTAAGACAGCTGCTCAGCATGAACCCCAGGACTCATCACAGGCTCCCCCCGTTAGCTTTTGTGACATCCTCTGTGGGGGACGGTCAGGAGTGCCCATCTGAGCACCACATCACAAACCGGTGTGGGTCCCGCTTACACTCCCCTTTCTTTTTCTTTTCTTTTCTTTTTTTTTTTTTTTGAGATGGAGTCTTGCTCTGTCGCCCAGGCTGGCGAGAAGTGGCATGATCTCAGCTCACTGCAACCTCCGCCTCCTGGGTTCAAGTGATTCTCCTGTCTCAGCCTCCCAAGTAGCTGGGACTACAGGTGCCCGCCACCACGCCTGGCTAATTTTTTGTATTTTTAATAGAGATGGGGTTTCACCATGTTGGCCAGGCTGGCCTTGAACTACTGACCTCAAGTGATCCGCCTGCCTCGGCCTCCCAAAGTGCTGCGATTACGGGCGTGAGCCACCGTGTCCGGCCTGCCCTTTGTTTCAGAGGCCTAGTACTGTGCTGTTACCGGTCTTCAAAGCCCCTTCATGACCTGGTGCTCTGCTCATTTGCCACAAAGGGTTTGTTTCTATTGCAGGAGAAACTTCAGGAAATCCTGAATCTTTTGTGTATCAGGAGAAAGGAAGCTCAGGCTGTACTAGCCCATGAGAAGGAGAGAGTGAAACTGTGCCAGGTCGGTGTCTGTCTGACTTTTGGTGCTTGTATATGACCCCATGAGGGGGACTAAAGGGAAATTTAGTGAAATATCAGGAAAAAAAAAAAGACAAATTTTTCCAGTCTCACCCCTAAAATATGCGGTTTCCTTACACTGGACTGCCTTCTTCTGACTGTCTTCGTTGGAATCTCAAGGCTCAGCTCCAATTCCCCCGCTCTAGGCAGACTCCTTTGTGCAGCTAGACAGTGCTGTGGCTTCCTCTATGATAGCTCTGATAAAATTATTTAAAACATAAGTGATACTTATAGACACATAACAGAAGATGGAAAGCAATTTAAAAAACAAGTATCTCAAAAGCATTGAGGGAAAAATGCAAATTAAAAAGAAATAAAGAGAAAGAGATATAAAAGCAAAATAGTGGTTTAGATGAGACCTGGCAAGTCCTCAAGGTTGGTCGCAGATATGGATCTGAGCTCTGCGGCAGTCAAAGCATTGGAATTCTTTTTTTTTTTTTTTTTTTTTTTGGAGATTTTTGGAGATGGAGTTTCACTGTCGCCCAGGCTGGAGTGCAGTGGTGCGATCCCGGCTCACTGCAACCGCCACCTCCCAGGTTCAAGCGATTCTCCTGCCTTAGCCTTCTGAGTAGCTGGGATGACAGGCATGTGCCACCACACCCAGCTAGCTTTGTATATTCGTAGAGATGTGTTTTTACCATGTTAGCCAGGCTGATCTCGAACTCCTGACCTCAGGTGATCCACCTGTCTCGGTCTCCCAAAGTGCTGGGATCCCAGGCGTGAGCCACCATGCTTGGCCATAGACCTTGAATTCTTCAGTGAGAGTATTTGCCATATATATTTCTATTCCTTTATGGTTATCTGACACCTATTTTCACTAAATAAATATTTATTGAATAAATGAAAACGCATTTTTCATAATTTTTCTTAATTTTGTTTTATTTGTGTCATAGTCCTGATCACTCCCTGTCATACTTCTTGTTTTCGGTTTTCTCCACTAGAACGACAGCCTCCTGGGAATGGAGATTTTGGGTTTGTTCACTATTGTATCTACAGTGCACATACCTCTGAAAACATCAACCTCTACACCCAGCACATCAATAGAATATCTGTGTTATATTCTGTGTTATATGTTGGGGTTCAGGAGTTGCTGCCATGAAACTCTAGGACTTGGCCGGGCGCGGTGGCTCACACCTGTAATCGCAGCACTTTGGGAGGCCAAGGACGGTGGGTCACCAGGTCAAGACACTGAGAAAATTCTGGCCAACATGGGGAAATAAATTTTGTCTTTACTAAAAATACAAAAATCAGCCGGGCGTGGTGGTGGGCGCCTGTAGTCCCGGGTGCTTGGGAGGCTGAGGCAGGAGAATGGCGTGAACCCAGGAGGCGGAGCTTGCAGTGAGCCGAGATTGCACCACTGCACTCCAGCCCGGGCGACAGAGCGAGACTCCGTCTCAAAAAAAAAGACAAAAAAAGAAACACTAGGACTTGTAAGGATTAAAAATCTACAGACAGGGGCATTTCTCTTACTCACTTTGTCTTGTGTGTGTGTGTGTGTGTGTGTGTGTGTGTGTGTTTTGGCAGGAAGAAACAAAGACTTGCAAACAGGTTGTTGTGTCAGAATACATGAAAATGCACCAGTTCCTGAAGGAAGAGGAGCAGCTGCAACTCCAGCTACTAGAACAGGAAGAGAGAGAGAACATGAGGAAACTGAGGAACAACGAGATCAAATTGACCCAGCAAATCAGAGGCCTGAGCAAAATGATCGGACAGATGGAGTCCTCCAGTCAAAGCTCGGCTTTAGAATCTCTTGAGGTGACAGTAACATTCACGAGAGTCATGGGAAAATTGTAGTAACTCATAGTACTTCAAGCCATAGGAAATAATGTTTTCTTTATTTATCTTAAAAACTAAGTTCTGGTCCAAAAGTAGTTTTCCTAAAGAATTGACATTCTATATGTCAATAAAGCCTTATAGAAGAGAGAGAGAAAAAAAAAAAATCCAGAGGAATGCTTATCCCAAACAAGCCTGACAGTGGCTTCAATTTCTTCTGTACCTGCCTCTCTGCAACCTCAGCTTTGTTAATTTTTTTTCTAGTTTATTAATGCGTATTTACTATGTGCTGGGCAGATTAAATTTAATCTTCACAAAGATCTGATGAAGATAAGTACCATTATGATGTGAACTATAGGTCTACATGACTGTCATCTACAGGATGGGTTAATAGCAGCACTGATTTAATCATTCACACCTGTGGTCTCAGGCGATCTGCCCACCTGATAGTTAATAGATGGGAGAGCCCCACTGTTCCGTGCAGGGGGCTCCTATTTCTCACCACCTTTGGTCTACTGTCTTTCTAGGCTACTGCATTCTTCAGGACCTTCTTTTTTTTTTTTTTTTTTTTTTGAGACAGAGTCTCACACTGTCACCTAGGCTGGAGTGCAGTGGTGCCGTCTCGGCTCACTGAAACCTACGCCTCCTGGGTTCAAGCGATTCTCCTGCCTCAGCCTCCTAAGTAGCTGGGATTACAGGCATGCGCCACCACGCCCGGCTAATTTTTGTATTTTTGGTAGAGACGGGGTTTCACAATGTTGGCCAGGATGGTCTCGATCTCTTGACCTTGTGATCCACCCACCTCGGCCTCCCAAAGTGCTGGGATGACAGGCGTGAGCCACCGGCCTGGCCATGGACTTTCTTAAACATAAACCATGTGATCCAACCCCAGCTTCAGGTCTATTTGTAGACTGGTTCCACAGAATGCTACCATTTAACTGAGGGCCTTCCAAACACACCACCCCAACCCGACACAGGCTTGGTTAGCCTCAGTTGTCACCAGCCCATTTTCCTTTGTTATCTCTGTCTCTCACTGGATGGTCAATGAGACCAGCAAGTTGGCTTGTTTGCAGAACGGGTTCCCCGGACAAAGTGATGACATGAGAAAAAGAAAAGGACCAAGTATTCTCTAGTCATTGTGAGAAACACCTGGTGTTCACCACGGCACACCCCATCTCTCTGATCTGTGTGCTCCCACTCATGCGTGCTTCATGGGAAGCAGATTCTGTGAGCTTTGCAAGGACTGCATGCAACATGAATTTCGTCCATGTTATGATCAGAGCGCAGAGTGCTAACTTCTTTCTTTTTTACCCTTAGGAAGTGAGAGAAGCCCTGGAAAGGTAGGCTTTCATTCTGTGTTCAGTTATGCAAGCTGTGGGGAAGGGGTGCTGATGGCCAGTTTGGAGTGGGGAGCGGAGATCCACTGTTGCTGGGGGAGAAATGAGGTGGACTCTCCAGCGGGACCAGGTCACACGATCTGTGCTGAGGAGTAAACCTGTCTGCTGTCTTGCAGGAGCGAGCCACTCTTGCTTCAGTGTCCAGAGGCCACCACCACAGAGCTGAGTCTGTGCCGCATCACAGGAATGAAGGAAATGCTAAGAAAATTCAGCAGTAAGTCAGCCTGATGTGTTAGCCCTCCCGGGCTCGTAGAATTAACTTCAGCATACGTTCTTCCAGTGTCATTCACTGTCTGACACTAGGCTCCTGGTAAAGGAATCTGGGCCAGCAAGGAACATCAGGGAGGGCTGGGGCCACAGACTGTCTCTGAGTGTGAGCAGAGAGAAGCAGTGAGACTTGACTTAGGCTTTATCTGGCTTTGTTTTCTGTGTAAGAAGTCCTGGTCCTTCCCTTTTATTTATTTATTTATTTTTTTGAGACGGAGTCTTGCTCTGTCGCCCAGGCTGGAGTGCAGTGGTGAGATCTCGGCTCACTGCAAGCTCTGCCTCCCGGGTTCACGTCATTCTCCTGCCTCAACCTCCCAAGTAGCTGGGACTACAGACGCCCACCACTACGCCTGGCTAAGTTTTGTATTTTAGTAGAGACGGGGTTTCACTGTGTTAGCCAGGATGGTCTCGATCTCCTGACCTCGTGATCTGCCCACCTCGGCCTCCCAAAGTGCTGGGATTACAGGTATGAGCCACCGCGCCCGGCCAATCCTGGTCCTTTCTTTGTTGGTTTTGTCATTGTTGTTTCCATCCCTACCTTGCACATGCAGACACACCCCCCCATGCAGGGGCGTCTACGTTTCTAGCTCTGTTCCCGTTAGGATAAAAGCTGACTTAAATTCTGCAATCCCAGCAAGGGCGCATTCAACGAACTGTCCTTGTAGAATGCTCCAGATGTTTAGTCTGGCTAACACCCAGAGACGTCAGGATTAGTTCTCAGCTTTTATCTTGTGGACAGTCTGACCTTCAGAGGAAGGTCTAATGAGCTTTGAACTCCAGAGTGTTGAATAAAGCCCTGCCATGGGCCCGGCACTGTGCTGTTGGGCTGTGTCCTTACTTACAATGATAAATAAGGCAGATTTTGCCTTTGCTTTTGTAGAATTTTCAATGAAATTGAGGAGACAGGCATTAATCACACAGATAATTAGTTATGGTGGGATCTGGTATATACATAAAAGCATGAAATGGTATGAGTGGGGCCGGGCACGGTGGCTCATGCTTGTAATCCCAGCACTTTGGGAGGCCAGGAGGGCGGATCGCTTGAAGTCAGGATTTCGAGACCAGCCTGGCCAACATGGCAAAACCCTGTCTCTACTAAAAATACAAAAAAAAATTAGGTTTGTGTGATGGTGGGCATCTGTAATCCCAGCTACTCGGAGGTCCGAGGCAGGAGAATCACTTGAATCCAGGAGGCAGAGGTTGCAGTGAGCCAAGATTGCACCACTGTACTCCAGCCTGGGCAACAAGAGAGAATCTCCGTCTCAAAAAAAAAAAAAAAAAAAAAAAAAAAAAAAAAAGGAATGATTGGGGCACCTGATCGTGTCTGGACAGTGAGTGAAAGTTGGAGTCCTCGACCGGGCACAGTGGCCCACGCCTGTAACCCCAGCACTTTGGGAGGCTGAGGCGGGTGGGTCACCCGAGGTCGGGAGTTTGAGACCAGCCTGGCCAGGATGATGAAACCCCATCTCTACTAAAAATACAAAAAAACTAGCAGGGCATGGTGGCGGACACTTGTAATCCCAGCTACTCGGGAGGCTGAGGCAGGAGAATCGCTTAAATCTGGGAGGTGGAGGTTGCAATGAGTCAAAATCGCACCACTGCACTCCAACCTGAGCAACAAGAGTGAAACTCTGTCTCAGAAAAAAAATAAATAAATAAAGGAGGCCCCGTATGTGACTGTCGGTTCACAGCGTGTGTGTGCTTCATCAGATGGTCCCCGGGTGCTGCCCTGAACTCACAGGAAGCTGCATTTGTCATGACGTAATGAAAAAAGCTGATCAGGGATTGTGATTCGAACACTCAGTAACTGTGTAATCTTGGTGAAGTTTCCTAACCTTTGTGAACCTGTTTTCTGTTTTGTAAAAATGATAAAAGAATGCTTGCAGTGATTAAATGAGATAATGTATAGAAAATGTTGGGCACATTAGAAGTTCAGCCAAAAGTAAGTGCTATTTTCTCTCCTACCCAAATTGAAGAACCAGAACCTACCATGGCTAATATGAATGCAAACAACCAAGGGTATCCCTGTGTGGATACACAGTTCAGAGCTCTAAAGATGTCCTGTAAACAGAGCATTCCACTCACAGGGATTCTCCTCCCCACACCAGGCAGGCTAAAGCTCCTTCTCCACGAGGCTCTTCTCTCTCTCCATTTGGAGCTTCATGCTATGTGTTGTGGAACAGTGAAAGAGGAACTCAGAAATTTTGTTCTAAACCAAATACTTTTTCTTTTTTTTTTGAGGCTGAGTCTTGCTCTGTCACCCAGGTTGGAGTGCAGTGATGTCATCTTGGCTCACTGCAGCCTCCACATCCTGGGTTCAAGCAATTATCATGCCTCAGCCTCCCGAGTAGCTGGGATTACAGGTACATGCCACCACGCCTGGCTATGTTTTGTATTTTTAGTACAGACGGGGTTTCACCATGTTGGCCAGGCTGGTCTTGAACTCCTGATCTTGTGATCTGCCCACCTCGCCCTCCCAAAGTGCTGCATTACAGGCGTGAGCCACCGCGCTCGGGCCCAAATGACATTTAAAAAACCAGGACTAAATACTAAGAATTCAATGTAAATCTCACATACGTAAGAGGTTTTTCAAGCATGCCCAAGGGAAATTTCTTCTTTCCTCCTCTTGCAGCGGAGATAACGCTGGACCCAGCCACAGCCAATGCCTATCTCGTGTTGTCCGAGGATCTGAAGAGTGTGAAATACGGCGGAAGCAGACAGCAGCTGCCCGACAACCCGGAGAGATTCGACCAGTCCGCGACCGTGCTGGGCGCTCAGATCTTCACCAGTGGGAGACACTACTGGGAGGTGGAGGTGGGAAACAAGGCCGAGTGGGAGGTGGGCATCTGCAAGGACTCGGTGAGCCGGAAGGGGAATCTCCCCAAGCCGCCTGGGGACCTGTTCTCACTGATCGGTTTAAAAATCGGAGACGATTACAGCCTCTGGGTCTCGTCCCCTCTGAAGGGTCAGCACGTCAGAGAGCCTGTGTGTAAGGTCGGTGTCTTCCTGGACTATGAGTCTGGACACATAGCATTCTACAACGGGACGGATGAGTCCCTCATCTACAGCTTCCCGCCGGCTTCTTTCCAAGAGGCCCTCAGGCCCATCTTTTCCCCCTGCCTCCCAAATGAGGGGACAAACACAGACCCTCTCACCATCTGCTCACTCAACAGCCGCGCCTGAGGGCCGTGCCCTGAGCCTTCACAGCGGGCGATGTCCCAGACCAAGACATAACTATTAAGATGATGAAGGCATCGGCAGTATTAATGTCAGGTGATCTGAAATAAACTCCCCTACCCCCACCCCACCCCCAAGAGTTTCCATTAACTTGATCCCACTATGAACAGCCAAATTACACGATCGACTTCAACCCCAACAGAAGAGAGCTGATCATATTCTGTGTCGTTAACTAAACGTCTTCTCTAGGCTACCCCATGTATGTGCTGGTCGCTCAACTACTGAGACCCTATTACCATGAATCCTACTGCCATAGGCCGGATTTTATAAATAGATGTCACTTTTTCAAGTGTATTTAATTATTTGACTCTGAAAAACTGTGCTGTTCGAATGTGTCTTTGTCCTCCGTGCAGAGCTCTGCAGGCTGGAGTAACTCAAATCCATCTGGGAAACTGAGGCACGGGCACATTTTCCAGGGCAGGTGAAGGGGCTCAGGCCTCATCCTTCTCCCAAAAGCCATTTTCCTTCCCATCCCACAAGCCTGCAGTGATTGTACTCAGGAAGGCTTATATATACTTACATACATAAGTATATTTCAGAACACTGCAAATATTTGTGTGAATATCGTCATATCATTCACGTTTCCATAATCACAAGAGGCTGGAACCTTCCGTTAATATGTTAAAAGGTGACAGAGTAAAGTCTCTATTCAGTAAATGTATCATGGCAAGGGGTGCCAAGAGACTATACTGCACTGTATATAAGGTTCTTTTCTGGGCTTTTGCGATGTTCTGTGAGCAGAAGGCTTTCAATCTCTGGAAGGCCAAAGAGCCTACCCTCCTCTTACCTCAAAACGTCAGGGCAGGCCAGGCACGGTGGCTCACGCCTGTAATCCCAGCACTTTGGGAGGCTGAGGCGGGTGGATCACCCGAGGTCGGGAGTTTGAGATTAGCCTGACCAACGTGGAGAAACCCCATCTCTACTAAAAATATAAAAATTAGCTGGATTTGGTGGCACATGCCTGTAATCTCAGCTACTCAGGAGGCTGAGGCAGCAGAATCGCCTGAACCTGGGAGACAGATGTTGTAGTAAGCAGAGATCGCTCCATTGCATTCCAGCCTGGGCAACAAGAATGAAACTCCATCTCAAAAAAAAAAAAAAAAAAAAGAAAAGTCAGGGTTTGTTAGGAAGGTGTGGTGGCTGAGGGGAGCTCTTTTGGCTGGTGGTCTGCATGAGGCTCGCTATCTTTAGTGATCTGTCCCTGCAGGTGTTTGTTTGTTGTTTGTTTGTTTTAAGATGGAGTCTTGCTCTGTCACCCAGGCTGGAGTGCAACGGAGCGATCTCAGCTCACTGCAACCTCCGCCTCCGGGGTTCAAGCAATTCTCCTGCCTCAGCCTCCCAAGTAGCTGGGATTACCGGCACTCGCCACCATGCCCAGCTAATTTTTCTATTTTTAGTAGAGACGGGGTTTCACTACATTGGCCAGGGTGATCTTGATCTCCTGACCGCCTGCCTTGGCCTCCCAAAGTGTTGGGATTACAGGCGTGAGCCACCACGCCCGGCCTTATTTAATTTATTTTTTAAAGTTATTATTTTTTGAGATGGAATTTTGCTCTGTCGCCTAGGCTAAAGTGAAGTGGCGAAATCTCGGCTCACTGCAGCCTCCTCCACCCAGGGTTCATGTGATTCTCCTGCCTCAGCCTCCTGAGTAGCTTAATCCCTATAGACGCCTGCCACCATGCCCAGCAAATTTTTGTATTTTTAGTAGAGATGGGGTTTTGCCATGTTGGCCAGGCTGGTCTTGAATTCCTGACCTCAGGTGATCCGCCAGCCTCGGTCTCCCAAGTGCTGGGATTATAGGTGTGAGCCACCGCACCTGGGCTCCACTTATTTTATTATATAGATTTCATATCTTGATTTCTCACCTCAAAAAGCTAAGAAACAAAATTATAAAAAGCAAACTGCAAACATTTGGAATATATATTTTCTTGATTACCGAAAATCTCAATTTTGTGGAAGGACTAAGTAAATAAAAAAGCACAAAAGTAATTTACATTTACTTTGGGGAGTGAGAGTGGGGTGAAGGGGAGTGAGAGTGGGGTGAGATGAGGATTGAGAGTGGGGTGAGATGGGGATTGAGAATGGGGTGAGAAAGGGAGTGAAAGTGGGGAGGTGAAGGGGATCGAGAGTGGAAGTGAGAAAGGGAGTGAAAGTGGGGGGCAGAAGGGGAGTGACAGTGGGGGTGAGAAAGGGAGTGAAAGTGGGGGAGGTGAAGGGGATCGAGAGTGGAAGTGAGAAAGGGAGTGAAAGTGGGGGAGGTGAAGGGGAGTGAGAGTGGGGGTGAGAAGGGGAGTGAGAGTGGGGGAGGTGAAGGGGATCGAGAGGGGAAGTGAGAAGTGGAGTGAGAGTGGGGGGGCGAAGGGGGGGGGAGGGGGGGGGGGGGGGGGGGGGGAGGGGGGGGGGGGGGAGGGGAGGGGAGGGGGGGGGGGGGAGGGGGGGGGAGAGGGGGGGGAGGGGGGGAGGGGGAGGGAGAGGGGGGGGGAGAGGGGGAGAGGGA
>NW_016824749.1:1655847-1672048 GCF_001698545.2 Rhinopithecus bieti | reverse complement strand
GGGGAGTGAGAATAGGGGGGAGAAGTGGAGTGAGAGTGGGGTGAGAAGGGGAGTGACAGTGGGGTGAGAAAGGGAGTGAAAGTGGGGGGGTGAGATGAGGATTGAGAGTGGGGTGAGAAGGGGAGTAAGAGTGGGGTGAGAAGGGGAGTGAGAGTAGGGGTGAGATAAGGATTGAGAGTGGGGGTGAGAAGGGGAGTGAGAGTAGGGGTGAGAAGGGGAGTGAGAGTGGACCCCGGGAGGCGTGTTCCCTCAAGTAGACACTCATCCTTTGCACTGCTCAGGGCGGAGTCTCACTGCTTCGGCCTTTAAACTTGTGATAACGACATTCCCTGAATATGAGGGTGTCCCCACAGAACCTGCCACCATTCCTTAAGCTGTTCCCTCATCCTCCCTTGTTAATTCCTCTGCAAATCCCTGTCTTCCCCCCTTTCCTGAGTGGTCCGTTTCCCCAGGACATAGCTATTCCAAGTGGAATTTGCTTCTCTACCTCTTCAAAATTAGCTAGAAGAGGGAGGAAGGACATCAGGAGGAATCTTCCACGTTGGACTGCAATTTGCTTCATTTTTAAATTTTCCTCCTCCTGGAGCACTTTAAAAATAAAATCTTGCCAATCTCTTATGCTGAAATCTGATATCCAAAACAACTTCAGATAAGATCTTTATCTACTTTTTTGCTCTGATTATTCTCAGCTTCCTGGTGTACCTCCCCCTGCCCCGCCACAATCACCCTATCACGCTTAGAGAGTATCGGTACCTTATCTGACCTTAGATCACTTTACAAGGTCCTCTTACACTGAGTTAACTGAAGAATGTGGCCAATCCAGCCTTCTGTATTCTTGGATTTATCCCTGGCTTGTACCTTGGAAGGATGAGAACTAATACATCACCACAGGAAAATGAGAACATGCTGCAATGTGCAAAGGTTAAAATAAAAATTGCATGTAATTTTACAACATGCAGATAACCAGTGCTAATATTTTTGTGTATATCTTTCTAATCCTTTGTTTTTTAACGTATGTATGCTTTTAGCAAAATGAAAAAAAGTTACCATAATATTACATAGTGAACTTCCTTCAATCATTAGATAGTTCTTGAAAATATGAATTTTTATATTCCTAAATGTATAAGCATGTGTCTTCTACAAATTAGCACATTTTATTACATTACACTTATCTTATCCAAAAATCTACATCCAATAAATGGTACAATGATATCACCTAATAAACACTTCATATGAAAATTTCTCACTTGTCCTTGGAATGTTCTTTACAGTTGTTTTTCAGTCTTCCAGTGACCAGGAATAATATAGGAGCATGCACTGAATTTAATTGCCTTAGAAACTATGATTTTTTTTTTTTTTTGAGGTGGAGTCTCGCTCTGTCCTCCAGGCTGGAGTGCAGTGGCGCGATCTCGGCTCACTGCAACCTCTACCTCCCAGGTTCAAACAATTCTCCTCTCTCAGCCTCCCCAGTAGCTGGGACTACAGGCGCCCACCACCACGCCTGGCTAATTTTTTTAATAGAAATGGGGTTTCATCATATTGGTCAGGCTTGTCTTGAACTCCTGATCTCAGGTGATCCACCCACTTCGGCCTCCCAAAGTGCTGGGATTACAGGTATGAGCCACCACACACGGCCTGATTTTTTTTTTTTTTTGAGATGGAGTCCCACTATGTCACCCAAGCTGAAGTGCAATGGTATGGTCTTGGCTCACTGCAACCTCCACCTCCCGGGTTCAAGTGATTCTCCTGCCTCAGCCTCCCTTGTAGCTGGGTTTACTCGGCTAATTTGTGTATTTTTAGTAGAGAAGGGGCTTCACTATGTTGGCGAGGCTGCTCTTAAACTCCTGACCTCGTGATCCACCCGCCTTGGCCACCCAAAGTGCTGGGATTACAGGCCTGAGCCACTGTGCCCGGCAGAAGATATGATTTTTAGTGGGAATAGTGCTTCATTATATGACTGTCCCTAATTTATGTAATCATTCCACCATGGCGTAGCATTCAGATTTTCTGTTGGCCACTATTATGCCTCCCACTGTGGTGAACACAGTGCACAGAAGCCCCTGGGGGTGTCTCTGATTCTTCCCCCAGTGCGTCTCCAGCAGGCAGGAAGGCTCCCTGTGCGTCCTGTGCCGTGTGTGTGTTGGTTGTCCCCTCCCTTCGTTCTACCTGCACTGCAAGGAGTCCCAAAGGCTTCCCTCACACCCCCACACCGAAGGGACAGACACACTAGTTCCAGACCAGCGAAAGGGCCACGTGTGCTCTGCCTTATGGTCTCGCCAGAGCATTGCGTTTATTCCCCAGGAAACTACACTGGGAAGGATTGGAGTAGTGCTTAGACTTTGAAACTAGACACTCAGGCTGGGCGGTGACTCACACCTCTAATCCCAGCACTTTGGGAGGCTGAGGTGGGAGGATCGCTTGAACCCAGGAGTCTGAGACCAGCTTTGGCAACACAGTGAGAACTTATTTCTACAAAAAACTGAGGGCTGGGCACCGTGGTTCATGCCTGTAATCCCAATACTTTGGGAGGCTGAGGTGGGCGGATCACCAGAGGTCAGGAGTTTGAGACCAGTCTGGCCAAAATGGCGAAATCCCATCTCTACTAAAAATACAAAAAAATTAGCTGGGCGTGGTGGTGTGCGTCTGTGATCCCAGCTACTCAGCAGCCTGAGGCAGGAGAATAGCTTGAACCCGGGAGGCAGAGGTTTCAGTGAGCCGAGATTGCCCCACTGCCCTCCAGCTTGGGTGACAGAGTGAGACTCTGTCTCAAAACACAAACACAAAAACAAACAAACTAAAAACTAAAAAATAAGCTGGGTGTGGTGGCACACAATGGGGCATCCAGTTACTCTAGAGGCTGAGGTAGGAAGAGGGCCTGAGCCCAGGAGGTCAAGGCTGCCGTGAGCCATGACTGCTACACGCCAACCTGGGGTGAGGGAGCCAGACTGTCTCACAGGAAAAAAAAAAGTTAAAGAAATGAAACTAGACAACCTAGGCTTGAATGCTTGACTTTGCCACAAACTAACAGTTTTAACGTTCACAAGTTATTTCAACTCTCAGAGACTTAGTCACCTCTTCTCAACAGCGTGGGGAAGACCTCCTCGCTGTGACAATTACATGAGCACAAATCACAACAACGTGTGGGGCACGATGACTTTTGTTGGCTCTCCCGTCTCCCCCAGAGGCTCTATTTTGTGTTCTTCAGAAAGGAGACAGAAAAACATCGGACTTGTGGGAAGACAGAACACACAGGCACCAACATCTTTGAAACGTTTCCAAGCTTGGTGTTACTATTTTAGAGGGAAAAATATTAATAAAAATTCAGTTGTAGTAAAAGAAAGCCTCCACACATTGTTTTCTTATGTCTGTGCAGTCCTTCTGACCCTGCATGCTGAGCATTCTATTCCCCAACGTTTAAAAAATCAACTAATATAATATATAGTAAATAAATACAACTAGGTCGGGCCTGGTGACACATGCCTGTGATCCCAGCACTTTGGGAGGCTGAAGTGGGAGGATCCCTTGAGGCCAAAAATTTGAGACCAGCCTGAGCAACACAGCAAGACTCTGCTTCCACCAAAAATAAAAATGAAAACAAATTAGCTAGGCGTAGCGGCAGGTGCCTATAGGCCCAGCTACTAGGGAAGCTGAGACGGGAGGCTCACTTGAGCCCAGAGCTGGAAGCTGCAGTGAGCCATGATGGTGCCATTGTCCTCCTGGGCAACAGAGCGACACCCCGTCTTAAAAATACATTTAAAATGAATACGTAACTATTTTAAAGAGGAAGTCTTGTTTTCATCCTTCCGTCTTGGGACTCTCACACCTTTGCCCTGAGCTCCTAGGACATGGTGCGAACTTTGCTAAATGTTGTGAGTGTGTGCACTTCACGTCCTGCAGGTGGAAGAATGGGCTAAGGTCGCCCGGCCTGTCTACGTTTTTATATTGCATACATGCATGGAGTCCTGTGAGACCTCCCCGGGCCTGCTGTGGGTCTCCCAAGTGATGGCCTGTGGGGACAACACCCTCTATCCTGACTTCACAAAGCGTCTGTACAAGGAGCTGAGCGCGGATCATGTCTCCTTCACCAAGGCCACGATCTGGGCGGGTTCCAGTAGAAACTTTACTGTCTGGCTAGGAGTGTCGGTTGTGGCTCACTTTTCTACCTGCAAGTCTGAGTGAATGACCCAGGAGGAGGACGGTGAGTGTCTGAGGACGTGACCTACTCATTCCTGAGAAGGGGCTCCTTCTAGATGGGCAGGGGTGGATTCATTTCAGCAAAATGCTCTGGGCAGGGGTAGGATGGGGTGAGGTGGGGTTAGCTGACTTTGGAATTCTGGGGACTTGAGTGTATTTTTAGGCTCTAAGGTTTTAGGGTTTTATCTTCTTTCAAGAGTGGGACCTCCCCAGGCAGAGGACAGGAAATCATCCTCAGAAGCCCTACAGGGGCAGTTTTTCCAGGGTGACCTGTCACTGGGGTGGGAGTGGCTGGCTACGAGCTCCATGCCTGATAGCCACTGATTTCTCATTGGCATCTCTGTTGGTTTGTCTCATTCTTCTTGGTTGAGTAGGTTTTAACGGGGGTAACCCTTCTGCTAGAGTCGTAGTTGGTTTTGACTGGGGACAAACAAGTGTTGGGGATCGGGAGAGGTGACATTTCTGGTCCTACAGGCCCTTTCTGGCCAGGGAGGCATTGCTGCAGGTGAGCCTGGAATGCTCTTGCCACCCATTGGGGTCTTTGTTTTTTGTTTGTTTGTTTGTTTGTTTCTGAGGCAGAGTATCGCTCTGTCGCCCAGGCTGGAGTGCAATGGCGTGATCTCGGCTCACTGCAACTTCTGCCTCCCGGGCTCGAGTGATTCTCCTGCCTCAGCCTCCCGAGTAACTGGGATTAGAGGTGTGTGCCACCGTGCCCGGCTACCTTTTTTTTTTTTTAATTTTGTATTTTAGTAGAGATGGAGTTTCACGATGTTGGCCAGGCTGGTCCCGAACTCCTGACCTCAAGTGATCCACCCGCCTCGGCCTCCCCAAGTGCTGGGATTACAGGTGCGAGCCATCACACCCGGCTGGGGTCTTGTTTTATATCTGCAAATAAACAGCTTGTTTGCAAAAAAAAAGAAAGTAAAAGACAGAGAGAGAGAAAGTTACCCATAGTTGCACTGTTGCACAGTTGCCTGAGATGTGCTGTTGTAACTTTCTTATTGACAGCTCACAGAATGGTGCAAGGTTTTTTGAGGCCCGACCTCTTTAAGAAAAATAATTTAAGCTGGGCACGGCGGCTCACACCTGTAATCCTAGCACTTTGGGAGCCTGAGGCAGGTGGATCACCTGAGGTCAGGAGTTCAAGACCAGCCTGACTAACATGGAGAAACCCCACCTCTACTAAAATACAAAATGAGCCAGGTGTGGTGGCGCATGCCTGTAATCCCAGCTACTCAGGAGGCTGAGGCAGGAGAATCACTTGAACCCAGGAGGCAGAGGTTGCGGTGAGCTGAGATTGCACCCTTGTACTCCAGCCTGGGCAACAAGAGCAAAACTGTCTAAAAAAAAAAAAGAAGAAGAAGAAGAAGAAGAAGGCCGGGCGCGGTGGCTCACGCCTGTAATCCCAGCACTTTGGGAGGCTGAGGTGGGTGGATCACGAGGTCAAGAGATTGAGACCATCCTGGCCAACATAGTGAAACCCTGTCTCTACTAAAAATACAAAAATTAGCCGGCTGTGGTGGCAGGTGCCTGTAATTTCTGCTATTTGGGAGGTTGAGGCAGGAGACTCACTTGAACCTGAGAGGCAGAAGTTGCAGTGAGCCTAGATTGCGCCACTGCACTCCAGCCTGGTGACAGAGCGAGACTCTGTCTCAAAAAAAAAAAGAAAATAATTTAAAATTACAAATGATAAAATTAGGCCCAGGGTCTTAGAGAGTCTCCACTAAAGAAGAGCCTGAACCTGAAGTTTCTCTGGCTCCACAGTGCATCTGCCTCTGGGTTAGCCAGATGCGAAGACGAGGCGCAAAGGCAGGAAAGCCGGGTCTCCTGGGTTGAAATCTCGGCCCCACCACTTACTAACGGTACCGCCTTGTCTCCCTGTGCCTCAGTGCCCTCATCAGGAAAACGTGTTTGAAAATAACATCTGGGCTGGCGCATTGTAATCTCAGCACTTTGGGAGGCCCAGTCAGGAGGATTGCTTGAGCCCTGTTCAAGACCAGCCTGGGCAACATAGTGAGATCCCAGATAATATTATTACCAAAAAGAAAAAGAAAAAGAATGAGCCAGGCGTGGAGGCACACCTGTGGTCCCAGTTACTCAGGAGGCTGAGGTGAGAGGATCACTTAAGCCTGGGAGGTTGAGGCTGCAATGAGCCGTGATCGTGCCATCACATTCTGGCCTGAGTGACAGAGTGATACCCTCTCTCAAAAAAAAAGAGAAAGAAAATGGAAATAATACCTGTTTCACAGGGCTGTATAGGGCTGTACAGGGCTGTACGAGGCTGTATTAGGGCCGTACAGGGCTGTGCGAGGCTGTACAGGGCCGTGCAGGGCTGTGCGAGGCTGTATAGCGCTGTATAGGGCTGCTGCATGTATGAAATGACATAACACTTGTACTTGGAGCATCACTTAATTTAAGGTGTAAGCACCTAACAGTGCTAACTATGAATCGCTCCTCACCAGGCTTGGACATCTACACTAGCATGATTCTGTTTGCATTTTTAGACACTGCCTGGATTCCTCAGCATTCTGACCGAGAACCTGAATCTGAGGTCGGAATTTTGCCTTCTATTCCTCCCACTTCTGCCTGGAGGTCCTGGTTCTGTCCTTACAGAAACTCTACCTCCCCAGTTTTGCAACGGCCTCTGTGGGGTCCCCCAGTAACCCTTCTCCCCTACTTCACTTTCTTTCTGTGTCCTGACCAAAAATCGCAGAGTGCCTTGACCGCTCTGTGACCCAGCCAGGTGCAGGCTCCTCCCAGCACACCCAAACCCAAACCGGGCCCAAACCAGAGTCTTGAACCTTCCCAGACACTCACAAAGGTCTCGAGGTTGTCGCCCAAAACACGAAAAGAAACTGGCCTTGGCCCCCAACCAAATTTCTTAAACCCTCACATTCCATAATCCCTGAACCCCCTCACTGCAGACACACCCAGGTAAACCCAATTTTTTTTTTTTTTTTTTTTTTGAGACAGAGTCTTACTCTGTCACCCAGGCTGAAGTGCAGTGGCACAGTCCCGGCTCACTGCAGCCTCTGCCTCCTGGGTTCAAGCAATTCTCGTGCCTCAGCCTTCTGAGTAGCTGGGATTACAGGCACGCGCTAACATGCCCAGCTAATTTTTGTATTTTTAGTAGAGATGGGGTTTCACCACATTGGCCAGGCTGGTCTTGAACTCCTGACCTCAGGAGATCCGCCCACCTCAGCCTCCCAAAGTGCTGGGATTACAGATGTGAGCCACGGTGCCCAGCCTCCATCTCTCTCTTTTTTTCTTTTCTGGTTACTATATAAATACTTTTTAAAATTGTAATTTAATTTTATTTTAAGCTCTGGAATGCATGTGAGGACATGCTGGTTTGTTACATAGGTAAACATGTGCCAGGGTGGTTTGCTGAACCCATCAACCCCTCACTTAGGTATTTAAGCCCTGGAAGGATTCGCTATTTATCCTGATGCTCTCCCTCCTCTGCCCCACAGACAGGTCCCAGTGTATGCTGTTCCCCGCCCTGTGTCCAGGCAGAGCACCCCTTTCTCTCTGAGGATCGCTGTGGCCTTGGTAAGCTCCCATCACAACTGCTCTGAACTGAGCACCCTGCTGCTGGGGGCTTCTTTCTTTGGAATCCCCATCGACCCCGTCCTGGAACGGTTCAGAGCACTCCCTTGTGGGAATTCCCCCGCCGCGGCTTTCGGAGTGATTCAGCCTTGGGTTGGCCGGACAAGGCAGCCTCAAAGCGTTCTGCCCCAAATGCGGCCCCTCTGAGTCTCTCATTCCCTCACTCTGCATCCGGCAGGAGGCCTTCCTAAACATTCCTGAGAGTTTCAGACATTGTCTTTTATTTGACTCACGGATTCATCCCCTTCCTGTTCCAATAGTCAACTCCTCTGCATGGACTCACGGATTCACCTCCTTCCGGTCTAAACAGGAAACTCCTCTGCATGGACGCACGGATTCACCTCCTTCCGGTCTAAACAGGAAACTCCTCTGCCTTGTCAGTCAGTGTCTAGAGTGGGGATTTGCTTTCTGGGGTGTGTTTTTCACAGTGATGGTGGATCCACGACTTTCAAACAAATTCCTTCTCCACCAGTTCTGTTCGGTTCTAGTTTGGTGGGGCCCACCCCTCTTTACAGAGTATCTGGGAGGCCTGCCTTCCAGCAGATGGGAAGGGAGGCCCAGGTGCTCAGGAGAGGCGACTGTCCTCTAGGTGAGGGGTGTGAGTGTGAGTGTGAGGACTGAGGTGCGGTGTAGGAGGGTCCTTGCAGGGTCTGGCTGCTTTCAGAGGCTGTTTTACTCAGCTCCCCATCTTGTCCCTTCAAATTGTGCCCCTCTCCTTCCAATTGTCACTCTCCTTTCCCCCAGCCCTCTCTGTCTCCCAGTTATCTCGCTTCTCAGAAATGAAACACTGGTTCTGTAAACCTGTTTGAGAAGAACAGCTTAGGGTGATTTCTGGCCTCTCTGCTTCTGGAGCAAAGGATAAAAATAGCCCCAGGCTAAAGACAGGAGGAACCAGATTACTGCTTGGTGACGCGATTTCACTGCCCAGGCAGCCAGGAGACCCTCCTGAGACCAATCATGGAGTCCACGCTGCTTTTACACGCATCCTAGTTATTTCATAACTAGCCTTTTCCTATTAACAGACATCATTCAAAAGCCAATTTTAAGCAACATAAATATTGAAAACAATACTATTTAGAATTAATTATAAGTTTTGTTTTTAAAGCCTAAATCTTCTATTGTTGTTTGAACCCTGGGCACTGAAGCTAATAATGTAACTTTTCTCCCTTCTTTCTTCTTTGGCATAGATCTAAAGCACTGTTAGACTCATTTAAAATGCTATGAGGCATTTTAAAGAGTAACTGTTAAATGTGTTGTCCTTTTGTGGGGCTGGAAATGTTCTGTTCTTATCTGGCGCTGGTTACATCCTGTTTTTCATTGGGAAAGTGCATTGAGCTGGAAATTTATATGTTCAATTTCTGTATGTAAATTGTACTTCAGTAAAAAGTTTCAAAAAAGTGGTTGCCTTTTATAGCAGGTGTCCCATGCTGCTATATATATATACATATATATATATATACACACACACATATATTTGTTGTTGTTGTTGTTGTAAAGGGGATGACCTCAAGACCAAGACCTGTTTAAAGGTGGGGAAGGAAGCAGGATTGCGCAGAGGGGTAAGTCTAGCTGCCATGCAGGGCCCACTACAGGCTGCCTCAGCTGCACACAGGGCGCCCTGGAGCTAAATTGGCTCTGCAAACTAGCCTGGCTGGAGTTGGACTGAGATATCCTAGCCCTTGGGCAAGGCGGCTCCCCCAGCAGAGGCAGTTCCTCAAGGGGCTGACAGCTGTAGTCTATCTGCCCAGGGCACTCCCCGTAAGAGGCAACCAAGTCCTTCTTTGCTGGGAGGAATCTGGGACGTGCATCAAAGTGTGCACCTTGGCCGGGCGCGGTGGCTCACACTTGTAATCCCAGCACTTTGGGAGGCCGTGGTGGGCAGATCTGGGGTCAGGAGTTTGAGACCATCCTGGTCAACATGGAGAAACTCCGCCTCTACTAAAAATACAAAAATTAGCTGGGTATGGTGGTGCGTGCCTGTAATCCCAGCTACTTGGGAGGCTGAGGCAGGAGAATCACTTGGACCAGGGAGGTGGAGGTTGCAGTGAGCCGAGATCAGGCCACTGCACTCCAGCCTGGGCGACAGGGTGAGACTCCGTCTCAAAAAAAAAAGAAAAAAAAAAGTGTCTCCCTTAATTCTGGAGACCAGGACTTCAGGAGGGAAGAGGTGGGGCCGAGTTCCTGTTGGGCTTTCGTCTTAAAACTCCATCTTATTTATTTGTTTGTTTGTTGTTTGTTTATTGAGACAGAGTCTCACTCTGTCACCAGGCTGGAGTGCAGTGGCACAATCTCGGCTCACTGCAGCCTCTGCCTCCTAGGTTGAGGGGATTCTCGTGCTGGAATTTTAGGCACGTGCCACCATGCCTGGCTAATTTTTGTTTGTGTTTGTTTTTTTAGTAGAGAATGGGGTTTTGTCATGTTGGCCAGACTGGTCTTGAACTCCTGTCCTCAAGTGGTCTGCCCACCTTGGCCTCCCAAAGAGCTGAGATTACAGGTGTGAGCCACTGTGCCTGGCCCAGCACTCTGTATTATTTAATTTTTAAAAATTCTTGTAGGTGTGTTCCTTTAATTCAATGGATTAGTGGTTGACACGTCCACACACCAGCATCATTATTTTAAAATCACATACACTGCATCATTCTTCTGCCAGGAAAAGTTCAAATTGGGGCTTATCATCTCAAATCTGCACAGAGAGATTTGGATATATTTTGCTTTATTTCCATGTGATGTCTTCCACAAGACTCCCTTTCCTTGGATTCAACCTTTCTCTTATTTTAGTCTGAATTTGACTTACTACCTACTCTTTACTTTGATTGACTTGTATTTATAAATTTTCATTTCATTTTGAACATTGATTTTTAATTTTTTTTTTTTTTTTTTTAAAGAGACAAGGTCTTGCTACATTGCCCAGGTTGCCCTCAAACTCCTGGGCTCAAGTGGTCTTCCCATCTCGACCTCCCAAAGAGTTGAGATTATGGGAGTACCACCAGTTCAAGACATTAATTTTTGTTTAATTGATGGATGAACAGTTTTTTATCACATATTTTGATTTTGATCAATTTGATCATCAAATTCATTCTTCCCATGGTTACTCTCTACTAGGTAAGGAAATTCAGAATGAAACGAGGCTTGAATGGGAAGAAAACCTTTGCAAGGTACAGCATCCATGGCCTGAAGATGCATCTCCATGATCCCCAATTTTGGGAGGTGTAGTTGACCAAGGCCCCAGCTGCTGGCCTTTGAAATCCGTCACAGTGTCTGTGGATGGGCCATGCCTCCTACAGGCTTCTACTGGGTTTGGCCAAGAGTGGCAGGGATGACAGTGCAGACCCAATCCTGAGACACACAGGACTCCTCTGGTGTTTGGCTCTGGCGGTGGGATCCTTGACAGCTTTGCCAGTCTCCCTTTCTCCTTCCCTTGCGGTGCAGCTGTGGACAGCGCCCTCCTTGTATCCCTGGCAGAGGTGGTGTGCTACAGGCGGCCGGACTGGTGCTGGCTCAGGGGGATTGTGCCCATCTCTTCTCAACTTGAGGTTTACTGACACTGCACTGAGAGCCTGAAATGGGCTGAGGTGGGAGAGGTTGCATCTAACAGTTGGCAGACATTACAAATCAGGGCTTTTTCCTCCTAAGGACCTATTATCAGAAGACCAGGCTCTGTGGCTCATTCCACCACTTTGGGAGGCTGAGGCGGGTGGGTCACTTGAGGTCAGGAGTTCAAGACCAGCCTGGCCAACATGGTGAAACCCCGTCTCTACTAAAAATACAAAAATTAGCTAAGAATGGTGGCAGGTGCCTGTAATCCCAGTTACTTGTGAGGTTGAGGCAGGAGAATTGCTTGAACCCAGGAGGTGGAGCTTGTAGTGAGCCAAGATCACGCCACTGCACTCCAGCCTGAGTGACAGAGCGAGACTGTGTCTCAAAACAACAAAGACAAAATCAGTTATCAGCATACCACTGACTTCATCAGCATCTTACCTCAAAATGTCCTTGCACATTTAATCCTGTCTGTTGTCTCTTTCTTGGAGAAGATAGATGAACACAAATGGGGAGGAAAGATGAAATCTGTTTGGACATGTTGATACAGAGGGTGGAAATCTTGAGGCTCATCAAGGTCATCAAAATATCAGCGAGTAGGTCGGGCGCGGAGGCTCACACCTGTAATCCCAGCACTTTGGAAGGTTGAGGTGGGTGGATCACGAGGTCAGGAGATCAAGACCATCCTGGCCAACATGGTTGAAGCCCTGTCTCTACTAAAATACGAAAACTTAGCCAGGCGTGGTGGCGGGCGCCTGTAGTCCCGGCTACTTGGGAGGCTGAGGCAGGAGAATTGCTTGAACTGGAGGGGTGGAGGTTGTAGTGAGGCCAGATTGCGCCACTGCACCGCAGCCTGGGCGACAGAGCGAGACTCTGTCTCAAAAAAAAAAAATCAGCAAGTAAACATTAATTTCTTTTCTTTCTTTTTTTTTTTGAGACAGAGTCTCACTCTGGTTGCCCAGCTGTAGAGTGCAGTGGCGTGATCTCGGCTCACTGCAACCTCCACCTCTCTAGTTCAAGCAATTCTCCTGCCTCAGCCTCCCGAGTAGCCGGGACTACAGGTGCCCGCCACCACCCCTGGCTCATTTTTTTTTTTTTTTTTTTTTTTTTATTTTAAGTAGAGACAGGGTTTCACCTTGTTAGCCAGGTTGGTCTTGAACTCCTGACCTCGTGATCTGCTGCCTCGGCCTCCCAAAGTGCTGGGATTATAGGCGTGAGCCACCGCATCGGGCCAATTTTTTTTCTTTTTAAAAAAGAGCATGAAAATAAAATGGCTTTCTCCAGTTAGAAACTTGTTATCAACCAAGGCTGTTACTGCCCTAAGGAACTGAAGTTTAAGATGTAGACTTTTAACAGAAATAGCACCTCAGTTCGAGGTAGCACACATTTGCTGCCTTTGGGGCCCCTAAAACCTTCCAAATCAGACCTTGCTCCCAAGCTCTCGGTCTATGAATTCTGCACTGGGACTGGAATTAGTTTTTCCTTGAAGGGTATTTCCGACTTTCCTCACTTCGTTTATCATCACAGGCTAACCTCAATTTTCCCTTCTATTTCTGTATTTTTATCACCTCTTGGCTGCTCTTGAAAATCTGCAGTATATTTTTTTTAGAAAATCAAACCTATTACAAGGCAATTCATAAAATTTGTCCTCCTCTTTTTCTCAAATTCCTTATCGTTTAAAAAGTATATCCCCCACATCTTTCTCTAACGGCCCTGGCCTAGGGCAAACCTTCCTTACCTCCTGCAGCCTAGAAACACCTGGTAAGTCATGCGGCTGCAGGGCTTGGCCCTTAAGCAAGAAAGATTTTATTCCTCTCCAGTGGCTCTGGCCTTTCAAACCTGGAGGCCCTGGGAACTGCTCTCCTTGGTCTCCTTTGCCTGCTGTGTGGCTCCTTCCTGGGGTCTTTTCTCCAAACCCTGTGACTCACAGACTAATTCTAATGTGTGTGTGTGTGTGTGTGTGTGTGTGTGTTCGTTTCTGGCTACACAGGTTCTTAATAATTGTACTGGTTGCTAAAATTTGTAAATTAGGCAATTAATCTAAACATAGAGATTTCTACCTTCTTTTGGCAAACTGACATACATGGAAATACTGGGCCTTCATTCACACATGAAAAAATCAGCTAGAGTCCTTTAGCAAGTTAGAAGGTTTCCCCATGTTCTGTGTCCTCCTCCAGCCTAATCAACTTATTTATTTATTTTGAGACTGAGTCTCGCTCTGTCACCCAGGCTGGAGTGCAGTGGCACAATCTTGGCTTACAGCAACCTCGGCCTCCCGGTTTCAAGCAATTCTTCTGCCTCAGCCTTCCCAATAGCTGGATTTCAGGCGCCTATCATCGTGCCTGGCTAATTTTTTTGTATTTTTAGTAGAGACAGGGTTTCACCATATTGGCCAGGCTGGTCTCGAACTCCTGACCTTGGGTGATCCACCCATGTCAGCCACCCAGGGTGCTGGGATTACAGACATGAGCCATTGCGTCCAGCCTCAACTCATTTTTAAATAACCCCTGGAGTCTTGAGAGTATTTGGGTGCACACCCTCTCCTCCAGCCTATCAGGTAATAGGAAAACCTATGGAAGTGGCTGCCTCTTCTCTACGTTTCTTCTTAGACTTGCATTTGTTTTTATTTTTCTTTGAGACAGAGTCTCTCTCCTGTTGCCCAGGCTGGAGTGCAGTGCTGCAATCTTGGCCCACTGCAATCTCCACCTCCTGGGTTCGAGCGATTCTCCTGCCTCAGCCTCACAAGTAGCTGGCATTACAAGTATGCACCATCACGCCCGGCTAATTTGTGTAATTTTAGTAGAGACAAGTTTTCACCATGTTGGCCAGGCTGGTCTCGAACTCGACCTCAGGTGATCCGCCCACCTTGGCCCCCCGAAGTGCTAGGATTACAGGCGTGAGCCACCGTGCCCGGCCTTAAATTTATTTTCCATCAGAGAGTATACATGGATACAGGTGAATATGTTCCCTTTCTACGCCAGTTAGACTGTTCCTAACAACAGTCTCCTTCGATATTGTTTGACTTTGCCTGTAGAACAGTACATGCATCACACATACAAAGAGAAGGATAATAAAATAAAATTTGCCCAAGCCAATGAAGGTTTTGTATTTTGTGGTAGTGGAACATGGTGTTTTTTTTTTTTTTTTCATTTTTTTTATTTTGGAGTCTCGCTCTGTTGCCAGACTGGAGTGCAGTGGCACGATCTCAGCTCGCTGCAACCTCCGACTCCCTGGTTCAAGCGATTCTCCTGCCTCAGCCTCCCGAGTAGCTGGGATTACAGGCACTCGCCACCTCACCCAGCTAATTTTTATATTTTTAGTAGAGACGGGTTTTCACCATGTTGGCCAGGATGGTCTCGATCTCCTGACCTCATGATCCACCCACCTTGGCCTCCCAAAGTGCTGCGATTACAGGGGAACAGTGTTTAACTATCATGCTATTCCACCCACCTCTTTGAACGGGTTTTTCATCTATGTTCATAGGGAGAAGACTTTGCTATGAATCAGGTAGTGAAGGCTATTAATTGATGCGGTTTAAAGTGCTTTATATTACGTTCTTTGCCAGCTCATTTAGAGTGCAAGTAGATGCAGTGAGATTTGGTGATAAACGTTACCTTTATGGCCCACATTTGTCTGCCCTTCTGGATTCGTCTCCTGTAATGCACATGTATGTACATTATGTTGATACATGGACAGCTGTAAATTCTCTTTTTTTTTTTTTTCTGAGACAGAGTATCACTCTGTCACCCAGGCTAGAGTTCAGTGGTGTGATCTTGGCTCACTCAACCTCTGCCTCCCGGGTTCAAGCGAATCTCCTGCCTCAACCTCCTGAGTAGCTGGGATTACAGGCGCCCACCACCACGCCCGACTAATTTTTGTGCTTTTAGTAGAGACGGGGTTTCACCATGTTGACCAGGCTGGTCTCGATCTCCTGACCTCATGATCCGCCCACCTCGGTCTCCCAAAGTGCTGGGATTACAGGCGTGAGCCACCGCGCCCGGCCAGACAGCTGTAAATTCTAAACATCCCCAAGTAACAAAAAAAAAAACACCACAAGCAGGGGATTGTTCTCGACTCCATTACTGACATTTAATTTTTTACTGCTGTCGTTAGCAGGAGAGTTCCTTGAGAACAGAGATGTGTTAAGAGGGCGATGGTGATAGTGATTCAATGAGGAGAGCAAATGCTCATAACACTCACTGTTTGCTTGGGACTGGTCACAGTGCTTCACTCACCTTATCCCCACAACAACCTAGAGAGACCCTTGGTGTTATTATCTCCAGTTTCTAGGTGAGGAGATGAAGCACAGGGAGCTTGAGAAATGATCCCATGCTCACAGAACTAACAGGAGACACAGGATTTGAATGCAGGTGGTCTGGCCCCGAGTCTGTGATGTTTAATCATACCGATTGCAGCATAAAATGTACCTATAGGCCAGGTGCAGGGGCTCACGCCTGTAATCCCAGCACTTTGGGAGACCGAGGAGGGCGGATCACCTGAGGTCAGGAGTTCGTGACCAGCCTGGCCAACACGGTGAAACCCCATCTCTACTAAAAATACAACAATTAGCCGGGGGTGGTGGCGGGCACTTGTGGTCCCAGCTACTCGGGAGGCTGAGGCAGGAGAATAGCTTGAACCCAGGAGGCAGAGGTTGAGTGAGCCAAGATCACACCACTGAACTCCAGCCTGGGCAACAGAACGAGACTCCATCTCAAAAAAAAAAAAAAAAAAAAAAAAAAAAAAAAAAATCTCTATATGTCTATATATAGAGATATACATCTCACATACTGAATGTACAAAGCTGTTCTTAATTCTTTAGAAGTTACATACGTTGCTGTTTTTTTTTTTTTTTTTTTTTTTT
>NW_016824749.1:1641763-1653272 GCF_001698545.2 Rhinopithecus bieti | reverse complement strand
CCCTCCCCTCCCCTCCCTTCCCTTTCTTTTCTTTTCTTTTCTTTCAGAGTTTTGCTCTTGTTGCCCAGGCTAGGGTGCAATGGCGTGATCTCGGCTCACTGCAAACTCTACTTCCCGGGTTCAAGCGATTCTCCTGCCTCAGCCTCCTGAGTAGCTGGGATTACAGGCGCCACCACGCCCGGCTCGTTTTGTATTTTTAGCAGAGACGGTTTCGCCATGTCGGTCAGGCTGGTCTCAAACTCCCGACCTCAGGTGATCCGCTCGCCTCGGCCTCCCAAAGTGCTGGATTACAGGCGTGAGCCGCCGCGCCTGGCGAGAGGCTGTTCTTTCCCGGGTGACGCAGAAGCTTCCGCGTCTCTTCGCCTCAGGTTCCACCGCTCGTCCGGTCCCAGGTGTCTGCGGAGACGGTTAGGTACTGGGTGCAGCCGAGCGCTAGGAGGAGAGCACATTTAGGGACCCAGCAGCCTCTGCAGCAGCTGCACTAAAACCTCACGCACGTCACCTGCTTGACAGGAAAAATGCTTTGAAAAGCGTGCGGGCTTTCAATTCCTTAACCCCCTTGGGCTCAATGTGCTTTGAAAGTCAGGAATTTTTGGTTTATAGAAAAGTAAAAAATTACACATGCTCTACACTGTGTAGCACCCCAGTGGGGTCTGAGGCAGCACCCTTTACACAAATCACTCAATATTTCTGGAGTGAAACATAAAATTATTCAGACGAAACGGGATCAATAAAGACTAAAAGCATCCTCCTGTCAGTGCAGGGCAGGTTGTCTCCGAATACACTTCCCCCTGCCCCCCTGGATTGAGGAAAGCACTTTTAGGCCTGGATTTATAAATTGTTGATAAGAAATTATGGAACTGAATTAATGGTAAAACCATGTAAGTTAAGCATGATTAAGTAATTTTAAAGCAAAACTTTTAAAGCAATTATAATGACACAAGGTCAGAGAATTTTTATTTAAGTTTTGTTCTTTAAAATTATGGGTTTTTTTTTTTTTTTTTTTTGACAGAGTCTCACTCTGTTGCCCAGGCTGGAGTGCAGTGGCACAATCTCGGCTCACTGCAAGCTCCACCTCCTGGGTTCACACCATTCTCCTACCTCAGCCTCCTGAGTAGCTGGGACTACAGGTGCCCGCCACCACGCCCAGCTAATTTTTTTGTGTTTTTAGTAGAGATGGGATTTCACCGTGTTAGCCAGGATAGTCTTGATCTCCTGACCTTGTGATCCGCCCACCTTGGCCTCCCAAAGTGCTGGGATTACAGCCGTGAGCCATCACGCCCGGACAAAAATTATGGTTCTTTATATATAAATATAGTATTTGTGTGTATGACAACTACAGTAATGACAGGGTGGCTTAGAATTCTAGGAATAGGCCATGTGCTGTGGCTCACGCCTGTAATCCCAGCACTTTGGGAGGCTGAGGTAGGTGGATCACCTGACATCAGGAGATCAAGACCAGCCTGGCCAATATGGTGAAACCCCGTCTCTACTAAAAACACAAAAATTAGCCGGGCGTGGTGGCAGGCACCTGTAGTCCCAGCTACTCGGGAGGCTGAGGCAGGAGAATGACATGAACCTGGGAGGCAGAGCTTGCAGTGAGCCGAGATCGCACCACTGCACTCCAGCCTGGCCGACAGAGCGAGACTCTGTCCCCCCCGCCCTAAAAAACGTCTAGGAATAAAGGACTAAAAGGAGTCCCACACTCAACAGCAACACAACTAAGGAAGGTGGAAACGATGGCCCAGGAGAAGAGAGGATGGGCACAGGAGTGGGAGAGTCCATGTGTCCCCTGGGCAAAATTTCTAAAAGTAGATACTGTTTAAAAGGAAGGAAATACATTGACATTGTGGCTGTCGTAAGTGCAAGAGAAGGTGGTCAGTGGATGGTACTAGGAAGCAGCACTGCTCTCATCCATAACTGACTCTCGCCCAGCTTAACCCCAGGACCTCTATGAGGCTGGAACCCCACTAGGCCTCTGCCTCCAAAGGCCACCCTAAACTCTTCTTTTCCTCCTTTTGGGAAGAGAAACTCAGAAGTGCATGCGTTTTCATTCGGAACTTGCTAATCATCCCTTAGTGCTCTCACGTTTGGGTGCTCATTTGTGTCTCTGCACTTAGCATCACGCACAATGTAGAAACGACCACTTTTTCCTGATGCCCAAGAAAAACTGGTTGAGATGCAGGAGTATCCCCAAACAGGCACTTGTGCCTGATCAATGTGAGCAATGTGAATTTGGTCCTCCCCGTCCAGATGAGCTCAGCTTCACTCCAGGCTACTATGACAAGTGAGGGCCAGCAAATCGCTGTGTGAGAAGCAGTATCACTTGAGGAAGTCGCAAGGCTTCTTAGAGCAATTTTAGGTTCGAAGCGAAACTGGGAGAAACATACAGAGCTTTTCCATAAACTCCTGCCCCTGCACACATGGAGCCTCCCTCATGATCACCTTCGCCCACTAGAGTGGTACATTTGTCAGAACTGATGAGCCTACACGGGTACATCTTTATTATATACAGTCCAGGGTTCACATTAGGGTTCACCCTTGGGCTCAATGTATTTCAAAAGTGCTGCACATTCCTTGGGTTTGACAAGTGTATAATGACATGCAGCCACCACTATGGTATCGTACCGAGTCGTTTCTCTGCCCTAAAAGTCCTCTGTGCTCTACCTATTCATCCTTCTCTCCCTAGTAACCCTTGGCAACCACTGATCTTTGTAATGTCTCCATAGCTTTGCCTTTTCCAAAACACCATATAGTTGGAATCACACAGTGTGTCACCAAAATTTTTTGGAGCAAGGATTTAGTGACTATTCGTTTCTACTAGGACAGGCTGCTTCCTTGCCTACATCTTCTGCTGTGAGACAGCTCCACAGTCGTCTCCATTTTGCTCTTGATGTGGGAGAGCGACTCCCATTTCTCACCATCTGTCCAAGAATACCCAGAGGTGCCTGACAACTGAAAACAGCTTATGTTTAATAGCTTGATAGGCTACGATCTGATGCATATCTCCCTGAGGAGGATCTGATCAGGTCACTCATATAGAAATACATTCAGTTCTGCTATTCATTTGTTTCGAAAATGCAAATGTGTTCCAAGCAGTTGGTGTATTGGAGAACAGTTGGAGCAGAATGAGAATTTCATGTTTGTGTATGCATGATTTCATCCATGGAAAACACTAGGTGAGCAGAGACAACTGCACTTAGCTGAATCCAGCTGCCCAGGAAGGCATAAAACACTGACACACTCACACGCACGCACACGCGCAGACACCCCTCAACACCTGCCAGCCACCTCAGTTCACTGCCAGTGTTATGAGGCACACCCACACACCTTTGGTGTAACAGCCTTCTGTTTGATTTCCTTTCTTTTCTGTCCCTCCTGATAACCCTCCTTCTACTGCTTCAGAATAGCTTATGTAATCCTTCTGATGCCCACTTCCATAGCAAGCTTCAGATATTTTTCAAGGTACAGCGCCATATTTATTGTAGTGTGTATGTATGTCTTAACCATTTAACAAGTGTCAAACTGTACTACAGTGTTTATTAGGTTCCTTCTTTTTTTTAATGTGTCAGTTGACAATGTTTTAGGAACCCAAAAACCCAGTAGTTTGTTGCTATGTTTCTTTATTTTTTAAATAAATAAATTAATTTATTTTTGAGACAGAGTCTTGTTCTGTCACCAGGCTGGACTGCAGTGGTGCAATCTTGGCTCACAGCAGCCTCTGCCTCCTGGGTTCAAGCAATTCTTCTGCCTCAGCCTCCCGAGTAGCTGGGATTACAGGTGCACACCATCATGCCCAGCTAATTTTTTCAAATATATGTATTTTGAGACAGAGTCTTGCTCTATCACCCAGGCTGGAGTGCAGTGGCGCGATCTCGGCTCACTGCAAGCTCTGCCTCCTGGGTTCACGCCATTCTCCTGGCTCAGCCTCCCAAAGTAGCTGGGACTACAGGCGCCTGCCACCATGCCTGGCTAATTTTCGTATTTTTTTTTTTTTTAAGAGATGGGGTTTCACCATGTTAGCCAGGATGGTCTCGATCTCCTGACCTCGTGATTGACCACCTTGGCCTCCCAAAGTGCTGGGATTACAGGCGTGAGCCACCACGCCCAGCCTTAATTTTTTTGGTATTTTTAGTAGAGATGGAGTTTCACCATGTTGGCCAGGTTGGTCTCAATCTCTTGACCTCATGATCCACCCACCTTGGCATCCCAAAGTGTGGGGATTACAGGCATGAGCCACCACACCTGGCCAAACCCAGTAATTTTTATGACACAATTCTGTATATTGCAGCGATTTTTAGAAATGCATGTGGCACTCCAGCAGAAATGACTGTGTATGACAGGATGTGAAAATGGGATTCTTTTTCTCTAGGATTCCACTGAGAGTCCAAGATCATTTATGCATCAACTTCCTCATTTTTTCTCATATTAAACTTGCAAAAGGAGTTAGAAAAGAATCACTTTTTTATTTACTCTTGCATGGGCCAGTACTAAAGTTGAAGAAGATGGAAATTTATTTGGAAATTGGAGGTGCTAAAGCAAAATATGCAGGAGGTCATTAGCCTGGGGTTGGTTCTGTAGCTAGAACACTTACACAAGCAAACCAAAGTTCAACTTGGAAGCATTTCTTGAAACTGATTTTTTTTTTTTTTTTTTTTTTTTTTTTTTGTGGGTTTGGGGAGACAACAAGCAATAAGCAGCCAATCAGAAACAGCCAATCAGCAACCAGTCACAACTAACTAGCAACCAATCAGTGAACTAGCAACCAGTCACGGACAACCAACCAGCAGCCAATCACAAGCAGCCAACTAGCAACCAAACACAAACAGCCAATTAGCGATTAATTATAAAAAGTCAATCAGCAACCAGTTACGAATAGCAAACCAGTAAGCAGTCACTAACAATCAGCTAGTAGTCAGTCACAAACGGCCAACTAGGAACCAGTCTGAAACACCCAACCACAAACAGCTAATGAGCAACCACTCACAAGCAGCCAACTAGTACTCAATCACAAACAGCCAACTTGCAACTGGCCACAAACAGCCAACTAGCTGTTAGTTATGTAAGTAAGGACTTTTCACAAGATCATACTCAAATGAGGCCTGGCTGGACCAGTCAGTCCAGTAATTCCTTTGTTTTCATGGTCAGCCTATAAGAGCTTGTTGCTCACTCTGCTAGGGCGGAGCTCTCCGCACCTCTTCTGCGTCTGAGTGCTGCCTGATTCATGAATGCGTTCATGCTCAAATAAACTCTGTTAAATTTATCTTGTCTAAACTTTTTCTTTTCATGGAAGCTTTCTTTGGAAAGAGTAACTTGAGCACGTAGGTCCCTAAATCTCCCCTCTCTGGGAGAAGGATGGGTGTACTCTCCCCTCACATCATGCCTGGTAAGACGGGCTTCAGGCCCCTGCTACAGCTGACTGTGCATCCACAGAGCTTGCAGTTACACAATGGAGCAGTGTCTGCCTCACGGCTGAGAAAAGCCAACAACCTGGCTCCAGTGGCCTGAAATACATGATCAACACTATGTTTTATGTATCTGCCACAACTGCTTGAAATAACTGTTTAGAATGGTGTCCCAGGTCCTGAGAATAGAAATGATGACCGAGGAGAGTTGTGGACAAGAGGTAAGGACATAAGGAGAGGGCAGAGAGGACACAAGATGCCACTCTTCTGCTTGTGAAGATAGGGTAAGGGACCACAAGCCAAGGAATGCAGGTAGCCTCTAGCGGCTGGAAAAGGCATGGAAACAGCTCCTCCCCTTATCTTCCAGAAGGAATGCAGGCCTGCCTACACCTAATCTTAATCTAGTCAAAATAATGTCAGACTTCTGAGACCTCCAGAACTGCAAGATGATAAATGTGTGTTGTTTTAAAACTACAGAAGGCATGGTGATTTGTTAGCCCAGCCACAGAACACTAACACGGATCGAGGGTGTAAGCAGAGGAGAAGGGGAAGAAGGGGGAAAGACCTTCAATTCTTCTTGGAGAGTAAGGCTCACAGTCACACTGCACACTGAGTACAAATTTACCTCCAGGGACTGAGGCCAACCTAGCTCAGGACCAGGGCAAAAGCACCCTGAAGTGCTGAGACCAGTCTGATCATATCACCGCCGACAGCACAGGGAGGCTCAGTTCCAGCAGACACACCCTGCCGACTCCATTGATGACACAGTCTGTCTGCTATTGGCAAACTCTTCTTTATCTGTGAGTAAAATGATGCTGTTTACAAGCAAAGTTGAAAGCATAAAAGATTTTCGATAAACTCCTAAGGGCTCATTACGATTGGGATCAATTTTATGCACTCTGGTTTGGGTAGCATCCTTCTATGATTAGAGGGTGGATCCCAAGCAGCCTATCATGTTAAAAATAGGAAGAGGTGCTATGTAAAAGACTATAGGATTGTCTAAGTAGAGTGGAAAAACAGGCTGAAAGAGTTCAGTGGGTTTGTGTCACTTTGTCTTGAAATAAAGTCAGCAAGTGAAAAGCGAGGGAAGGTTTTTTCCTCCTCTTCTGCCTCAATTTTTTTTCATTTTTTTTTCTGCCTGAATTTGAATATAGATTTCAGTAATTTAAACAGAAATACGGTCTATCCTCTTTGTATACTGATCTCTTGTATTCCCCGCTTCTTCACTTTCGTTTCTTCCTCATTACTTACAAGCAGGATGGAAGTCAGGTGGAGCCGACCTCATTCCAGGTCCTTCACTTCCTCTTCGGGTAGCTGGGCCCTGGGTCTGGCATCTTGTGAGTATAAAATGAAGGTTGCCTTTTGTCCAGTTCTTCTTTCATATAACAGATCATAGTGACTGGCACTCATCACACACACATTTTTATTCCAGGATATAGTCTCAGAAACTCCTGCGGAAGGTTCAAGCCAAGAAGACACTTCTGTGCCAATGAATCCTGAAACCACCCTTGCGTAATTATAAGTATTGAGAGAACTCTGACATGACCCACTCCATCTTGCTTTTAACCTCACCTGCTAACTTGTTTTTGTTTTATTTATTATAGTAGAGAGGCCAATATAACTGTGAAAGGAATGTGGTCATAGTTAAACTTGGAGGCCAGGGAAACTGATTCCCCTTCTTGTCTGGAGATTAAAGGTACATTCATAAAACAAAATTAGAATTATGGTTGGAGATTAAACTTCGCTAAGGGCCAGGAAGCATTAATGACCTGTCATTGCTTAGTGATTATGAAACTCCTTCTTTACTGCAATAACTGTTGTTCTTGGGCCAGGCAGGGATGGCTTATGCCTAGAAACTCAGTACTTTAGGAGGCCAAGGAAGGAGGATCACTTGAGTCCAGGAATTGGAGACTAGCCTGGGCAACATAGTGAGACCTCATTTCTCCAAAAAAATTTTAAAAATTAGCTGAAGGCTGAGCGCAATGGCTCACACCTGTAATCCTAGCACTCTGGGAGGCCGATGCGGGTGGATCACATGAGGTCAGGACTTTGAGGCCAGCCTGGCCAACATGGTGAAACCCTGTCTCTACTAAAAATACAAAAAATAAAATAAAATAAATAAATAAATAAATAAAAATGGCCACGAGCGGCTGCTCACGCCTGTAATCCCAGCACTTTGGGAAGCCTGGGCGGGCGGATCACCAGGTCAAGAGATCGAGATCATCCTGGCCAACATGGTGAAGCCCTGTCTCTACTAAAACTACAAAAATTAGCTGGGCATGGTGGCACCTGCCTGTAGTCCCAGCTACTCGGGAGGCTGAGGCAGGAGAATCACTTGAACCCAGGAGGTGGAGGTTGCAGTGAACCAAGATCGCACCACTGCACTCCAGCCTGGTGACAGAATGAGACTCCGTCCCAAGACAAAACAACAAGAAGAAGAAAAATTAGGTGGGTGTGGTGGGGTGTGCCTGTAATCTCAGCTACTTGGGAGGCTGAGGCAGGTAGGAGAATTGCTTGAGCCGGGAGGTGAAGTTTACAGTGAGCCAAGATCGTGCCACTGCACTCCAGCCTGGGTGACAGAGCTGTCTCTGTCTCAAAAAAAATAGTAATAATAATAATAATAATAATTAGCTGGCTATGGTGGTGAATGCCTGTAGTCCCAGATATTTGGGAGGCTGAGGTGGAAGTTGAGGCTGCAGTGAGCCATGATGGCACCACTGTACTCCAGCCTGGGTGACAGAGTGAGAACCTGTCTCAAAAATAAATACATAAATTAAATACCTTCCATCTCATTGGCTTTTTTTGGTGGGGGGGCAGTGGAAGAACCTGTCAGTCTGTGACGGTCCCTCAATATTGGCTATCATGACTTTTATGGTCTGGATGGTCAAAGAGAAAAATGGCTTCAGAAAAACCCAACATGTCCCTATTTAATTAGGAAAAGGGGAATTAGTATTACTGTATGCCTACTATTTACTAGGTACTGATGAAAGTGTTGGTTACTTAGAAATATTTCATTTCTTTACCATGTTCATAGTTATACCAAAGTGTAGGTTTAATTGTCAAATAGCACAATCTCTTGCAACTGGTATAACTTAGGCTATTAATAAATGCTAGGTATTTGGAGTAAGAGTGGAGTTTGAAACTTTATTTTGCTTTTTAGAAAGTGGTGGATTTCAGACAATTTTCTTAACCTTTTCAAGCCTCATTTTTTTCGGCTGACCTTTTACTCAGTGTCTGCAATGGGTCTACCATTGGCCTGTCCTGAAGGGGTAACAGATACACGACAAAGTCCCTTCTTTGCAGAGAAAACCATCAGCTTTTAGTTTCTTCCATGTGAAAATGTGAATAGTACCCATCTTGCAGTGTGTGGTGAGGATTAAATGAGATAAATTTTTATGAGAGTGCTTCACATTTAGAAGAAACTCAATAAATGTTAATTTCTTGCTTTCCCTAGTGGCAGCCTAGGGGGAAGGAAATTCTTCAGCTGGGAAGCCTTTATTTGTGCTTCTCAAATAATATTAACACTGCCTTGGGGGTGACTGGTTCTGAATAACAAGCACGGGAACAGTATTAGAATGAAGGTACCTCCATGGATTGGTGAAAATTATAGTGAGATTCTGATCAATATTCAACATTTGACAGTAATCTTATTATAAGAATAATTCTAGTATATTCAATTTTATCATTTGGTGAGATGTGCTGAAGCATAACCTCATTGATGGAGACAAAGTGAGAAACAGTAGCGATTTTGAGTAGAATTAGCAGAAGTATGTGTTACTGGTCCTGGGCTTATTAAAGGGTCTGTTACAGTCAGTGCAGTAACTCCTGTAAGATGTGCTGATAAGAGTAGTGTAATACTGTGACCATTCATTCACAAATGGTAGGACCAATGTTCTCTCTCTCTTTTTTTTGTTTTTGAAATGGAGTTTCACTCATGTTGCTGAGGCTGGAGTACAATGGCGCGATCTTGGCTCACTGCAACCTCTGTCTCCTGGGTTCAAGCAATTCTCCTACCTCAGCCTCCCTAGTAGCTGGGACTACAGGCATGTGCCACCACGCCTGGTTAGTTTTTGTATTTTTAGTAGAGACGGGGCTTCACCATGTTGATCAGGCTGCTCTCGAACTCCTGACCTCAAGTGATCCAGCTGCCTTGGCCTCCCAAAGTTCTGGGATTACAAGTATGAGCCACTGCGCCTGCCCTGGACCAACGTTCTTCTAACAGGACGAGTATGCTTAACTCGTATGAAACTAGACTGCAGTGCTCTAAAGGTGTGCCTCCTTCTTTGGCGAATTTACAAGGAAGTCCCCACAGCCCTCAGGATAGAGACTGAACAAGGGACGTGACTGCTGTGAATACTCCCAGCCAAAGGCCATCAGGACACCCGGAGTTGAACAAGGTGGGCTTATTGCTAACAAGGAGACCACCCTCTGGAGACCCATGGGACGTCTCAGGAAGAGGGTGATAGAACAAGCTTGTGATGGGGTTTGAGCTTATGCTAGGTGATTCTGAGTGAGTCATCAGTGAAGCATGGTTTTTCTCTGGTGCCGTCAGCGAGCAGTGGAGATTCTGTGATAAAGCATTGTAATACTTTTTATCTAGGAGGCAGGAGGAACACAGGAGGGCTTAAGCTGAATCCACACAGAGGCAGTTGTTCACATGAGCGGAAGAAGGGGATGTTCAGGCAGTATTATGGTTTGCACAGTCTTCTTGTTTTTTGTTTTTGAGACGGAGTTTTCATTCTTGTCGCCCAGGCTGGAGTACAATGGCGCGATCTCGTCTCACTGCAACCTCCACCTCCTGGGTTCAAGTGATTCTCCTGCCTCAGCCCCCCAAGTGGCTGGGATTACAGGCATGTGTCACCACGCCCAGTTAATTTTGTGTTTTTAGTAGGGACAGGGTTTCTCCAGGTTGGTCAGACTGTTCTCGAACTCCCAACCTCAGGTGGTCTGCCCACCCCGGCCTCCCAAAGTGCTGGGATTACAGGCATGAGCCACCACACCCGGCCAGTGTTCTTGTATTAATCTGTGCTCAGACTGTTTATGGAGTGGTCTTGTTTTTGTCTCCCTCCATCACAGTCACAGAGTGACCCTGTTGCTGCTGGTGCTCTGTGAAATTGTTTACGTTCACCAGAACACGAGGCCCAGCTGTGAGCACCAGGCCAGCTCCTGGCAGACGACCGGCAGGAGCTGCTCTATCCTTTTGTTTTTCCTGCCCTCACCACATGGCCTATTTCCTTCCAGTCCAGTAGAAATGGGCAGTGACTGGCCCAATAGTAGGAGCCCTTAGCCACTGACACTGGGAACAGGCCTAAGGGTGGTGAGTCTGCAACACACAACAAAGAGATAGTCTGTCAAATAGGAGAAGAAAAGGGGAGAAATGGAGGGATTGAACAGGGAGATTAGAGAGAAAGAGAAGGGTGGAAAGGGAGACAGTGGGAGAGAGGAGACAGAGGGAGCGAGACGGCCCATGGAGACACGCTCCTTTCCAAGTCTATAAGACTCCTTTATTTGCAAGAAAATGTAAATTATACAGGACTTACACGTAGGAATGGTCTTTTGAAATCCTTTGTGCATAATTTTGTACACTTCCCTTGGAGTTTGGTATATGTGTGTCCACCCAGCAATGCAGGAGGTGCTTAAGGGACAGAAAGCACCTTTTTTTTTTTTGAGACAGTGTCTTGCTGTGTCTCCCGGGTTGGAGTGCAGTGGCACAGTCTTGGCTCACTGCAACCTCCACTTCCCAGGTTCAAGCGATTCTCCTGCCTCAGCCTCCTGAGTAGCTGGAATTACAGGCATGCACCACCACCCCCGGCTAATTTTTTTTTTTTTTTGAGACGGAGTCGCGCGCCCAGACTGGAGTGCGGTGACCAGATCTCAGCTCACTGCAAGCTCCGCCTCCTGGGTTTACGCCATTTTCCTGCCTCAGCCTCCCGAGTAGCTGGGACTACAGCCCGGCTAGTTTTTTGTATTTTTTAGTAGAGACGGGGTTTCACCGTGTTAGCCAGGATGGTCTCGATCTCCTGACCTCATGATCCGCCCATCTTGGCCTCCCAAAGTTCTGGGATTACAGGCTTGAGCCCCCGCGCCCGGCCTTTTTTTTTTTT
>NW_016824749.1:1635068-1641180 GCF_001698545.2 Rhinopithecus bieti | reverse complement strand
AGGGAGGGAGGGAGGGAGAGAGAGAGAGAGAGAGAGAGAGAGAGATGGGGGCGGGGACAGGATTATACCAGGAGCCGGAGGGGATGCCTCCTGTAGTTTATAAAACAAAACAAAACCAAACACTCCAACGCAAACAGTTGACCCGAGGGCAGTCAAGATCGAAAAGTTGAGAATGTTCACAATGTTTCGTATCCTACTGAACTGTTTCCTGAGAGAATGATAATGAAGTTTTCAACAGAGGGCTTGGAAGTACAAAAATTGTTTCTTGAATACAAGTACGTTTACTAATAATAAGTTGCCTTAAATATATTCATATATTTAAACTTTATTTTCTGTACCATAATTTAGTCACCCCAAAATTAGGTTTTGAGGAATTTTTTGAGATATGCTCTAGCGGAGAGAGGAGAAAATTTGTTTGGTGCAGCTAAAGAGCTATCCCCAGGCAGAGCTCTGCAATGAGACTGGAACTCCATGCAGGAAAGGATTTTCCAGCCAAAAGGGGTTTAAAATATGCCTCCTCCTGGCCCCCATCCTTGCTACAAATCTATAGGAATACTTATCACAGAGAGAAAAGAACTAACTGGTAGTGTCGCTGCAGACTACAGAGTTGGGATGAGAACAGGCCGGCGCTGTAGGGTGCACAGCACCGCGGAAGGAAACACTCAGTGATAGGATAACGACCGGAAGAATAGGCTTGAAGCAAGTGCAAACGCAAACACTGAAATTTGCAGGGGTTCGAAACTGCCCTGAAGGAAGAGGTGGGCAACTCTGCCAGACACTGTCTGGGAAGATCAGGGCGGAACACAAGGCCAGGATCCGGCCAGGCAGAACTGAGACTCCCCCGTCAATCACATCTTTGCAGGAAAATCTACACCAGAACTTACTAGATTCCTAGGTTAGTAAAAAAAGGTTTTCTTTTTCTTTTCTTTCTTTTTTTTTTCTTTTGGTAACTAACATTGCAAAGTAAACATTATATCATGTTCATTATACGTAAGTAATGATTTCAGCTATTGTTTGAAATCCGTGGTCAACATCAAAAGCCTGTAGGTTCTTTTCTAAAATGATAGGACAGCTAAGAAACCTTATGCAATCTTGAGGAGCCATGCTCAGAATAAATTAGATGACACGTAGATGTATTAGATAAGAGTCATTTCTGCTTCTCAGGTCGAGAAAGTTCTTTGCATTTAAACTGTGAGACCAAGCTGAAGACAAAAACAATCTACCTAAATATATCTTAATGTTATTATTATGAAAACTAGGATCCAGTATGACAGGATCAACCTAGGATGAATATGCTCAGAACATTTATTTTAAATTTTATGTAAATTTCTTATTTGTAATATGTCGGGCAGGTGAATGGTTCAAAATTCAGGTACAGTAAGACATATAATGACAAGCAAATATTTGACTTTTTTTTTTTTTGGTACTATGATGAGCTAATAACCCCCAAACTTCCCAGCCATAAAGCAGAGAAGTCAAATGAGGCCAGTAACAAAGACAGTTTGAGTCCAGGGCAGTGCCTTAGAGCAGGGATGGGATCGGAGTTCAAAGTCCCTGCTCCTCTTGTGGTGGAGAGGTGGGTTGGGCATCATGTTCATATAGCCAGAGGAAACAGAGGGTGTCATCTATGTTAGCACTGGCTGCAGTGGAGCTTAAAAAACACCCTCTCTCCGGCTCTCACTTGGGTTGAGTCTGAATTTCCACTGTTTACATGGTCTGAAAACTGCAAGCAGGAATTTAAATTTAAAGCACATGGAGTCTATAGTATCCCCAGGTACCTCAGAGAAGCAAACGTCAATACTCCCTTGAGGAATAAGTTTTCAAACAAGGCCTCGGAGTCACCTCACAGGACGCGTGCCACCAACTTTTAACTAATACAACTAATAAAGAGAAGCCATGGGTACATAGGAAGAAGTTGTTTACGAGCATTTGCCAACAAAAACAGACCTGCAAAGACATCAGATACTGGAAGGACAGAATACAGAATATAAAATGGGTATTCTTAACATGTTTCAATGAGTAAAGGCAGAAATAGGATGAAGAGTCGGGATGAAGAGATCACCAAATGTTAGCAGACACATTTGGGCCAAACTACTAGAAATATAAACTATAATAATTGAAGTAAAACGAAAACTCAATGGAAGGGTTAAAAAAGCAAATTGCTAGAGATGAGAGAACAATTAGTAAACTGAGTTATTCAAAAATTATATTGACTATTACACAAAGACATCAATACATTGAAAATAGAAAAGTTTAAGAGACAAGTAGAAAATCTACCACATATATAAATCAGAATTTGAGAGGAAGATTATTGAAAAAATACAAGGAATAAAATATATATACACACATATATATATATATATTTTTGAGATGGAGTCTTGCTCTGTCACCCAGGCTGGAGTGCAGTGTCACGATCTTGGCTCACTGCAACCTCCACCTCCCAGGTTCAAGCGATGCTCCCGCCTCAGCCTCCTGAGTAGCTGGAATTACAGGCTCCTGGCACCAATCCCGGCTAATTTTTGTATTTTTAATAGAGACGAGGTTTCATCATGTTGTCCAGGCTGGTCTCGAACTCCTGACCTCAGGTGACCCACCTGCCTCAGCCTCCCAAAGTGCTGGGGGGTCAGACGTGAGCCACCGCGCCTGGCCAAAATATTTCAAGAAATAATGACTAACAATGTTTCTGGAATGAATAAAAGACGCAGATCCATCCTGTGTCTTTCATTCATTGCATTTGATTTCTCATTTGATTATACCTCTTTTTGCAGCTGGGAAGTTTCCGGGTTATTGGCTCATCATGGTACCAAATCATGACAGATCCAAAGAAAGGTGAATGGGCCGGGCGCGGTGGCTCACGGGAGGCTGAGGCAGGAGAATGGCGCGAACCCGGGAGGCGGAGCTTGCCGTGAGCCGAGATGGCGCCACGCACTCCCGCCTGGTGACAGAGAGACTCCGCCTCAAAACACACACGAATAAAACCGGAGAAAGATAAATAAGCGCCAGTCAATATTAGGACAGATCGCAGTGCAACAGCAGAACAACACGAACAGTACGGGCTCACGAAGGCAGCGGCGCTTTGCACCGGGCACGGCACAGAAGCATGTGTAAAGATGATGTCGACTTCTTGTATCATCAAGCGCTGCAAATTTTTAAAAAACGAGACAGCACGACCCACCTATTAAAAACGTGAGCAGGCCGGGAGCGGCGGCTCCTGCCTGTCATCCCAGCACTCTGGGAGGCCGAGGCAGGCGGATCACCTGAGACTGGGAGTTCAAGACCATCCTGGCCAACATGGAGAAACCCGTGTCTACTAAAAATACAAAAGTAGTCGGGCGTGGTGGCCGGTGCCTGTGATCCCAGCTACTCGAGAGGCTGAGTCAGGAGAATTGCTTGAACCTGAGAGGCGGAGGTTGCGGTGAGCCGAGATCGTGCCATTGCCCTGCAGTCTGGGTAACAAGAGCGAAAGTCCGTCTCAAAAAAAAGGTGAGCATCCCAAACCCCAGTGCTGGCCAGGATGTGGAGCCGCAGGACTCGGATCCACTGTGCTGGGAGCGGATGTACTCCTAAAACAGTACTGATACCATGGAGGGCAGTTTGGTGGTTTCCTCTAAAGCGAAACATTCTTTTACTATATAGTCCAGCCACTGCGCTCCTTGATATGTACCCAAATGAACACACTCATGTTTGCAGCAGCTTTATTTGTAATTGCCAAAGCTTAGATACAACTAAGATGTTGTCCATTAGGTTAAAAAAGAAAAGAAACTGTGGCACATGCAGAAAATAGGATATTATTTAGTGCTAAAAAGAAAGAAGCTATCAAGTCACAACAACACATGGAGGAATCTTAAATGTGTATAAAGGACTGAAACAAAAACCAATCTGAAAAGGTTATGAACTGCATGATTCCAGTCATGTGATGCTTTGGAAAAGGCAAAACTGTGGAAACGGTAAAAAGATCAGTGGTTGCCAGAGGTTAAGGGTAAAGAGAGATGGTTAAGTGGAGAACAGAAGATTTTTAGGATAGTGAAACCATTTTGTATGATAATATAATGGTGGATATGTGTGATTATACGTTTGTTAAAAACCATGGGATGTACAACCCTGAGAGTAAACCCTAATGTAAACTGTGAAATTTGAGTAAAATCGTAATGTATCATTGCAGGTCTTTAGATTTGTCAAAAATGCACCACTCTGGTGGGGGATGGTGGTAGTGGGGTAGGTTATGTGTGTCTAAGGACCAAGGGTACATGAGAACTCTCTGAACTTTCTGATCAATTTTGCTGTGAAGCTAAAAGCTGGTCTAAAAAATACAGTTTATTAAATTACAAAAATCTAACAGGGTTAAAAGGAAATGGGAAAATTATTTTTAAAATGTATATGGATGGCCATGGTGGCTCACGCCTGTAATCCTAGCACTTTGGGAGGCTGAGGCAGGTGGATCACAAGGTCAAGAGATCGAGACCATCCTGTCCAACATGGTGAAACCCTGTCTCTACTAAGAATACAAAAATTAGCCAGGCATGGTGCAATGCGCCTGAAGTCCCAGCTACTCAGGAGGCTGAGGCAGGAGAATCACTTGAACCTGGGAGGCAGAGGTTGCAGTGAGCTGAGATCGTGCCATTGCACTCCAGCCTGGGGACAGAATGAAACTCCATCTCAGAAAAAAAAAAAAAAAAAGAAAGAAAGAAAGAAAGGAAGAAAGGAAAGGAAAGGAAGAAAGAAAGAACAAACATGTATGTGGCAGCATGAAGATCAAGAATAGATGGGAGAAACTCTTCAAGTGGAATGAGGTGGGAACATATGCTACCTCAGATATCAAGACGCATTATAATCCACAGACTATAAGACAGTGGCATTAGCACAAGAATAGACCAATAGAGAAAAGAAATTTGATAGATTGTCTGGAAATAACACAATGAGAATGTGGACGCTTGATAAGTGGTGAAATTATCCTGTATGTGAATGGGGATAATATGTGCTAGTCCATTAAATTAATCTTCTCTCTATGACTTTTTCTCCCTCTTGCTTTCTTTCTCTGTGTGTGTATGTGCATATATGAGTGTGTGTGCATGCATGTTTGATATGGACAGGAGGCAGAGAAACACCGAGTAGAAGAAGGCAGTTCTCCAGCGAAGGCCCCACCTTCAAGCCTGGAAACTGTGGCCCTAAATGAGAACAGTTATCTCTGTTTTCCTGCCCAAATGCTGCTTTATCCAAAACCACCCTGGCCTGCCTCCCCAACGCCCCCTTGACTCTGCATCTTGTACTCATAAAACCCCCAAACCCCTGGTTTAATGAGCAGAAGGGCGGCACAGCAGCAGAGCAGCAGAGTGGCACAGTGGAGAAGGAGAGAAGAGAAGAATTGTCTGAACGTGGGGAGGAGTTTGGTTGGGGGCAGTCAGAAAAGAGATTCGCCACAAGATGGCTGAACTCCAGGGGACGATCATCTTCCCACTCCATCCCCTCTCCACCTCCCCATCCCACTGAGAACCACCTCCACCTCTCAATAAAATCCCTGCATTTACCATTCTTCAAGTCCATGGGACCTGATTCTTCCTGGAAGCTAGACAGGAATTCAGGACCCACTGGGTACAGGAACCCAAAAAGGCTGTCACACTGACTCTTCACTGAGCTGTTTAACACTTTAGCTTTCCGTGGGTGGCAGGGCTAAAGGAGCATTGTAATACCCCTAGCCACTGCTGGGGGGCCAGAGCCCAGATGTGCTCTCCCCAGTTCACCTGTGTGCTCTCCCTCCTGAAGGGTTTGAACACGCAGCAGCCCAATAAATGAGCCACATCCCATCACATGTCCAGTGAGGAGGTCAGGGAACTCTCCTGTTTCATGTTGACAGATGTTGTAAGCATTAATGGTTTTAAATGCAAAAGGAAAACTCAGAAATTTTAAAGGCAGTATAGAATAAATTCATTATGGCCTTTGAATAGGAAAGTATTTCTGAAACCACATATAAGATGTACAAGCCACAAAAGCATCTCGATAAATTTGACGACATTAAAATTAAAAACTTCTTTTTATCAAAAGATACAAGAAAGAAAGCAAAAATATGATACACATGCAGGGAGAATTTTTTTTTTTTTTTTTTTTTTTTTTTTTT
>NW_016824749.1:1613382-1634730 GCF_001698545.2 Rhinopithecus bieti | reverse complement strand
TTTTTTTTTTTTTTTTTTTTTTTTTTTTTGAGACAGAGTTTTGCTCTTGTTGCCCAGGCTGGAATGCAATGGTACGATCTCAGCTCCCCGAAACCTCCACCTCCCAGGTTCAAGTGATTCTCCTGCCTCAGCCTCCCAAGTAGCTGGAATTACAGGTGCCCATCACCACGTCCAGCTAATTTTGTCTTTTTAGTAGAGACGGGGTTTCTCCATGTTGGTCGGGCTGGTCTTGAACTCCTGACCTCAGGTGATCCACCCGCCTCGGCCTCCCAAAGTGCTGGGATTATAGGCATAAGCCACCATGCCTGGCCTAATTTTTTTAAATACATAAAATTAATGAAGCATTATGATCCAGAATATATAAAAATATAATGTATCAGTAAATCAATAAAATGGGGGAAAAATGTGAAAAAATTTCACAGTAGAGGAAATAACCTGTTAGAAAAATCTGTAAAAGGTACTAACAAGTACTTCACAGAAGAGGAAATATAAGTGGCCAGTAGATGTATACAGAAAGATGCTCAATTCATAGTAATCAGTGAAAGGCAATTTAATGTTTAATGAAATCTCATGATACACCCAATACATAGGTAAGTATGACCAGGATATAGAACAAGGATGTCCCTGGGGCAGTTGCTAATAGTGTGAACTGGTGCAATCACTTTGGAAATCAATTTGGCATTATCTTGTAAATTGAATGTGAGTATGCCCAGTTCTAGTATGTGCTGTAGAAAAGATGTCCCTTTGCACAAGGAGTCATATAAAAGAATATTTGTAAGAGCATTGTTAATAATAACAAAAAACAAAAACAAAATCTTGCAATTAACCAAATGTCTATTGGGTGTATTGGTGGGAAAATGGATAAAGAAATTGAGGTTTATTCATGAATTGGACACTATATAATGGTGAAAATGAATAAACTTGAACTACACATGTCAGGGTGATTGAAACCCGGAAAGTTAATACATTGAGGAAGCAAGTTGTGGAAAGATATGCAGCGTGATACTGTATTATAAATTCAAAACCAAGCTGACTCAGCAGTGTATTAACAGCTATGCCACATGTCTGTGAATGGAACTATAGGAGAAACCCAGGGGCAGGGACACAGTGACAGAAGCGAACAGGAGCTTCAGAGGGAACAGTGACGTTCCATGGCTTAGTGTGGGTGAAGGGTTCAGTGTATTTGTTTCAGGAAAATCTCTCTCTCTCTCTCTCTCTCTCTATCATCTGTCTATCTATCTATCTATCTATCTATCTATCTATCTATCTATCTATCTAACATCTATCTAATCTTATCTATCATCCTATCTACAGATAAATATATTTGTGTATATATAAATACACATCTGTTACAAACATTCTCTTATGTGTATCAAATATTTTCATAATAAAAACATTTACAAAATCCCCTACTCTTTCTAGTCCTGTTATTCCATCGTTTCCCCTTCTGTGTCTTGCTTTGTAAACTTAAGGTGTGGGCCGGGCGCGGTGGCTCATGCTTATAATCCCAGCACTTTGGGAGGCTGAGGCGGGTGGATCACCTGAGGTCAGGAGTTCGAGAGCAGCCTGGTTCAACATGGTGAAACCCTGTCTCTACTAAAAATACAAAAATTAGCTGGGTGTAGGGTGGTGGGTGCCTGTAATTCCAGCTACTCGGGAGGCTGAGGCAGGAGAATCGCTTGAATTTGGGAGGTTGAGGTTGCAGTGAGCTGAGATGGCACCACTGCACCCCAGCCTGGAGACAGAGTGAGACTCCATCTCAAACAAAAATAAAAAAATAAAATAAAATAAAATAAACTTAATGTGTGGATATTGTTCCTTCCCAGTACACATTATTTTCCCCCAGCTTTATTTAGGTATAATTGATAAATTGAAATTATATATATTCAAGGAACACAATGTGGTAATTTGAGATATGTATACATTATGAAATGACTACCACAGTCAAGTTATTTAACTCATCATCACACGTGTGTGTGTGTGTGTGTATTGTGTGTATGTGGTTAGGACACCTAAGATCTACTCTCTCAGACAATTTCAAGTATTCACTGCCTCCTTGTATATATGGATGCAGGATGCAGTGTATACTTGAAATTGTCTAAGGGAGTAGAACCTTCCTTCCTTCCTTCCTTCCTTCCTTCCTTCCTTCCTTCTCTGTCGCCCAGGCTGGAGTGCGGTGGTGCGATCTTGGCTCACTGCAAGCTCCACCTCCCGGGTTCCCACTATTCTCCTGCCTCAGCCTCCCGAGTAGCTGGGGCTACAGGCGCCGCCACCACGCCCGGCTAATTTTTTCTATTTTTAGTAGAGGCAGGGTTTCATTGTGTTAGCCAGGATGGTCTTGAACTCCTGACCTCGTGATCCGGACCCTTCTGCTGTTAAAGCTTGAAACTTGTTTCACTTTATCTGAGTTAGGTCCTCAGGAGAGAACCTTCAGGCCTCTCAAAAAAAAGGATTGAAGAACTGAAACTCACCAGATCATATGGCTTCTTGTTTTCTTACACATTGTTATATTTCTTTCCTGCTGTATAAATCCCTGGTTGTAGTCATTCAGGGAGAGGATTTGAGACTGAGCTCCCATCTCCTTGGCTGCAGCGTCCCATTAAAAATTTCTTCCTTGGCAATACTTATTGATTGGTTTTCTGTGCAGTGAGCAGCAGGACCTAGACCAAACCACTGGTGTTTTGGTAACAAAATAATGTGTAAAATCTCTACGCAGATAGTTATAAAACATTGCTCAGAGAAAGAAATACTGCACAATTTATGTAGGTTTTTTTTTTTTTAGATGGAGTCTTGCTCTGTCGCCCAGGCTGGAGTGCATTGGTGCGATCTCAGCTCATTGCAACCCCTTTCTCCCAGGTTCAAGCAATTCTCCTGCCTCAGCCACCCAAGAAGCTGGGATTACAGGCTCCCACTATCATGCCTGGCTAATTTTTGTATTTTTAGTAGAGATGGGGTTTTACCATGTTGGCCAGGCTGCTCTTGAACTCCTGACCTGAAGTGACCCACCCACCTTGGCCTCCCAAAGTGCTGAGATTACAGGTGTGAGCCACCTCACCCAGCCAGGTCTTTCTTAACTACTTCAAGGTGGACTATATATCCAAATGGAATTGCTAAAACTATAAAGCTTTTCAAAGAAAACGTAGGAGAATATCTTTGTTCTCCTATGGACTGACCTTGTGACTAGCTTTTTCTCAGTAGAATGTGGCAGCTCTGAGCCCCTTGTCCCTTTTAGTAGGTAAAGATTACTTACACAGAACTTGGGAAGCACACACACACACACACACACACACACAAACCCAGATAAATTAGACTTATTTGGTATGTAATTATTTACTTTGAATAATAGTACATTTATGTACTGTAAAATTAAAATGATGGAAAAGGATCTATTCCTGAGGTACTAAGTTCCCTTTCTTATGGACGTTTCAGTCTATAAGTGAATTTTGTATTTTTTTAAAAGATATTTTAACCCTTTATACTTTCCCACACTAACCCTACCTTTAACCCACCTTTCTCTGTTAAATTTTTTCACTTAATGTATCCTAGTGATTGTTCATTTACTACACAAAATTTCTTTCTTTTCTTTTTTTCTTTTTTTTTTTGAGACAGGGTCTCTCTGTCACCCAGGCTGAAGTGCAGGATCTTGGCTCACCACAACCTCTACCTTCCAGTTCAAGCCATCCTCTTACCTCAGCTTCCTGAGTAGCTGGGAGTACAGGTGTGTGCAACTACACCAAACTAAATTTTTGTACTTTTGGTAGAGACAGGGTTTTGCTATGTTGCCCAGGCTGGTCTTGAACTCCTGACTTCAAGCGAGCTTCCTGCCTCAGCCTCCCAAAGTGAGCCACTGCACCTGGTCTAGCACATAAAATTTCTTTAATTATTTGTTAGTTTTAATTTTTTCAAAGTTGTAAATGTACATATTTCAAAGCCTCAAATAGTTCTATAAGGATTAATATGTAAAATTGTACTATATTCGGCCGGGTGTGGTGGCTCACGCCTGTAAATCCCATTACTTTGGGAGGCTGAGGTGGGCAGATGACGAGGTCAAGAGATTGAGACCATCCTGGCCAACATGGTGAAACCATGTCTCTACTAAAAATACAAAAAAATTAGCTGGGCGTGGTGGTATGTGCCTGTAATCCCAGTTACTCAGGAGGCTGAGGCAGGAGAATGATGTGAACCCAGGAGGCGGAGCTTGCAGTGAGCCAAGATTGAGCCACTGCACTCCAGCCTGGGTAACAGAGCGAGACTCCATCTCAAAAAAATAAATAAATAAAAAGTAAAAATAAAAAAGACTGTTCTTTAAAACATAATAAAATGGCTGGGCACAGTGGGTTCCCACCTGTAATGCCAGCACTTTAGGAGGCCAAAGTGGGAGGATCACTTGAGCCCAGGAGTTCGAGGCTGCAGCGAGCTAGGATTCCATCACTACATGCTAGTCTGGGCAACAGAGCAAGACTCTATCTCTAAAAATAATAATAATAATAAAATGCTCATAGATGAAATGATATGATATCTTCATTTGCTTTAAAATAAGCCAGAAAAGAAAAAAAATATGTCAGGGTTGAAGGGCTGAAAGAAGGCTGGCGAAGGCTGGCTGGTGCTGTGGGGNAAAAAAAAAAAAAAAAAAAAAAAAAAAAAAAAAAAAAAAAAAAAAAATTAAATTGTACTATATTCATCTCTTTCTAGTTCTCATTCTTCAGAGATAATAATTAAGCTCACACAGCTTTTCTTTTGGTATTTAATGTAATCTCATGTTTTAATGACTATACTGCTAGTTCTGTATTTTGTTGTTGCTACTGAGTCTTAAGCTTAACTACTGACTTCTCACTAGATCAAATTTATTTTCTTTCATCACATTTCACATACGTTTACACATTTTCATGTACCATTCTACCAATTTACTTGTATTTGTTAGGTAAGTATTCAATGTTTGTATTATGACGATATAAGCATGATTTACACTACAGATATGTAGAATACTGACTTTAACTCTCCCGAAAGAGGACTGCTAACGATTTCTCCCACCTTTGTATGTGTGAAGTCTATTCTTTCCCACTTGAATCTGGGCTGACCTTGTGACTAGCTTTTTCTCAGTAGAATGTGGCAGCTCTGAGCCTTGCCCCTCAGAGTTATGGCAACTTCCGTGTTCTCTCTTTGGGAGACTTATGACAGCTTGTAAGAAGTCTGATTATTCTCCTGGCTAAAGAAGCCCAGTCAGTCCCCAGCCATGCTAGCTACCACTTCAGCAAGGGCACCAGACAATATGAGTGGAGTGCGGTTTTCATGGATAGCTTTTTCATGATTCACATTCCTCCTTTTTTTTTTTTTTTCCTTGGACTAAGGAATTCTTTTTTGGATTGAAAGTCTAAAGTCTTTTTAACTTTCTTATTTTATTTTGCACTTCTTAGAATCATGCTCTACTTTTGGGAGGTCTAAATTTTAATTTTAATTAATTTCTCTGTTTTAATTATGGACATCATATTTTTCTCTTATTCTCCAAAATAATTCTCCTCCTCCTCCTTATCCTTCCAGTCCTATTTTTCTTTCAGAGATGCCATATATCCTCTGACTTCTCTGTGGACAGTAATGACTGTTTTACAGAGTTTTGGCTTCCTGCACAGTCTCAATTTTCTCCAAGTTACTTATTATTGTTTTTTTTGTTCTGGTCTATTTTTAAGGTGAGAGGCTGTCTTCAGTTGCCTAGAGACACAGGGTTGTCTGCTCATATTTAAGATTGGATTTGGGGTATTAGCAGCTGGGTGAGGTGACTCACATCTATAATCCCAGCACTTTGGGAGGCTGAGGCAGGCGGATCACTTGAGGTCAAGAGATCGGGACCTTCCTGGTCAACATAGTGAAACCCTGTCTCTACTAAAAATGCAAAAATTAGCTGGCCATGGTGACACATGCCTGTAGTCCAAGCTACTTGGAGAGGCTGAGGCAGGAGAATCGCTTGAACCCGGGAGACTGAGGTTGCAGTGAGCCGAGATTGCACCATGGCACTCCAGCCTGGCAACAGAGCAAGATGCCCTTTCAAAAAAAAAAAAAAAAAAAAAAAACTGTGGTATTAGCAAGCTGATTGGGCAAGGCTTGAGCCTGGCCCTGTTGCAGAGAGATTTAGTCGGGCTGACTTGTCAGAGCATGACTGTGCCAGTCTCTAAGTTTTCTTCCTTGGATAGGTCAGATTTCTCAGAAAAGTAGCTTCTGGTCAGCTTGGAGGACAAAATCCTGGATATCAGGCAGGCATTCTGCACATCAGGTGGGGGAAGAAGGCTGGATATGTGAAATTCGGTGTGTGAGCAAACTCCAGTGAAATTCGATGTGTGAGCCAACCCCAGTGTGATCCCTTTTGTTAATGTGACATCCCAGGCCTTGTCTGGTGACCCCTGATCTGTAGAGAAGAAATCTCCATGCAGCCTTCTGCTGGATGAGGTGATCCGATTGCTTAAACAGACCTTCAGCTTCTTGGAAACAATCCTATGCTAATTGCACTTCCTAAGATTACTGGAGCCAAAAATTACTGAGCCTTTTGGGATTTCTGCAAACTCGTTACTTCTGGCCTTTTCCTACCCCTGGCTTAGTATTTATTACATTTGGATTTGCTTATTTAAATATTACTTCCTTTTTTTCTTTCAGAATTTTGGTGCTTTTATTTCTTTTCCAGGTTTTGTTCTTGTGGGGTTTTATCTTCAAAATAATCCCTCTGTATCATTTCATGGTATTTTTGGAAAGATTTGGTATTTAGACAACTATCATAAAATGAAGTCTCCTTTGTTTAATGGCCTTATAAAAACATTATGCTGTGAATATATGAGAATTTACTTATCCAGTCAAATATTTTGTTTTTTTAAGTATGTTGTTAAACAATTAGAATTTTTCTCAGTTGAAGACTAAGAAATGCTATTTCAAATTTGTATTTATTTTACTATGAGAACATTGAGCATATTTTCATTAGTTTAAAAACCATTTGTTTTTCTTCACTTGATCTTAGGCAAAAGGCTGAGAAGCAACGACATTTGTTTTCCTTTCATGTGAACTACCTATCATGCTTTTCTCCTCATTTTTCTGTTGAAATTTTGGTGTTTCTCTTCTGAAATTTTGTGTCATGTGCTATTAGTAACAAATAATTCCTTTAGGCTAACTCTGGGCACACTGCCTATGAGTTACCCTGCTCTGCAAGGAGCAGCACTGCTCAGTCAATGCCTGTTGTCTAGGCTGGGCGCGGTGGCTCACTCCTGTAATCCCAGCACTTTGGGAGGCCAAGGCAGGCAGATCACCTGAGGTCAGGAGTTCAAGACCAGCCTGGCCCACATGGTGAAATCCTGTCTCTACTAAAAATACGAAAAAAATTATCTGGGCATAGAGGCAGGCACTGTAGTCCCAGCTACTCGGGAGGCCAAGGCAGGAGAATCACTGGAACCTGGGAGGTGGAGGTTGCGGTGAGCCAATATCATACCACTGCACTCCAGCCTGGGCGACAGAGGGAGACTCCGTCTAAAAAATAAATAAATAAATAAACAAAAGAAAAAACAAAACCAGACTGCTGTCTAACACCAAAATGACAGATTTATTTCAGTGTGGTTTTGGTCTTTTGCCTTTATTTATGTTGTATGCTTCTGTGTGTTTGTAAAGTAGAACTCTAATAAAATTTACTTTTAAGTTCTTAAAACTGAATATTTATTGGATGAAAAAATTATAATATCACTTGAAAACTTTGTAATATTTCAATAGTTTTCAATTTTGTCTCCATATTAATAATTTTTTTCTAATAAATAACACTCCTAACATTCTAAAATAAGACATCAATAAGGAGCACACAACTCTTGCAAACACTCATGGCGTGATGTGCCGTCCTGTTCCCTTGTCTGCCCCAGCTTCACACCACCCCTCAGACTCCCCACAACCTCTCAGGGGCTCCCCTCTTTCCACCTTTCAGGTCCTCTCAGCTCTTTCAGAGGTGCAGAGTGGTGTAGAATGAAGATTATCTGGGGGAGTGGTAACTTAGAGTCTTCCACTTGAAACCCAGACCAAGAAGTGTGGGGAGAGAAGGCTGGGGACAGATTCCTGGAGATCGCCAGTACCCTAGAGTCAGGTAGAGCAAGAGGAGCTCCTGGGAGACACTGAAAAGGAATGATTAGAGCAGTCAGAAAAAAACACTGTTCAGACAGCACCACAGAAATTAAAAAGAAGAGAGTTGACTGGGTGCCGTGACTCACGTCTGTAATCCCAGCACTTGGAGGCCGAGGTGGGTGGATCATGAGGTCAGGAGATCGAGATCATCCTGGGCAACATGGTGAAACCGTGTCTCTACTAAACATACCAAAATTAGCTGGGCTTGGTGGCGCGTGCCTGTAATCCCAGCAACTCAGGCAGGAGAATCGCTTGAACCCGGGAGGCGGAGGTTTTAGTGAGCCAAGATCACACCACTGCACTCCAGCCTGGCAACAGAGTGAGACTCCATCTCCAAAATAAATAAATAAATAAAATAAAATAAAAAGAAGAGAGTTTTTAGAAGGATAGTCGGAAGAACTAACAGTTTGAGAGATATCAAATAATAACACCACCAGCAGTAGTCTGCTGGAGAACTCTATCCTAATCAGAGGAAGGTCATTCTTTTTGTTCTAACCAGACCTTCACCTGATTGGATGGGGTCCACCCACAGTCTAAAGGATAATCTGCTTCCTCAAAATTGATTGATTTAAATGGTAATCTCAGGCAAAACCACCTTTCAAATAGACACGAAAAATTAACTGTCATAGAGTGGTAGAGAAACAATGTACCTTTTTAGTGAGATGAATAGAGAGAGAAAGGGGAATGGGTGTAATAAATGAGATGGTCAGTTATGGAATTAAGTGGACTAGAGAAAAACACAATACTCTGTGAGAATTTTTTCTTTTTTATTATTTTGTTTTTTAAAGATGAGTGAGACACAAGCATGCTCTTTTGCTGGAGAGATGCAGTAGCTGAGATGAAGAGCAGGAAGGTACATGCTGAAGGAGGTTTTCAATGTCATAGTGTCAGCTGTCACTTCTAAGCCTCAATTTTCACAGATTCTCACAAGAAGTTCTGGCCCTGATTCATAGATTTTTGCTAGCTATATCCACTGGCATCCCCCACCATTCCATATGCAATACAATTAAGTTTATTTTTTCCATTTCCCTTTATCAAAACCTTCCCCTGATTTCACCTTTCACATGTCTCTCAGTAACATCAGTAAATGCCCAAAGGCCTACGACCTGGCAGAAGAAATCAGAAGCACACACATGAACATGAATTGTTTCACCTTAAAGAACTCTGCCTTGTTGATTTCACATACTTACTGGACTCTTTTATTTTTTGTTGCCAGGATTTGCGGTCGCAAGTCTTTTTTCCTGATCACGGTGTTGATATGTCGCGAGAACCATCAGGATAGCTCCCTGGAGAAAGGTTTCTCAGGAGGTTTTGCAGAGGCGGAGTGATTTTCACGATGCTCGGTAGTTCTTGAAGAGAGAATGCAGAATCTCAGCTCTGGTATTCCATGAATCTCTGTTGTTTTATTCGCAGAGTCTCTTTGCCTGTTTCTCCTCCTCGCATTTATTAGAGAGAAAAGCATCTGGTTATCACCATTGGCCTAAAAAGATTTAGTAATTAAGGATCTTCTTAAAATTCACATTCTATAGCATCAAGATGTACAGATGAGAAGGTGTTTCATGTAAAATAAACTTTGTAAGCAAAATATAAAAACCCATTTATAACAGGAAGAATTGTGAGTCAGCTAGCCGTCTCAACCCTTCAAGGCAGACAGAGCACCATAGAGGTGAATTACACTGAATTACCCAATATTTGAATCTTGCCACATTGAAAAACAGTAATTTTTACAACAAAATTGACTAAATAAAGTGTTACTCCATTTGTGCACTGGAGAATATGCAGCTATTATAAAAAAGGAGGAACATCTATAGAGATGCTCGTCAGCCAACAGTGGGATTACTTCTCAGTAAATCCATTATAACTTGGAAACACTGTAAGTCAAAAATGCATTAGGTACCCCCAAGTAACCTGACTTGATCACTACACATTCTCTGCATGTAACAAAGTACCACACAAGCCCCATAAATGTGTACAAATATTAGGTATCAATAAAAAATGCCTTTAATACACCTCCTGAGCATCAGCACCTAGCCTAGCCTACATTCAGTGTTCTCTGAACACTTACAGTAGCTACATCTGGGCAGAAGCATCTGGAAACACAGTTCACTGCAGCGTGCCGGCTGCTCACCCAGGTCATCACATGGCTGACTGGGAGCTGTGGCTCGTTGGCACCACACAGCATCGGGAGAGTGTTCTACCTGTTTCTACTGAACACATATTGCATTTGTATCATCTTAAAATCGCAAAATTGTAAGTCGAACCATCATGTCAGGGAATGTCTGTACATGCTGATAAAGAAATTTTTCCAGGGCCAAGCGTGGTGGCTCATGCCTGTAATCCCAGCCCTGTACCTCCATCATTTAATCAGACCTTGCACTCATTCTCCAAGCCCACGTGTGATCTGATTTTTCTGGTACACCAAGGCAAGAACCCAGGGTACAGAAAGCCGTCTGTCCTTGCGATAAGGCAGAGGGTCTAATTGGGAGGCCCACGCAGGCAGATCACCAGGTCAGGAAATCGAGACCATCCTGGCCAACATGGTGAAACCGCGTTTCCACTAAAAAAAAAAAAAAAAAATTGGCTGGGCATGGTGGTGCATGCCTGTAGCCTGTATTCCCAGCTACTCAGGAGGCTGAGGCAGGAGAATCGCTTGAACCTGGAGGCAGCCCTTGCAGTGAGCTGAGATCGCCCCACTGCACTCTAGCCTGGTGACAGAGTGAGACTCCATCTAGAAAAAAAAAAAAAAAGAAAAATTTCCAATATCCACTGAAATATAAAATGTGCAAAGGTGTAATATACTCCATGTACTGGAAGAATATGTTCATACATGGAAAAGATATTTCTGAAAAAATGGCCTAGAAACTGGCAGCAGGGCTTGTCTCCAAGTAGGCGGAACTAGGTGACTGGGATGCAGAGAAAGGCAGGACATCTACTTTTCCCTATATGTGCTTTGGATTTTTTGAATTACGTAACCATGTACATCTAGTACACATTTTAAAAGGAATACAAATTATCGTTTTCAATTTTGGGGAAGGAAAGCAAAGAAGCAGCAGAGACACCGGGGCAAGAACATAAGGTGGTTTGGGAAAGGGTGGGATTGTGAAGTGTGCTGGACCTCCAGCATCTGAAGTGATGGCCGCCCGCATGAGTAAGGCAGGCCTGGTCTGGGCTCCAAGCCAGAAGTAAAGGCTGTCACTGAGCCAAATTGTTTAGAGGCCGTTCAAAACTTCCCTTTATTTAGTGGTACATTACCTGAGATACAGCCTGTCCTCTATGAGTGCCCTTTTCACCTAATGACTGCAGTGAAGAAGAGTCTAGTGACCTTCTAGAAGAGTCTACAGCGTACAGTGGTCTGCCATGCTGGCGACGCACCAGGCTCTCCTGCGACGTCTTAACGACACAGCACTGTGTGGCCCCTCCCTGGAATTAATAATTAAAGTTTCCAGAGCTGAGGTCCAAAACCACTGGATTGCAGTTTTAACAGGCAGGTAGCAGGCAACGAGAAGGGGTTGGCTTAGTACCAGGAAAATTAAGTGAAGAAAGTGAGACACCTATTCTAAAATTGGATCCTTCTTTCCTCACCTCCCTTCAGCCGGGGACTATGAGCACAGTCTCTGAAGAGCCTGTGTGCTTCTCGGCAGAACGTTTTTCTGAAAAAAATACTAATAGCTGCCATTCATTGAGCGCATGTTTTATTCCACCACTGAGCAAGGAGTTTTAGATTGCTGGCTTTCATTCTCACAGTGCCTCAGTGAGGGAGGCATATCTGTTTTACAGATAAGCATCACAAGCTGAGAAAAGAAAGATAACTGCCCAAAGTCAGGAGAGCAGTGGATCCCTGTATTAATTACTCCGGGGGACTGCCTTTAAGTTTCAGAGACTTGTGGGCTCAGAGGAAATCCCGGACTCTAGGAAACGGGCAGGGATTGGATTTGGAGGGCTCAGGAAGCTTTTGGGGGCTGCATGCCGCGTGCTGGGGGTGCTCTCAGACCCTGAAGCCTGGAGCTCCGGTTCTGCACAGCAGCATCTTAGACTCCAGGGCCATGCTCACTTCTGCACAACACCTCTACTTCCACATTCGTGCTTTTCCTTTACAGCGGTCGGCTAGGCTAGCAGAGAGATGGGGATGTTTGCTGGGGAGAGAAGCATATGATCACCGTTAAGAGGCTTAAGTTCCATTTCCCTCGCGTTCCTACCCACTCACATTGAGACGTAAGAGGGTCAGGGAAGTGCTAGGTAGAGAAAGGTGGGTCCCTGGCTGGGGGTCCACCCGTGGGCCTGTGCCCACAGACCTAGGTGAGGACAGGCACTCCTGCCTTCGTGCCCAAATGCTGCATTTTCCAGGACCACACTGGTCCACTAAGGTCCCACCCTGTGCCTATAAAAACCCTGAGACACTGGTGGGCACAGACACAACCGGCTGGACTTTGAGAGGAACGTGCTGGTGTTAGAGCACACAGGCAGCTGGACGTGCAGAGGAGCAGAGGGGGGAGAACACACTGGCAGGCCATCAGCCCGCGGAGATGAGGGGCTGAGGGGAATCTGGCCGGGGCGGTTGGAGGGGAGTCCGGCCATTGAGCAGCCCGAATCCAAGGGAAATTCACCTTCTCACTCCATCCCCTTCTCACTCCCCACTTACCTGCTGAGAGCTGCTTCCTCCATTCAATCCCACTCAATTCCCTTCCCGCTCCCCACCCACCTGCCAAGAGCTACTTCCTCTATTCAATCCCGTTCCATCCCCTTCCCACTCCCCACCCACCTGCTGAGACCTTCCTCCATCATTCAATCCCGTTCCATCCCCTTCCCACTCCCCACCTACCTGCTGAGAGCTTCCTCCATCATTCAATCCCACCCCATCCCCTTCCCGCTCCCCACCCACCTGCTGAGAGCTTCCTCCATCATTCAATCAGACCTTGCACTCATTCTCCAAGCCCATGTGTGATCTGGTTTTTCTGATACACCAAGGCAAGAACCCAGGGTACAGAAAGCCATCTGTTCTTGTGATAAGGCAGAGGGTCTAACTGAGCTGAGGAACACATCCACCCACAGATGATGAAAGCTAAGAGAGCAGCCTGCAACACAGGCCCACTGCGGCTTCAGGAGCTGTCAGCGTTCACCCCTAGACACTGCCATGGGGTCGGAGCCCCATGACCTGCCCGTCTGCATGCTCCCCGTAGAGGTCTGAGCAGCAGGGAGCTGAGAAGTCAGCCACTCCCCCTGTTGCATGCCCTGCGAGGGGGACAAGGGAACTTGTCCCGTTTCAACATGAGAAAAACTCTAGAATTAGTCCATTTAAAAAATGGAGGCTGTGGCTGGGTGCGGTGGCTCATGCCTGTAATCCCCGCGCTTTGGGAGGCCGAGGCGGGTGGATCACGAGGTCAGGAGATCGAGACCATGCTGGCCAACACCATGAAACTCCGTCTCTACTAAAATACAAAAAATGATGGTATGCATCTGTAGTCCCAGTTACTCGGGAGGTTGAGGCAGGCGAATGGCGTGAACCCGGGAGATGGAGCTTGCAGTGAGCCGAGATCCTGCCACTCACTCCAGCCTGGGTGACACTGTGACTTCGTCTAAAAAGTAAAAAAAAGAAAGAAAAAGAAAAAGAAACAAAGTTGAGGTTGTATCTGCCCACCCTCTCTGACAGCCCCTGCTCTCCTTGGTCCCCTCTCAGGAAGCCCATGCATCAGGACCCGCCCCCGGAGGTGCTCTGCCCATCCCTCCTCACACAGCTCCCCACTTTCCCAACTCGCCACTGTGACCCCAGACGGTCCGTTCTTTGGTCCACAATTTATCTTAAACTTTTGAAATCTTCACTGAATTTTTTTTTCTATCTTCTTGCTTGAATCAAAACTTGGATATCCACTGAGCACAGAGGTTGCCTATAATTCTTTTTTTTTATTTTTTGAGATGGAGTTTTGCTCTTGTTGCCCAGGCTGGAGTGCAGTGGCGCGATCTTGGCTCACTGCAACCTCCACCTCCTGGGTTCAAGTGATTATCCTGCCTCAGCCTCCTGAGTAGCAGCTGGGAATACAGGTGTCCACCACCATGCCTGGATAATTTTTGTATTTTTAGTAGAAACGGGGTTTTGTCATGTTAGCCAGGCTGGTCTTGAACTCCTGACCTCAGGTGATCCACCTGCCTTGGCCCCCCAAAGTGCTGGGATTACAAGCATGAGCCTCCTGCTCAGCCAGTTGCCTATAGTTCTTTAGATCGAAGCAGCTTTTTCTTTCACAAACTGAAAACTTCAGCTTGGCTACTTTCATAAAATTGTTCCACTGCCTGAGCGTGAGGCCGTGTTCCTTTTGAGGCTCACAGCCTCCAGGAAGCCTGCCTGTAACTTCCCTCATTGCTCATCCAAGACTCCTTGTCATTCTACACTACTTGTTGGAGATTTAAAAGCCAGGGTCACTTTTTTCTCCACCCTGAACTCTGTTGCGTCATCCAAAACGACTTTGGGGTTCATGGGGTTGCCACATTATGCACCCTAATTTCTTTTCTTTTTTTTTTTTTTTCTTTTGAGACGGAGTCTCGCTCTGTCGCCCAGGCTGGAGTGTAGTGGCCGGATCCTGGCTCACTGCAAGCTCCGCCTCCTGGGTTCACGCCATTCTTCTGCCTCAGCCTCCCGAGTAGCTGGGACTACAGGCGCCCGCCACCTCACCCGGCTAGTTTTTTTTGTATTTTTTAGTAGAGATGGGGTTTCACCATGTTAGCCAGGATGGTCTCGATCTCCTGACCTTGTGATCTGCCCGTCTCGGCCTCCCAAAGTGCTGGGATTACAGGCTTGAGCCACTGCGCCCGGCCATGCACCCTAATTTCTAAGTTCCTTGGCCTCCTTGTCTTGAGAGACAATGGTTTTCATTTCATTTCAGCCACGGCTTCCCACTGGACTTTGCCATAAGAAGTTCTACTATGAAATCTGAAGTTTAAGTTACTGAGTTCACGAGTTATCACTCCAAAAACTCTCTTGTTAGATCTCAAAACTCTGTCATGCCCAAATCCCTGTCTGTTATAAGTTAAATGTCTACCTTTTCTGTCTTTTCAAATGGGAGGATCAGAGGTACTGGTAAAGAATTCCACAGCTTTAGAGATCAGTGCCACTCTATAACTGCATGGTATCTAAGCTCGATAATCAGGAGTCTGTATCTCCTTAGCCACCTTGATCTCATTCTCATCAGGAGATACTTCAGACATTTTCTACTCTCTTCTGACCCCCCAGCTCATTTCATCCCCTGTAGTTCACCTTACAGAAACAGAAAAGGATTGCCCACACTCTTCTCACTCCCACAAAATCAGCACTGCAGAAGCATCCCTATCCACGCCCACCCTTTCTCTTTTCTCCCCTTATGGTGACATAACATGTAAAGCTAATGCTTTCTACTTCATTTCATTTTTTTAAAATCTATGCTCTGAATCGTACTTCCTTCCACTCACTCAGTAAGTGTGGTCTTAACAATGACATCTCCCTGCTCTGTTTTTCAGCCTTTGTTTGCTGCTACTTGTCAGCGTGAAAGCATATTTATTTCCTTCCCAACTTGAAAAAACAAAACTCCAGTTCCTTGGCCTCATATACCTTTTTAAAGTGTTGTCTGTTTAGTTACAAATGTTGTCTCCATCATCCCACTAAAACTGTTTTCCCAAAGAATGAAAACATACTCGTTGCTGGGTCCAACCCTTTAAAAGCTTTACTTCTATTTTCACTCTATCTTGAGAGCTAAATTGTTTTGAATCCTAGACACCACTGCTGTCTCTACACCACACCAAGCTCTCAGGCTATACTTCTCCATCTTCTTTCTAGGCATTTCTTTCTCTAATACATATTTTTTTTGAGACAGAGTCTTGCTGTGTCGCCCAGGCTGGAGTGCAGTGGCGTGATCTTGGCTCAGTGCAAAGTCCTCCTCCCGGGTTCAAGCGATTCTCCTGCCTCAGCATCCTGAGTAGTTGGGATTACAGGCGCCCACCACCATGCCCAGATAATTTTTCTATTTTTAGTAGAGACGGGGTTTCACCATGTTGGCCAGGATGGTCTCGACCTCTTGACCTCGTGATCTGCCCACCTCAGCCTCCCAAACTGCTGAGATTACAGGCGTGAGCCACCGTGCCTGGCCTTTCTCTGTTCTTTAAAAGCTGTTCTTCAGGTTTTGGTTTTAGCACATTAGTCTCCTTTCTTTACCGCATTAAGCAAAGTTTATGGGAGGCCATTGAGCTCTGCACCGGGCCCCACAGACCAGTCCAAACCACGTAATCAAGCTGAACTTCAAAACCTGCGGCTTTCTAAAAACAGGAGACTTGCAGCCACCAGTCAGAAGGGGCCCAGTTTACCTGAGCCAGCCTGGTAAAGAAGTGCTCTTTGCTTTAACCGTATGAGAAAAGCAACTGAAATTACCAGTCCAGTCCACTTTTCATTCCTGTTTCTGCTTTCCTCAGTTCTTCTCTGCCTGTAAAGCTAAACCCTCATGATCAGCCCATCACAGCACCCATGCTATTTTATAAAATGAGATGATGTCTGGTCCCATAATAGCTAATAATAGCCAATTAAATTTCAACTAAATTTGTTGTTAAGTTTGTTTTTTAACAACTCATTTATTTTTATGGCTTCAATTTCATGGCTCCCAAATCATTTTCTGTAACTAAGTCCTCTCTTCTGACCTTCAAACCTACATATCCAACAAGTACTGTAGACTTCCTCCCAGGAACCTCCAACTAAATGTTGCAAAATATTAACTTATTAAAATATTAAAATATTAACAGTCTTTCCCCACTAAACTGTCTTTTTTTTTTTTTAGGTTTTTAATCAATTTTTTAGCTTTATTGAGGTATAACTGACAAATTAAAATTGTGTATATTTAAGGTGTACAACATATTTTGACATAATACACACTGGAGTAATCACTGCAATCAAGTTAATTAGCGTATTTATCCCGCTAGCTTTTCTTTTTCCTGTTCTAATATAGATGAATGACATCACCAACAATCCAGTTTCCAAAGCCAAAAATTCTTCTTCTCTTACATTATATCTAATTCATTCTGAAGTTTTGAAACTTCAGTCTCTGAAGCTGCTCTTAAAATAATTGCCTTCCTAGTCAGGCATGATGGCAAGAGCCTGCAGTCCAAGTTACTTGGGAGACTGAGACAGGAGAATCCTTTGAGCCAAGAGTTCAAGTCCAGCCTGGGCAACACAGCAAGAGTGTTCCTGAAACACCTGGGCCTCTGTCTAGGTCCTGCTGCTCGCCACACAGAAAGCCAATGACTGAGACGATGAGTATTGCCAAGGAAGAAGCTTTAATCGTTGCTGCAGCCAAGAAGATGGAACTCAGTCTCAAATCCATCTCCCTGTGGTACTAAAACTAGGGGTTTATATAGCAGGGAAGAAATGTAACAGTGTGTAAGAAAATGGGAACCAGGGTGGGGCAAGGAAGTCATCATGATAAATGAGGCATCCAGCCTCTCACTGGACATGGTGATCTGGTGACTTTCAGTTCTTTGAGACTTTTCTTTGAGAGGCCTGAAGGTCTTCTCCTGAGGGATAAACTCAGAAAAAAAAAATGTTAGTAAATTTCAAGCTTTAAGACCAGGCAGGTCAATTTCTGTGTTTATAAAAAAAAAAAAAAAATGTCTATGAGACAACTGAGTCAGTTTCAAAACCACATCTCTAAAAACTAAATAAATATATTAATAAAAAATCATTCCCTTTCTGTCTAACTGCACTGCCATTCCCTCTGACCCAACTACAGTCATTTCTCAACTGAATCGTTACATTAATTTCCCAGTTGGTTTTGCTTCCAATCATTCTCATTCCAATTCATTCTCCAGATTTTTCAAAAACTAAGTCTTATAGACAAATTTCTTCCCTATAAATTTCAATGGCTTCTTAAGTAGGTCCCATATCTCATGATCCATCAGCCTGTATCGTTAGAGGCCACATTGCACTAGCTTACTGCTTCTATCTATACACTCTCTCTCTCGTTCCACACTTCACCCATATTGGATGATTCATGTTCTCTTTTCATGTCAACCCTTTTGCTCATGTCTCATGTGCTCAGAAAACTTCCCTGTTTGTCCTATGGCCCCTCTCTTGCCTCCAGTACACTGCCTCGTCTGAATGGGGCCATCTTTCAATTGCCCTTTAGTCTCCTCTCAGACACCATTTTACCTGAAACCTTCCTAGAATCTGTGCCAATAATATTAATTCAAGTGGAGTCTACTCTTTCTCATAATCACGACTCACACAGTCACTGTGGCCACTCCACGAAATACGCTGGGGTGGAGCGGTGGGATGGGGAGGGAATTTAATGTGGAGCACGAGGTGTCTGAGGTACCCTTGTTTATCTATGAAGGAATGTATAGATATAACAGTCTGAAGCTTGAAGAGATCTGGGATTGAGATGCAGATCTGAGAATTTTCAGAATATAGATGAGAACTAAAACCACTGGAGGGGATGAGATATTTGGAGAGTGTGTGCAGAATGAGAAGAGGCGAGAAGAGAGGACAGAAGAGAAGAAGGGAGGATAGGAAGCAGGACAGAAAGCTGAGCGGAAGGAAGGTTCGTTGGCCCCACCCAGGTACGCGGTTGGTTCTTTTGATAACCAGCATTCTGATGTCTTGGAGAATTGCATCTTTCTCCTTTGTGTTCAGCCTTGGTGTGTCGAAAATCAATTGCTGTGCCCTGCTGTAGCTGAGGAATGCGATTAAAATCTCCTAGATCATTATGTCTTGGGTGGAGCAGCACAAGGACAGGAAAAGACACAATAGTTGTAGAGTATTTATTTTAGATCAGGCAAACTGATGAGGCTCTTGCATGAGTTCTTGCTGCTCAGATTCCTGAGATTCCTTGGATTCTCATCCTCTTATAAATAATTCTGCTTATTAAGCCTTCGCTTACAGCCAGGGAGTTACAGATACGGTTCCAGCAAAGTCCATTCCTGCTTAGAATGCCAGAGCCAGCTTTTTTCTTGCCATGCAAGAACTCAATTACGCTAAGGAAAAACAACATGCATGCCATGTTGAATACTAGGAAGAAACTCCAAATGAGATAGAACGACTTCTAAGGGTGCCATTCAAGATGTTTCAAGAACCAAAGAATTGATGACAAAAGGAAAATTAGTATTTCAAGATGAAAGTCATTATTAATATTGAGTGGTTTAAATATTTTACTAATTTTATTAAATAAGTTAATGAAAATATAAAATAAATTAAATTTAAAGTTATATCTCACTTGTATTTTAGCCACCAATTTTGTTTTTTAATTATTTTCTTTTATATATTGTTTTGTTTTTTCTTTTCTAATCTTTACTTTAAATGTATGACTATTTTATTCATATTTTCTACTCTAGTAATGAAAGCATTTAAAGTGCATTTTTTAAAATAAAGCTAATTTATTCCATCATTTAAATATTTGTTATTGCTCCTTTAAATATATTCTTTCATTTTAGTTTTGATTTCATCTTTGACCCAGGAGATCTTTAAGAGTGAGTTTTGAAAATATTAATGTATAGGAACAGGAAACGATACACCACACATTCTCACTACAAGTGGGAGCTGAGTGATGAGGACACATTGGGGGACAACACACACTGAGGCCTGTGGGGGATGCATGGGGAGGGAGAGCGTCAGGAAGGACAGCTAACGATGCTGGGCTGCACAGCTCGGTGACGGTGACTGGATGATCTGTGCAGCAAATCACTGTGGCACACGTTTACCCGTGTCACAAACCTGCACGTCCTGCAGGGCACACGTTTACCCGTGTCACAAACCTGCACGTCCTGCAGGGCACACGTTTACCCGTGTCCACAAACTTGCACGGTCCTGCAGGGCACACAGCTATCACGCATGCCACCCATCTCACACAACACCCTCAACGAGACTGTCACGATCCGCTACACGTCTCCTACCCGTGTCACAAACCTGCACGTTCCTGCCAGGGCAACACGTTTAAACCCGTGTCACAAACTGCAACGTCCTCGACAACACAGAGTCCACAACTCACCACACTCACACTCACCCACACTCACATACCTCACCTCTCTTCACCCAGCTTCACTAAACCTGCACGACTCCTCTGCGAGCCAGGCACACGTTTACCCGTGTCACAAAATCCAACCTGCACGTCTGCAGGGCACACGTTTACCCGTGTCACAAACCTGCATGTCCTGCACGTGCACCCCAGAACTTACACAAAACAAAAGTTGAAGAAAAAAAAAAAACGAAATTAACATATTTGGCCAGTTCTATTTTATCTTCCAGAAATAATTTCTCCTTTTTTGTATTACTGTTAAAGAAGGTGGTGATTTCTTTTATTTTGGACATTATTGAAGTCATGTTTTTATGTGTAATTTCAGATACGCTTTAAAATAAGTGTTCTACAGACACTTGTTTTCAGCTTACAGAATTGATCAGACACAAACATAAACAGAATCTTTTTCATTACAATATTTAGTCGATTGTATCCATTATTTCTGATCTCTTTGACGTGTTACAGAACTGGATGAGTGTGTTGACATTTCTTAGGACGATTACATTTCCACTGATTCCTGCAGTTGTAGTTTAGTGTGGGAGATTAAAATGTAAAGATTCATGAGAGTTGTGCTCTCCACTGTGAATTATGCTCCTTATAAATTACAAAGTGCCCTTCTCATTTTCTTTTCATTTGCCTTGAATCCAATGTGGTCTAATATTAGCAGCTGAACTGCTGTTTGTTTCTGTGTTTAATGGTCTGCTATGTATTGTTGACATGCAGCCCTGCTTTGCCCCTTCCTTCTAGGCAGAATCGTTTTTACTATAGCTTTTTAAAAACCAATATGAACCTTTTTTCCCTTTTTTCTTCAAAAGGCGAGTTTATCTACTTAACCTGATAGTTATGTTTGGATTTAATTTTGCTATATTAGATGTTCTCTTTTTAATGAGTGCTGTTTGGAAACCGCCTGGTTCCTTGATAGCCACGGCATCACTGAGGTCATTCTTATTTTATTTATTTATTTATTTTTATCATTATACTTTAAGTTCTAGGGTACATGTGCATAACGTGCAGGTTTGTTACATATGTATACTTGTGCCATGTTGGTGTGCTGCACCCATCAACTCGTCAGCACCCATCAACTGGTCATTTATATTAGGTATAACTCCCAGTGCAATCCCTCCCCCCTCCCCCCTCCCCGCAATAGGCCCCGGTGTGTGACGTTCCCCTTCCCGAGCCCAAGTGATCTCATTGTTCA
>NW_016824749.1:1605189-1610002 GCF_001698545.2 Rhinopithecus bieti | reverse complement strand
AGTGAGTGTGTGTGAGGGTGAGCGTGAGTGAAAGTGAGTGTGAGTGTGGATGTGAAGGTGAGTGTGAGGGTGAGTGTGAATGTGAGGGTGAGTGTGAGTGAGGGTGAGTGTGGATGTGTGTGTGAGGGTGTGAGTGAAGGTGAGTGTGTGTGTGTGAGGGTGAGGGTGAGAGTGAGTGTGAGTGTGGATGTGAGGGTGAGTGTGAGTGGTGGGTGTGAATGTGTGTGAGGGTGAATGTGAGAGAGGGAGTGAAGGTGAGTGTGAGTGTGGATGTGAAGGTGAGTGTGAGGGTGAGTGTGGATGTGAAGGTGAGTGTGAGGGTGAGTGTGGATGTGAGGGTGAGTGGGAGTGAGGGTGTGAGTGAGAGTGAGTGTGAGTGAGGATGTGAGGGTGAGTGTCGATGTGAGGGTGAGTGTGGATGTGTGTGTGAGGGTGTGTGAGTGAGGGTGAATGTGAGCTTCCCTTCCGCAGGTGCAGTGTCCATCAATCACTCGGAATCCTCCTGTGAGGGAGTTTTGTCTCTTCTTCCCATTCATTTGTTTACTTGTGCTGTGCAGTCATTTATTTATGTTGTTGGAGACTCACTCCTTGCCCTTTCGGAAGTGCTCTGTGTTTAGGTGATAAATTACCTGCCGATTATGTGTGCGCTTATCACCCACAGCCCTAGCCCATCTCACTTCTTTCTTTTGTTTTGCCTTAGCCTCAGATTTGCCACTTATATTACATTTTCATGGTTGTGCTCTGTGGCACACTGCGTGTCGTGTGGTGCAATCCTGGAATATTGTGGAGAATACATAATTTTGTAGGCCACACCTAAGTACAGGAAAGACAAGTGCACAGAAGTGTGTGTGTGGTGGCCTGATGCTGCACAGGTGTGGTAGCAGCCTTGTATCTCTGAGTATCAGAAATAATACATAGAGTAGCATAAATTGGAACCACGTGAAGAGATTTACTTAAGAATCATGTGGCCGGGCGCGGTGGCTCACGCCTGTAATCCCAGCACTTTGGGAGGCCGAGGTGGGCAGATCACGAAGTCAAGAGATCGAGACCACCCTGGCTAACACGGTGAAACCCTGTCTCCACCAAAAATACAAAAATTAGCCGGGCGTGGTGGCGGCGCCTGTGGTCCCAGCTACTCTTGGGAGGCTGAGGCAGGAGAATGGTGTGAACCCGGGAGGCGGAGCTTGCAGTGAGCAGAGATCGCACCACTGCACTCCAGCCTGGTGACAGAGTGAGACTCCATCTCAGAAAAAAAAAAAAAAAAAAAAGAATCATGTACTTTCAGCTTTGCTATCAGTCATCTCACCCTTGGAAAGCCAGAATAAGTTACTCTGGGCAGTGTCAAGGAAGATTTAATTTCAGATTGATGTTTTTTCCTCAGATAGTCCATTCTTCCTTCCTTTTAGTCAGTCTCACTGGCATTTCCCCAAACAAACATCCCTGCTTGCAACTGTGTCTCCTAACACAACTGATTACAAGAGCACACAGCCAAACTGAGGGTGGAGTATTGATGCGTGCATCCTATTCACTATCCTGCCCAGACACTCATGCTGGATAAGACCCTCACATCTTCCCCAATTCCTAAAACCCTAATGCATCTGTTCCCCCAATTTTAGCAGCTTAATGCTTAAAATAAGCAGTTTTATGTAGAAAGGTATCACATTGACTTTTCTGGTCTTCTCCTCTACAAACGAACTTGATGTAAACATTTGTGTATAGCGTTTTCTGTGAGCATACGCTTTTATTTTTCTTGGATAAATACCTACAATTGGCTGGGTCATATGGTAGGCGTGTATTTAACTTTGTAAGAAATCGCCAAACTGTTTTCCAAAGTTCCATGTATTTTGCATTCCTGCCACCTGCATGTGAGAGTTTTAGTTCCTCCACATACTGAGCAACTCTTGGTACAGTCAGTTGTTTTACCTTTAGACATTCTAGTGGCTGTGTAGTTGTATCTCACTGTAGTTTAATCAAATGGCTTTTTTGGTGATGTGTAATATAGTCTGATGGAACTCTTTCAACATCCTTATTTTTTAAAATTGATACATAATAATTGTACACATATATGTGACACATGTGATTTTTTTTTTTTTTTTTTTTTTTTTTTTGAGACGGACCCTCGCCCTATCGCCAAGCTGGAGTGCAGTGGTGCGATCTCGGATCACTGCGACCTCCGCCTCCCAGGTTCAAGTGATTCTCCTGCTTCAGCCTCCCAAGTAGCTGGGATTACAGGCACTCACCACCACACCCAGTTAATTTTTGTATTTTTAGTACAGATGGGGTTTCACCATGTTGGCCAGGATGGTTTCAAACTCCTGACCTCGTGATCCGCCCACCTCGGCCTCCTAAAGTACTGGGATTACAGGCGTGAGCCACCACGCCCGGCCACAAGTGATATTTTGATTTCTGCATACAATGCACAGCGCGAACACGTCAGGGTATCCAGGATACCTATCACTGCAAACCTCATTTCTTTGTGTTGAGAACATTTTAAATCTAGTTATTCTGAAATATACAATAAATCATCGTTAACTACAGTTACTCTACTGTGCTATTGAACACTAGAACTTATGCTTTCTGTCTAATTATGTTTGTACTTGTTAAGCAGCCTCTCTTCATTCCCCTCCGCCACTTCCCAACCCCTGGGGACCTGCATTCTACTATCTCTTTCAATGAGATCAACTTTTTAAGCTCCTACATATGAATGAGAACATATTTGTGTTTCTGTGCCTGGCTTATTTCACTTCGCATAATGTCCTCCAGGCTCATCCATGTTACCGTGAAGGACAGGACATCATTCTTTTTATGGCTGAATAGAATTCCATTATGTACATACACCACATTTTCAAAATGAATGTAGTTTATACATTGGCACAAATTTAACAAATTTTAAATCTGTTCATTGTTTGACAAACACATATTAAGCGCCTTCTATATGCCAAGCTCTATGTTAATACGGCATTGGTTATGCAGAGATGAATTAGATAGAATTTAGTTTTGTTTTGGTAAAGTTTGCAGTCTAGGAGCAGATATGTCAGACATGTTCTAAGTCAAATTACAGGATACTGAGGTGTGAACTAGGTGGAAATTTGGGTTTTGAAAGTGAGAATAAGGAAAAAATAAAAACACGAAGGGATCTCAGTATTAGGTTATATATAGAGAGGGGAGGCCAAGGAAAGAAAGTGGGAAGTAGAAATTGGAGATTGGAGGAAACCAGGAGAGAGAAAATTCTGAACATTTCAAAAGAAGAAAGATCCTCAAAGCAAGGCATGGTTAACAAATACAAATCTGAGGAAAGGCCTGCTGGTATGAGATCTGAAATGAACACCTTGGGTCTGGAAAAGGGAGTCCGCAAATGATTTTAATAGGAGTACTTTTTGTGCTGTAATAAAGGTGAAAGTCTTTTATCTAGCAGTAAGCTAGAAAACTTTTACTGATTTTTAAAAAGAAATTCTCTAGAAGGTTTTGATTTTTTTTCTTTCTGTAGGTCACATATTTTACTTTTACTTTCATTCTCAACACTTCTAACATAAATACTACATATATACACACATATATATGTGTGTAAACATTTGTATATGTGTGTATATATAGTATTTATATTAGTGTATATATATACACACACATATTTATATGTGTGTGTGTGTGTATATATATATATTTTGAGATGGAGTTTTGCTCTTGTCACTGAGGCTGGAGTGCAATGACGCGATCTTGGTTCACTACAACTTCTGCCTCAGCCTCCCAGGTTCAAGTGATTCTCCTGACTCAGCCTTCCAAGTAGCTGAGATTACAGGTGCCCGCCACTACACCCAGGTAATTTTTGTATTTTTAGTAGAGACGGGGTTTCACCATGTTGGTCAGGCTGGTCTCGAACTCCTGACCTCAGGTGATCCGCCTGCTTTGCCCTCCCAAAGTGCTAGGATTACAGGCATAAGCCACTGTGCCTGGCCAAATATAATATTAATTTGTATTATATTTAGCTGTGTGTTGCTGACAGTCAAACACACTATTGAGATTTTATTTCTTTTATATCATTTTCTTTTTGTTAAAGTCAATGTTAGAATTTGTATAGCATTTTTGAATTTTCGTTGTTGTTGTTATAAGCAAACAATAATGTTTTGTCCATTTCTTTTCCACTACTTGTTCCAGTGTTTCTGGTTATATCTAAGTGTATCATCTAAATTCTTAAAACACTAACATTTGTGGCAGTTGTTGCCATACTGATTTCTCCCCAGTTTTAAAAAGAATGATTGGGATTTTGGATGCAGTTTAATATTAACCTTTAGTTTAAAATAACTTCATTTCATCAGAAGAGGAAACTATCTTTTCCTTTTTCAAAATATTTAATTGGGAACAAATGTTGTTCTTTCAAAAAATATTTTTCTGCCTGTAATCCCAGCACTTTGAGAGGCTGAGGTGGGTGGATCATGAGGTCAAGAAATCGAGACCATCCTGGCCAACATGGTGAAACCCCATCTCTACTAAAAATAAAAAAATTAGCTGGGCGTGGTGGCATGTGCCTGTCATCCCAGCTACCTGGGAGGCTGAGGCAGGAGAATCGCTTGAACCCGGGAGGCGGAGGTTTCAGTGAGCCGAGATGGCGCCACCTCACTCCAGCCTGGGCCACAGAGCGAGACTGCATCTCCCAAAACATATATATTTTTCTGATATTAGTTGAAAGTATGTGTGTGTGTGTGTGTGTGTGTGTGTGTATGTGTGTGTATGTGTGTGTGTGTGTGTGTGTGTGTGTGTGTGTGTGTGTGTGTGTGTGTGTGTGTGTGTGTGTGTGTGTGTGTGTATGTGTGTGTGT
>NW_016824749.1:1599332-1602292 GCF_001698545.2 Rhinopithecus bieti | reverse complement strand
TGTGTATGTGTGTGTGTGTGTGTGCGTGTGTGTGTGTGTGTGTATGTGTGTGTGTGTGTACATACATTTGTTTTCTTCTTTCAATATTTTTTAACCTATGGTGACGGTGTCCTTTCAGCTGACTCTGTTCTCACTCAGCTGTAGATGCTTAAGACCGTCAAGGTCCACATCTTGCCCTGCTCCAGTGGAGGCAGGTGTAGGAGTGGATTTGGACCCTTCCCGGTGTCCGAAACGAGTGTTATTCATCCAGCATGCCTGCAGTGAACTTCCGGCGTGCATGTCCTTCCCCAGCCCTCTGCTTCTTGCTCTCCATAGTAGAGTGTAGCAGATCCTGTTGGGGACTTGTCCATATTATTTTGGGCCACCGTGGAGGTCTGCTGCAGCTTGGTGGCTAACTCCTTCTCCCTCATCCACCTCCATCTCTCAGAATGATGGTGTGGAGCTTCCTGAAATACATCTCACAGTTCATTTGAAAAGCTCCCAGATAAACTGCTTGAACCCAATTCTTGTCTCAGAATTTCCAGTTGAAAAAATCCAAACCAAGACACTGGGCTACGGTTTTGCTTTCCTGATTGCACGTTGATTTCTCTTACAAGTACCAAATCCTGCCTGGAACCACGCTCACCTGGCTGTAGTCTGAAGTCTTCCATTCTTTTATACTGACCACATTTTCCATTTCTACTTTCCTCTGACTGACCCCACTTCCCAAAAAAACCCACAAATCGTATCCTGTTTGCTGAAACCTTGCTCCAAAATGAATAGACTATTTTTTCCTCCACATCTTAGTTGCCAGATTATGCTCCTTTGGCTATAGGATGGAGTTGAAATTTGCTACAGGCCCTTGCACACGAATTCATCTGTTGGAAAATTTCTGAGGAGGCGATGATGACTTGTGTGTTAGTCCCACTTGGTTGGCCCCATCCACTCTTGTTTTTTCCTCCGCTTTCACATGGTCTCATTTAGTACATTCTAGAATGTCTCCAATATGAGTTTTCCTGCAGAATGGTGCACTTTATAATAATAAGTGGTTTCTTGTTCTTGTTGAATGATTATATTCCTGGAATAAGTTCAGTTTGTTCATGGTATTTTAGAAAATTAAATCTATTACTAAAAAGTCTTCATTAGTATTTTCTTTAATTTTTTTTTACAGATATATTCAACATACATAAGTCTATAATTTTTAGACATTATTTTATTAAGGTTTGGAATTATATGTTTGCCAATGGGAATGAATTAGGTAACATTTCACCTTCTACAATGTTACACAGGGGTTTAATTTTTAGAATTCATTTTTTGGACACAAAAACTGTAGCATAAAATCTAATTTGCTTTGAAATGTTTTATATTTCACTTTTGAGTCTACCTTATGAAAACTGTTGGTTTCTGTTATATCAATTTTTATAGTTTACTTTTTGGGTACAGTTTGAATAATGAAACAACTCCCTTGACTGTACCCCAAAGACACAGAATATAAGTATCTCCCATAAAGACACAGAATGTAAGTATCTCCCATAAAGGCACAGAATACAAGTATCTCCCATAAAGACACAGAATGTAAGTATCTCCCATAAAGGCACAGAATACAAGTATCTCCCATACCTAATGGTAGCACAAGACGGGGTGGTGGAAGAGTTGCAGCAGAATGAAATTTCTCAGTCCTTAGATCTTGGTCATTGCTGAGTCATGCTGACATGGTTAAAGGTCAGTCATCTTCCTTGAATCCTCTTCTGCCTTCTGCTTTAACCATTGGCTCACTTTGAATAAGGCCTTTGCCCCGTTCTGGAAACTGTTGACTTTTATTATTTTTCCACTCTACTAAAACTCTTCAGATCTTTCTATGTCATACACATAAGCAAGAATGACTCCAGTGTGTTTTTGAGAAGGTTCTTATAGCACTGCAGCGAAAAGTGCATACACGCTGATGGGCTGCAATGAGGTTTTTTTTTTTTTTTTTTTTTTTTTTTGAGACGGAGTCTCGCTCTGCCGCCCAGGCTGGAGTACAGTGGCCAGATCTCAGCTCACTGCAAGCTCCGCTTCCCGGGTTTACGCCATTCTCCTGCCTCAGCCTCCCGAGTAGCTGGGACTACAGGCGCCGCCATCTCGCCCGGCTAGTTTTTTGTATTTTTTTTTAGTAGAGACGGGGTTTCACCGTGTTAGCGCGGATGGTCTCGATCTCCTCACCTCCTGATCCGCCCGCCTCGCCCTCCCAAAGTGCTGGGATTACAGGCTTGAGCCACCCCGCCCGGCCTGCAGTGAGGTTCTTAAAGGGATGCCCACATCACTGGAAACACAAAGGCAGGAGTTTGGCCCTTGCGCAGAAAATAAATACTTCAGTGCTGATTAGGAGTGGCTTTACTTCACCAGAAAGTCACAGGGCAAAGCTAGTGGTGAAAATTTTCTCTATGATTTTATATAAATGTAAAATCATAAGGCCGAATTATAATACATTGTCATTTTTATAGGTTAAAAAGATGATTAAATGTCTGCAATGTAATAGGATCCAACCTAATACTGTATCTTTTGTAAGTGAGAAGACTGAAGAGTAGGGAGGTTAGATTACTTCCGAGATCACACAGAGCTGGCAAGTGAAGTAATATCTGTTAACTTGTTGTATTTTGAAACTTCCCAACATGAAATCCCTGGGACAATTTTTGGCATACTGATTTTGCTTTGATAAAACCATTCTTGCTTTTGTAACAGCTGTTTTAAGTAAATTAGGAAAAGGAAAAAACGGGTGCTAATTCCAACATTGAGAAGTTTTATATAATTTAATAATCCCCATTAAATTAGGTGACATAGAGTTTATGCTTCATACATTTTAAAGTTACGTTTCACTTTCTACCTGACCCTAGATTTAGATATCAATTGCTATACATTTTGCAAGAAATATAGAAAATATATTGATTCATCTTGTTTTTTCTTCCTGTATTTTTCCCTCCCTCCCTCCCTCCTTCCCCCCC
>NW_016824749.1:1547470-1599141 GCF_001698545.2 Rhinopithecus bieti | reverse complement strand
CCTTCCTTCCCCCTTTTCTTCCCTCCTTCCCTCTCTTCTTCCCTCTCTCCCTCCTTCCTTTGCTCTGTTTTGGGTGTGTGTTTAAAACATCCTTTAATTAACTGCTTACCTATTTTAACTTTCTTCTAGAAAAAGTGTTTAAATCTAAAACCATAATGTTAAGTGCTGCTTTGATTAGATTCCATGATAACTGATATGAAGTGTTTTGATTTTCACAGTTTTCTAAACCAAATGTCATCATGTATTCAATTGTCTCTTGACCAAGTTATTACTTAGAAAAATACTGTTGAATTTTCCGGTATATGGTATTTGGTGTTTAAACTCATATAATTAATTTAAAATTCTATCTAATAATTAATCTAAAATTCTGTTTTAAAAGGTGATATAATTACATTAAAATTATGCAGAACAACGAAAAGCAAATCCCCACTGGGCTAAAATGAACATTGAGGTCCATTTGGTAAATTAATGTTTTCCCACGTGCATAATTATTTTTATAGAATTGTACAAATAATTTTTTTGCAAAATTTACAGTTTTAATGTATTTCTACCAATTACTCCAAAAAGAAAGTTATTCACTTACCATTTATACCATGAGCATTCTCCATATTGCTTGCATAAATGTTTATAATTATTAATTCCATTGGGAAGCATAGTATTCTAACGACTGAATGTGCTACAACAATTTTTAAAATCATTGGACATTTAATTTATTTCTATTTGAGGGCTATGATAAACAATGCTCAGTTGAATTTATAACTTCTTCCTTGTTTCAGATTATTTTCTTAAGACATATTTACATAAATGGGGTTCTGGTACAGCAAGTATGACTATTTTTGTGGCTTTTAATGTAATGCCAAATTGCTTCCCTAACGCACGGGAGCATTTAAAAACAGCATCAGAGAGGCGTGAGAGTATCCATTCTTTATTCCCTTGCCAGCATGAGAAACTATCATTTTAAGCCATTTTTTTTTCTAATTGAAGAGATTTGAAAGGGAAATGTGTTTTAATTTGCATGTGTTTTAATTTTTTGTGTGTTTGTATGTTTCATTCCTACTTTTGAACCTTTTGTTCATGTCATTTGACCCTTTATGTATTTCCCTATTACAATGTGTGTCATTATGGCTGACTTTAATAATTATTATTACATCAGTGTAATTTGTTGATGCGCACACTGCATTTTATTCTCTTCAGATACAACTCATAATGCATTTATTGATCAGTATAGTGAGAACAATACTTAGTGTTTGCTGTTCAATACAGACCTTAGAAGATATATTCACTATAACTTACATTCTATACATTACATTGACAATACATGTAAACATTATAAAGGTATAATCTCCGAGGTAGCCAGAAAACATGAAAAATCACCCATGTAGCCAGGAAGCAATACCGTCCACTGTCACCTCTCAGTGTTAGCATTTACGCATTAACAGTGGTTTTTGTGTCATTACCGGCTGCTTTGCAGGGTGATTACATGCAAATCACGCCTATCTGAATCTTGCGGAAAACTAAATCTATTTTTTTCTTTTCTTTTTTATTATTATTCTACTTTAAGTTCTAGGGTACACGTGCATAACGTGCAGGTTTGTTACATATGTATACTTGTGCCATGTTGGTGTGCTGCACCCATCAACTCGTCAGCACCCATCAACTCATCATTTATATCATGTATAACTCCCAATGCAATCCCTCCCCCGCCCATGATAGGCCCCGGTGTGTGATGTTTCCCTTCCCGAGTCCAAGTTTCCTCATTGTTCAGTTCCCACCTATGAGTGAGAACATGTGGTGTTTGGTTTTCTGTTCTTGCGATAGTTTGCTGAGAATGATGGTTTCCAGCTGTATCCATGTCCCTACAAAGGACACAAACTCATCCTTTTTTTATGGCTGCAGAGTATTCCGTGGTGTATATGTGCCACATTTTCTTAATCCAGTCTGTCACAGATGGACATTTGGGTTGATTCCAAGACACATGCACACGTATGTTTATTGCGGCACTATTCACAATAGCAACTAAATCTATTTTTAAACCAACGGGGTAGGAAAGAAAGATGGCCCAGGGTTGGCTCCAAGCAATCTCCAGCTGGACCTCTCCCTCCGGCATAGGCAGTCCCGGGTATAGCAGCGCTCCCAGGGTGCCGAGATGGGGCCGCCTGGAACCGGGGGCTGGAGTGTCAAAGACGGTTGATGTGTTCCGGACCTTTGTTTTGACGCGGCAACCAGCAGATCCGACACGGGAAAGGTTCCCTTGCGGCCCTCGCAGGGCGTGCAGCGGAGGTGTGGCTCGCTGCTCAGTGCCCGCTGCTCAAACCTCCCGGGGCGCAGACGACTGCGGCAGGCGGCGTCTGCGGGGAGGGTTTACGGCTCCTGCAGCCCCAGGGGGCGCGTGTTACAAGCTGCTCTCTTCGTTGACCGTCTATAGGCCGCTCGTGTTAACCAGCTCAATGGAGCCGCTTCCTGATGGCAAGGACAGAGGGATTTCTGTCCCCCGGCCTCCTGCCTTGGTGCGCGGAGGAATCGGAGCACACGCGGGCTTGGAGAAAGAGTGTCCAGTTTCATTGAGTTGAAGTGCTCTCAGCCTACGGCGGAGCCGGAAGGGAGAGGTTTTCCCCTGGAGTGGGGCGGCTCGGCGGCCCGGGCCAGACTCCCCTCGTGCTGCCAGTGGGCGGCCGCCAGCCTGCTCCTCTCTAGGTCCCCTCCACGACCAGCCGCTCGCACCTTCTTCCGAGCCTTTGCTCCTCTGGACGTCTGGCCGCCTGTGTGTCCGCCTGCTAGGGTCTCGGTTGTTTGGTTGTTGTTTTCTTTTTTTTGGAGACAGAATCTCGTTCTGTGGCCCGGGCTGGAGTGAGTGGCGCCATCTTGGCTCCCTGCAAGCTCCGCCCCCCGGGCTCCCGCCATTCTCCTGCCTCAGCCTCCCGAGTAGCTGGGACTACAGGCGCCCGCCACCTCGCCCGGCTAGTTTTTTGTATTTTTTAGTAGAGACGGGGTTTCACCGTGTTAGCCAGGATGGTCTTGATCTCCTGATCTCGTGATCCGCTCACCTCGGCCTCCCAAAGTGCTGGGATTACAGGCGCCGCCACCGCGCCCAGCTAGTTTTTTGTATTTTTAGTAGAGACCAGGTTTCACCGTGTTAGCCAGGATGGTCGAGGTCGAGATCTCCTGACCTCGTGATCCGCCCGCCTCGGCCTCCCAAACTATCGGGATTACCGGGCGTGAGCCACCTCCCCACCCCGCCTGCCGGTCTCGGTTTTTATAGGCCCGGGATGGGGGTGTGGCAGGACAGAAGTGATCTTGGAAAATGCAACATTTGGACAGGAGACACCTGTCCCCACCTAGGTCCGTGGGGGTGGAGCCCTAACCAGGGACCACGCCCTGCTCTACCCAGCACTTCCCTTCCTGGCTTCAGTATTATTTAAAGGGACCATCTCCTCCTTTCCCAGCACTTCCATGTCAGATCCCGTCTAAACACATTCCCACTGAGTGCAGATGGGTGGGTTAATATCCTCAGGCCTGTGTGCCTGGTGGTTGTCTCCGGAGGGGAGTCTGTTCCCGCCTTGAAGGTGTCTAGGCGGCCCCCCCACAAGCTGATTGCGTTGCTGGTGCCGCTGCTCTTTCATATTTCTCTGGTGTCTCCTTGAGCCCCAGATGCGGTCCTGCTCCTTTGGCAGAGCATAAGATCTGAGGGGTTGTAATCTGGGTTGGAGGCTTTATCTTCTTTTAGAACTTGGTCTCCTGCTGCCCTACTAGTTGCCTTCCCCCATCTACCGGCACCCAGCAGCACCCTCCTCTGTGGCCGCTGAGCTGCTTACAGAAAACCAAAACCAGGAGTGCTTTTGGAAGCAGAGTCAGCCTCCAGGTCTTCACTCCACATTCGGCTTACTCTGTGGATGGCTGAGGGGAGTGAAACCAGGGAGTCCAATTAACATCTGGACCCTGGCCCAACCTGGCAGAGATCTCTTGGACTCGTGAGAATTAATTTAGGTTCAGAAAGTGTGTAGAACAGTGCCTGGCACAACATCAGCTCTTAATAAATGGAAGCTATTATCCTCTATATATAGGTTAGTTCTGTTTCTCAAGTTCTCCCTGGATGAAGTTTTCACGTGATCAACAATGGCTGCTTGTTAGAAATTGTTGCAATAAAATCAAAAGCATGCCCAATTGGACTGTGTGTTTAATGTGTACGGTATTTTTTAAAAATAACTTTTCCTATTAATTCTCTTCAACCTTTTGATTTTATTTCACTGAGAGCAGAAGAAAAAGCTACATTCTTCGCCAGTTCTAAACACTATAATAAGAATTAGACTCTTATTAGAATGGAAGGCTATGCAAACTTTAACTTTAGATCCTGTAGAATGGAAGGCTATGCAAACTTTAACTTTAGATCCTGTAGAATGTCTAACGTACAATAGGTGCTCAATGAACAGTAATACATAAAACTTATATAACTCTTGTACCAAGTACAGTTGTAAGTGCTTGCTTTACCTATATCAACTCATTCATCTTTTAACCCACTCCTGTAACATTAGCAGCAATATCTTTTTAAAAATTTTCTAAATGAGGAGGCCGGGTGTGGTGACCCACACCTGTAATCCCAGCACTTTGGGAGGCTGAGGCAGGTGGATCACAAGGTCAAGAGATTGAGACCATCCTGGCCAACATGGTGGAACCCCGTCTCTACTAAAAATACAAAAATTAGCTGGGCACCTGTAGTCTCAGGTACTCAGGAGGCTGAGGCAGGAGAATCGCGTGAACCCAGGAGGCGGAGCTTGCAGTGAGCTGAGATTGCGATGCTGCACTCCAGCCTGGGCGACAGAGCGAGACCCCGCCTCAAAAAAAAAAAAAAAAAAAAAAAATTCTGAATGAGGAAAACTGAGAAACATGGCGAAGGTCATTAAGCTGGTCGAACACATCTGGATTTCAAACCAAGACACATAGTTTGAAGAATCTATATGAATAAAAGCCCCATTTTTGAAATTAAAAAGTTCGGACAGAATCAGGTAAATGCAAATTAAAATAGTAACCAGACACCACTTTAAGTCGATCAGGCTAACAAGAAAGAAGTTATGACAACACTCAATAACCGTAAGAATGTGGATCTCAGGAAACTCACAAACATTCCGGTGAAGTGAAGTGCGTGAAACCACCGTGTAGAGCACTTAGGCGGCGTCTGGTAAAGCTGGAAGTATGTGCGCTCCCAACGCCTGGCAGCTTCACTCTCGCGCAAACACCCGCGAGAAAGATTTCTGCACAAGTGTTTAAGAATGTGCACAGCGTTGCATGTAAAGGCAAAATATTTGAAACAGAGTAAATGTCCTTTGTCAGAATAAATAATTTAATTGTGTCATTGGCATGTATGCAATAACATATAGAAGATAAAAGGAATGAAATAGAAGTACGTGTCTCATGCTTTTAGAGAACTCTCACACAGCTTGCAAAGCAATGGTAAAAGCAAATTACAGAATAATATGTACAGTAGGTATGGTACCATTATGCAAAAATTATAGTATTAATCACTTTATTGTTTTCAAAAAACACCCGGTGAAGACATAGGTACACTTCAGAAATGACTGTTATGGCTAATCCATGCTGATGGATGGCAATACCACAGTGATGAAATATCATAGTGATAACACGAGTGAAAAGAAAAAGTTAGAGTGACACGTTTCAATGTCTTTCTAAATGCAAACTTTGTTATAAAGAATTACAATTTTCTAAAAGCTTCCAAATTGGAAGTTTCAGGTTTATCCATAGAGTTTTTTTTTTCTTTTTCTTTTTTCTTTTTGAGACAGGGTCTTGCTCTGTCACCCAGGCTGGCTGGAGTGCAGTGACTCAATCTCGGCTCACTGCAACCACTGCGTCCTGGGCTCAAGCAGTCCTCCCACCTTAGCCTCCCAAATAGCTGGGACTATAGGTGCACACTACCACACCTGGCTAATTCTTTGTATTTTTTGTAGAGCCAGAGTTTCACCATTTTGGCCAGGCTGGTCTCAAACTCTTGGGCTCAAGTGATCCAATGCACCCGCGTCGGCCTCCCAAAGTGCTGGGATTACAGACATGAGCCACCATGCTCAGCCAACTGAGTAATTAAAATGAATACTTATAACTGATATAAAAAAATATGAAGCTACAATCCAAAGAACTCATTTACCAAAGTGCTTCCTTCTAGGTCGATGTATAAAATAGTTCTCTGGGCCAGGTGCGGTGGCTCATGAGGGTAATCCCAGCACTTTGGGAGGCCGAGGCAGGTGGATCATGAGGTCAGGAGTTCAAGACCATCCTGACCAACATGGTGGAACCCTATCACTGCTAAAAATACAAAAATTAACTGGGCATGGTGGCACGTGCCTGTAATTCCAGCTACTTGGGAGGCTGAGGCAGCAGAATCACTTGAACCAAGGAGTCAGAGGTTGCAGTGAGCTGAGATTGCACCACTACAGATTGCACCACTACACTCCAGCCTGGCAACAGAGCGAGACTCTGTCTCACTAATAATAATAATAAAATAGTTCTCTGGCCTGGTGTGGTGGCTCACGCTTGTAATCCCAGCACTTTGGGAGGTCGAGACAGGTGGATCATTTGAGGTCAGGAGTTCAAGACTAGCCTGTCCAACATGGTCAAACCCCATCTCTACTAAAAATACAAAAATTAGCCGGGCAGTGGTGGCTTGCACCTGTAATCCCAGCTATTTGGGAGGCTGGGGCAGGATGATTGCTTGAACCTGGGAGGCAGAGGTTGCTGTGAGCCGAGATTGCGCCACTGCACTCCAGTCTGGGCGACAGAGTGAGACTCTGTCTCAAAAAAAAAAAATGTTCTCCAAGTTCTCAAATATTCCTAAACTCTGATTGATGATGGGTAGCAAAGAGAGAATGTATGTACTTCTAGCATGCTGACTGATTGTGTGTGCATGCATGTGTGTGTGTATTTAACATTAAGCTTCATCCTGGAAGTTTTTTAGTTCAATCACTCTGTGTGGTGGTGTGACTGTATAAATACCACTAGTACAGTGTCAGTTTTGATTGGTAGAATACAGAAGCTGGTTTGGATGAAATTATAATAGTCACTCAGCAAATGTGTGGGCTTGGTTCCAGGACCCTGACAGATACCACAGTCTGCAGATGCTCTAGTCCCTGGTGTAAATGGTGTAGCATTTGTGCGGAACCCATGTCGGAACCCATTTGTGCGGAACGCACTGCAACCCATGTGCGGAGGGCGTCCTCCTGTATGCAGTTATTTCTAGATGACTTCCAATACCTAATACAATGCAAATACTATGGAACGCTTATACAGTGTCCATTTTTATTTGTATTGTTTTTTGTTATTGTATTGCTATTTTTTATTTTACCTTTTTTCAAATATTTGTGTTGAGAAGTTGGTCAGCTACACCAACTGTCCTTCAAGGGCAGCAGTGTGGGTTACATCTATTGACGCTAAGCCTAGGATCCGCTGGCCACAGCTGCTGATGAGAGAGCATTTTACTTTATCAGAGAACCAACAAACTGCTCTTGAAAGGAGGGAATTACTTATGGGAGCATCTGGGAAAGCCTGGGAAAGAGAGGTGGGTTACAGACCTTCAGATGTAAGCTCCTGTTATTGGGAGGACTCTGTTGACTGCACACAGCTCTCCCACGGGACGTTGGCAGAAGCTGGAAGTACAGAGTTAAAGTCCACCAAAGCATTCTGGCTTCTCTTATTGCAACTATTAATAATGATTCTTCAGCCAGGCACGGTGGCTCACACCTGTAATCCCAGCACTTTGGGAGGCCCAGGTGGGTTGATCACAAGGTCGGGAGATCAAGACCATTCTGGCCAACATGGTGAAATCCCGTCTCTACTAAAAAATACAAAAATTAGCCTGGTGCAGCGGTGCGTGCCTGTAGTCCCAGCTACTTGGGAGGACAATTGCTTGAACCCAGGAGGCGGAGGCTGCAGTGAGCCACGATTGCACAACTGCACTCCAGCCTGGGTGACAAAGCGAGACTCTGTCTCAAAAAAAAAAAACAAAAAAGATAATAAGAATAATGATTCTTCATTAAATAAATAACAATTTCTAGGACAAATGTAAAGCCTGCTGAGTCACTGTACAATGTGAGAAACCAGGACTCTCTTAGGAAAAGAGCGTCTATAGTCCCCCTATTAACAACCATCTATGGGTCTAGCATTTTCTACACGTGGACATTTCTACCACTGTGCTTGCCTTTTAGCTGACTAATTGCATTTCCTGGTCATTCCTCTTTCTGAATTGATTTCTAACTTTATGACATATCTTTCATTTCCACCTTCTAAGAAATTTTTTTCTTTTCTTTTTTTCTGAGATGGAGTCTCCCTTTGTCTGTCACCCAGGCTGGAGTGCAATGGTGTGATCTCAGCTCACTGTGACCTCTGCCTCCCTGGTTCAAGAGATTCTCCTGCCTCAGCCTCCCAAGTATGTGGGATTACAGGCACCCGCCACCATGCCTGGCTAATTTTGTATTTTAAGTAGAGACAAGGTTTCGCCATGTTGGCCAGGCTGGTCTCAAACTACTGACCTCAGGTGATCCACCCACTTCCGCCTCCCAAAGTGCTGGGATTACAGGTGTGAGCCACCATGCCTGGCTAGAACTCTTGGTTTTCATTATTTCCTTGAATAGACCTGTAAGAGCTTTGTCGTCATCAAGGCTGCCCTGTTAATCCAACCTCATAGTCATAAACAGACAGCCTGGTTTTCCAGCCAACAAAGATGCATGCATTTGAGGGCTTTTGAATATTAACGTTGTGGAGCACCTCCTGGGGCTAATAGACACATGCACAGAAGACTTCTCCAGGCTCTTGAGTACAATTCTGAAGGCCTACATTTCCTTCATTAGCATCCTGCAAGACTTTCAGAATGTTGTATGAAGATGAATCTTTGTTTACCAAATAAACTTTGAAGTGATTTGAAGAATACATGAAGAGCTTCTTCTGAGCCAAATATTCAAGGTGTTTGCTTCTTGGATTCAAGGATGTCATTCATGTGGGGTGCTGAAGTTTCAAGTTTCCTTACATCTCAGCACAAGTGAGTGGAAGACTTTTCTCAATTCACTCCTTCATGGATGTTGTGCTGGAGAGTCACAACTACCTCTGCACATTGTGTATGACTGATTTCCTGATTTTCTTTTAAGAAAGATTCTAGCATTTGGAGGAAACAGCTCTAAGGGAAGCTTTCATAAATTCTTCCAATCAAGCACGGTGGCTCACACCTGGAATCCCAGCACTTTTGGAGGCCAAGGTGGGAGAGTCACTTGGAGCTGGGAGTTTGAGAGTGGCCTGGGCAACAAAACAGGACCCCGTCTCTACAGAGAAGAAACAAACAGTCCGGGCGCGGTGGCTCACGCCTGTAATCCCAGCACTTTGGGAGGCCGAGACCGGTGGATCACCTGAGGTCGGGAGTTTGAAGACCAGCCGGACCAACCTGGAGAAACCCCATCTCTACTAAAAATACAAAATTAGCCGGGCGTGGTGGTGGATGTCTGTAATCCCAGCTGCTTGGGAGGTTGAGGCAGGAGAATCGCTTGAACCCGGGAGGTAGAGGTTGCGGTGAGCCGAGATCATGCCACTGCACTCCAGCCTGGGCAACAAGAGGAATACTCTGTCTCAAAAACAAACAAACAAACAAAAAGAAACAAACAAGATTCCTCCCCCTTCCATTCCAAATGCCTTGTAGGTCTGCTGCTATTTACCCACGCAGGAGAGAAAAGACAGCACACATGAACTCGTATTGATGAGACCTAATTAATCTTAAAATGCTGGTTTACCTTCTTTGATATTGTAACTAGCAGGATAAAGTCCTTCTTTCTCCACAAGGCAAGGACTGCAGAGAAAGCTGGTGCTTATTCAAGAACTGAAGAGGTTCCGGACAAGTGACACAACTGTAGGCGACTGTCACTTGAGGGTTTTGTTTTTCTTCTGAAGTTGTATTAGTAGTTTGGTGCCAAGAACGTTTCACAACTAAGTTTATGTTCTGTTTCTCCCTTCCCCGAAGTAGCTTTCATCATTCCTTTATTCTTTCTTCCTTTCATGTATGTTTTCATCAGTATTTCTCATGACGCACCGACTCCTTCGCAGGCACAGGCATAAAAGAGTTACAGTCTCCGATCGCAGAGCCACAGTTGTGTGGAGAGCGAGCGCAAGACCTGGGCTTGACCCAATACAGCCGTAAGGCTTGGTAAATATTTGGTTAATATTATCCATGTCCAAAACTAACGTAAAACCTGGTGGCTTTGCTGCTTCTACAATAGGATCGTGAAGACTGATGGTAGGACCTATTTAATCTTTACTTTTGCTCCTCAATATCATGAGAATCCTGTCAGACTCTTGTTAGAGAATGAAATTAATTAAAAACACGGAGTTTTAAGAGTCCTTGGGGAATCTTCAGGCAAAAAAATAAAATCTGTTTTTTATAGTAGTGGTTTCACCCTTGCCCTTTAAGTGGTATCTATCATTCGGATTAGAACGTGCAGCCAACCATTGTCTTAACTGAGTGTCTCTTGTTAATGGAAGTAGCATCTCTCTGTCTCAAGTGATAATTGAATGAAGAAAAGCACAAACTTGACTCTATGAAATTCTATGAAAAAGTTTTCAACAAATAAAGCATATCGTTCAACTTAAGGGAACTCTATGAGGATTGAGTTTTTGAGTAGATTAAATGTTACCTGGGAGAATTAATGAAGAATGTATCACAAGAAGAAATCCTGCTTTGGCAAGTCGGCCCTAATTTACATCGTCTGTTTCCTGTAGACCTCCTCCTGGAACTGACCTGGGGCAGGTGATAACTGACCCTGCCGCCAGCTGTTCATTCTCTTGTTCAGAAATCCCTAGAGGAATGTCCAGGGCACCCATGGATCCAGTGGCCTGTCCCACATAACGATGAGTGTGATCATATGCTACCTTTAAGTTATTTGCAATATTTTCACGTATACATGACCCTCCTTATTGACTACAAATTATTTAAGGTCAGGGACAGCTACTTTGGTCTCTTTTATACCTCACTTAATACATTTCAAAAAGCCGACTGAAAACAAGGCTAGGTCAGAGCATGGTGGCTCAAGCCTGGAATCCCAACACTTTGGGAGGCCGAGGTGGGTAGATCACGAGGTCAGGAGTTCGAGACCAGCCTGGCCAACATAGTGAAACCCTGCCTCTACTAAAATTACAAAAATTACCTGGGCGTGGTGGCGGGCACCTGTAATCCCAGCTACTCAGGAGGCTGAGGAAGGAGAATCACTTGAACCTGGGAGGTGTAGGTTGCAGTGAGCTGAAATCATGCCACTACACTCTGGCCTGGGTGACAGAGTGAGACTCTGTCCTCCACTGGCCAAAAAAAAAAAGGAAAGCAAGGCTAGATGTTCAATATTCAGAAAAATGGTTTTACTTTTAATTTATGCTTTCTTTTCTTATTTTCAGCCTTTTCTTTTCCCAAATCTCAGGAATTCGTTAAAGTTTATTATTTATGAGCTTAAGTCAAACTTTTACCAGCTCAGCTATAAAAAATACTGAATAATAACTTAATTAAAAGCTAAATCATCTCAAAAAATCATGAAAGATGACAACTATTCCACAGTTAAGGGCATTTTAAAATAACTGACAAGATAGAGGGCTAGAATTAGTTTGCAACTTTGATCAATTCTCCCTTTATTTGCTTAAAAGTGGGTGTCAGACTCATTATAATGCTTTTAGAAGGTTGGTAATAATTGATATTTGATTGTAAAAAAATACCTTGTAAGCAATCTCATTTTATTCAGAAAACAATAATTGTCTGGAAATTCAATTTAATGCTATGATTATAGTCAGAATGCTTTATTTGAAATCATAGACTCAATAGGAATTAAGATTTCACTTTCATACATTCATTTTTTCCTTTAAAATAAAAGCTCTTCCTAAATATAATGAAGCTATTACAGAAGAGATGGGGGTAATCAATTTCTAATATATAACACCGTGGCAATGAAATGAACTATAATTTAAATAAAAGCATCTTCTGTTAGATCAGCAAAAATGCAAAGAAAGCATTTTACTAGCATCCCATTTCTCTCACAGTCAGAAAGATGAGGCTAATGAACAGACTATAAAGGTTAATAGCAATCTCATTTTCTTCTATTTATTCTCTCAAAACATACTGCCATATTTTGACAAAGTCTTCTTGCCCCTTGAAAAAACAATTTCAAAGTAACTTTAGGAAACCAATCAGTTTCTCCAGACAAGAAAACTGTATGTTTGGTTAAAAAAAAAAACAATTCATACCTTGGATTAATTTGATCGGATTTGTAACACTGAAGAGCACATGACACTTAAAACTTTTATAATCTCTGAACCTCAGTTCATAATCTAAAGAAGTTTGGAGTGTCAGACCAATAGTACATGTGAGGACAATGGCGTGATTATTGAAGTGAGTGAGATTGCCCTGGAGCTCGTATGCAATGCGTTTTAGAGGTTTGTTTATTTTTGGCAGAGATAAGAGGTCACAGTCTTTTTAATGCAATTTTTTGTGGCTTCTCTAACATATTTTCCATAGTGACTATTCCAAACCTCCACTCCTCATGAGTTTTCAATTGCATGTTTCTTCCGTGTTTAGTTTTTTTATTTGGAAGAATATACATTATTTATTTAGGACGTTACTAAATTTCCCCCACATTATTCTTTTTTTTTTTTTTTTTTTTGAGACAGAGTCTTGTTCTGTTGCCCAGGCTGGAGTGCAGTGGCGTGATCTTGGCTCACTGCAAGCTCCACCTCCCGAGTTCACGCCATTCTCCTGCCTCAGCCTCCTGAGTAGCTGGGACTATAGGCACTGCCACCATACACAGCTCATTTTTATACTTTTAGTAGAGATGGGGGTTTCAGCATTTTGCCCAGGATGGTCTCGATCTCCTGACCTTGTGATCCACCCACCTCAGCCTCCCGAAGTGCTGGGATTACAGGCGTGAGCCAACGTGCCCGGCCTGTTTTCTTTCTTAAAAACAATATTAGAGTGGGGTAGAGGGAAGAGCAGAAATTTGAGGGTCTGCTGAACTTGTCTAACCAAGTCGGTAATTCAACCTTGTAAGCTTCAGTTTTCTCATTTTTAAAATGGGCATGGTGGGCTGGGTGCAGCGGCTCACGCCTGTAATTCCAACACTTTGGGAGACCAAGGCAGGAGGATGGCTTGAGCCCAGGAGTTCGAGACCACCCTGGGCAACATGGCGAGACCCCCTTCTTTTTGGGAGAGTAAGGATTAGCCAGGCTCAGTAGTGCGTGCCTGTATTTCCAGCTACGTGGGAGGCTGAGGCTGGAGGATCTCTTGAGCCGAGGAGTTCAAGGATTCTGTCAGCTGTGATCACACCACTGCACTTCAGCCTGGGTGACAGAGTGAAGGCTTTTCTCCAAAAATATAAAAACATAAAAGGGCACATAATGATACCTACTTCACTGGATTGCTGGATGATGCCTTATATAAATGCTTAGTAAAATGTCTCCATATAGCTGGTGCAAAATAAAAATAAAAAATTTTTTATTTAAAAAGGAATCTCTGCATTCCTTTCTACTCTTTTCTTTTGCATCTTAAATCTTTCTCCCTGGTTTCTTCCTCTGGGCCTTCAGTCGCACAGCAGCCTTTCTCCATCCTCCTTATTTGATTCTGATCCGATCAAAAGCCGCCATCCTATCTTGCTGCCTTCCTTCTCTGGCATGTCAACAGCCACTGCCTCGATTTCTTCCTCCTTGTTTTCTATTCATTCCCTGCAATGTATCCTCTTTCCACAAAACTCCTCAGAAACTGCACTTTCAAAGGTTTCTAACAATCTATTAAATGCCACATTAAATGACCTTTTCTCTGTCCTCTGACTCTTTAATATCTGCAGAAGGGGAATACTCATACCTTCAGGGAGCAATCTTCTTTCTTGATGAATGCAGCTCTCCTTGGAATTTGTGGTTATTCCAGACAATGCAAAATGCACATATATATATATCGTTACAATAGCAATTTCTGTCAAAAAATGTTTTCAGGGAGGAAATGAACCTGCGTTTTAGTACAGAGCAGGTACTGGCCTAGTAACATCATTTTTTAGATGATTGAACTCCTCAAATTAAACTCTATTTAATTATCAAAGTAGCAAGTACGTTTTCCTTAGGAAATTACACAGTACAGCAGTGGACAGAGGTTTTTTATTTTGTTTTGTTTTTAAATTTCACCTTTTCTTCTAGTCTTGCTATATAGTCTTGATTCATCAAATAAAACACTCAGGTCAAGAAATGTGAAACTCTGAACTTGGCTTGGTCATAAAGCTTTTCTCCTCCCAGGTCAGGGCTTCCGCAGCCTGGAAGCCCTGTGAAAGGGGGTCTGCTTGTCCCCCCACGTCTTTGCCTCGTGCGTTTCTTTCTCTCCTCCTTAGCGAACGGGAGCTTCAGCTGCTGCAGCACAGGTGGAACGGTGGGCAAAGTGGGAGAGGCCAGACAAACCCAGAGGCAGCAGCACAGAAACCTCCTCAGCCCCATCACCACTTGTCAGCCATTCCCTTTATCTCTACAGCTTCTGGGCTAGCTCCAGGCCCCAGGTCACCAGCTCCTCAACTAAAAAGCATGCAGCTAAAAGCAAGCTCTCCACTGGCCCCCTCTCCCTCCAAGTTAGAGGACAGGAGGAGGGAGCACTGCCCTCCCCGAGGAATGACTCGGGGTTGGTAACTCAGTGTCACTCTCTAGAGAAATAACGGCACGGATAGTCTCCTCCTTCCTGCTCAGATCTCTGAATGTCCTTGGCCCGACTGAAGAGTCCAATAGCTATGGAGAAGGTGCTTAAAAACTCCCTTTGAAAATCTGCACACATTGACATAGCATCTCACTTGGGAGCACCAACATAATTGCCTTTTGGTACCTAGCAAATCATTACTTTAGAAACCTGTAGCACATACTCACATACATATACTCACATACACACTCACATACATATACTCACATTCAAATGCTCACATACATATACTCACATACACATACTCACATTCATATACTCACCTACATACAATCACATACATATACTCACATACATGCACTCACATATACACACCACATACATATACTCACATTCAAATACTCACATACAATATACTCCACAATACACCATACTCACATTCCATATACCTCACATACATTAATATCACATACACACTCACATACATACACTCACCATACTATACTCACATACACCACTCACATACACATATCACATACATACAATCACCATACAAATATGCTCACATACATGCACTCCACATACACATACTCACATACCATATACTCAACAAACACACTATACACATGACTCCACATACATATACTCACATACACATACATACATTATACTTACATCGACACTCACATACCATACATACATACCACACACTCACAACATATATCACACAACAAATCCCACGCATAACACATAACATTCCATATACTCCACATACCACACACTCACATACAGTATACTCACATATGCTCACATACATATACTCACACAACAACTTTTTTTCACATACATTATACTCACCGTAACACACATACACAGACTCCACATAACACCACTCATATACACACACTCACATACACACACTCACATACACATACATACATATACTCACATACACATACATACATATACTCGCATACACATACATACATATAACAACGTACTTATACTCACATACACACACATATACTCACATACACACACTCACATACATATACTCACATACATATATGTGGACATCTTTCCACCTTAGGATGTTCTTCTCTTCTTATTATTATTCTTTCAGACGGAGTCTCACTCTGTCACTCAGGCTGGAGTGCAGTGGCACGATCTCGGCTCACTGCAACCTCTGCCTCCTGGGTTCAAGTGATTCTCCTGCCTCAGCCTCCTGAGTAAAATAGCTGGGACTATGGTGTGCACCAGCATGCCCAGCTAATTTTTGTATTTTTTAGTAGAGACGGTGTTTCACCATATTGGCCAGGCTGGTCTCCAACTCCTGACCTCGTGATCACCCCGTCTCAGCCTCCCAAAGTGCTAGGATTACAGACATAAGCCACCGCACCTGGCCTATTCTTAATTTTTTATAAGGGACCATACTGGGTCTCAGAGATGTTAAGGATCTTGCCTAAGTATACACAACTAGAGAAATTTGTAAATGTGGGCTTTGACCCTATATCTGTCTGATGTCAAAGCCCACGTCTATATCCTATCTGTGTATCTCTTTCCTGCATTGATGTAGTATCTCTCAGCTTCTCAAAAATTGCCCCAACCTCCTAAGCAGTGTAGATTTAGGTAAAGTTTACAATTTTTGTTTAAATGTTACTGCATCTCCAGGGCAGGACCATGAATATTGACAAATTCACAGGAAGTACGTAAACCCGGCTAGTTACAAGTTATGTCACCTATATGCATACGAAAGAAGGGCGAACAGACATGGCTTCTGCCCAGGAGAGGTTGTGGACCGCTGGGTTTCTCATTCATTCATTTCTTCACTTACCCAACGAAGGCAAGTGAGCACTCTGCCATAGTAATGAACAAGAAAGACAAAGTCTATCATCGAGTTTCTTCTTTTGCTGGGAGAGATGAATACACACAAGAGAATTCAGGTTGTAACAAAGTTAGATGTCTATAAATCAAGCTAATGGGGATAATATGTCAGTGGGATGTTGAAGGAAGCCTGAGCTCCTGCATGAGGGGAGCCAAGGAGCTAGTCCTGTGAAAAGTCAAGGGAAGAACCTTGCGGTCAGGGGTGCATGGGAGCCGCATTGAGACTGGATACACGTGGCCCCACTTAATAATTGTTGGAGGGTGCGTTCAGGTTCTGGGCTGCTGGCAGCCCATGGTGGACCTCTGGGCTGGAGCCTCAGGGGGTGCCTGCATTGGCTTCCATCATGTAAATCTCCTGTGGCTGGGCGCGGTGGCTCACACCTGTAATCCCAGCACTTAGGGAGGCCAAGGCAGGAAGATCATGAGGTCAGAAGTTCTCACCAGCCTGGCCAGCACGGTGAAACCCTGTCTCTGCTAAAAATACAAGAAATTAGCTGGGTGTGGTGGTGCGTGCCTGTAGTCCCAGCTACTCGGGAGGCTGAGGCAGGAGAATCGCTTGAACCCAGGAGGCGGAGCTTGCTGTGAGCCGAGATCACACTATTGCACTCCAGCCTGGGTGACAAAGCAAGACTCTGTCTCAAAAACAAACAAACAAACAAACAAAAACGCAAAAAAGCTCCTGAAATATGGGGTAGGGGTGTCCACAGATATCCTCTTCCCTGTGCATCCCACCACTGCCCTGGGAACTGCTCCATTCACCCCACCCCTTCACCATCACACCTAGGTAGGAAGCCCGCCCTTCTCTTTTGTCTCATGTCATACTTAACAAAAGTTTTCAAGGCCCGATGATCCCCATGTTTCAGACGAAAATCCAATGCTTGAAGCAGGTAGAGGGACAGGCTTTCCCGACTGGATTTCTGATTCTACTTGCTTGTGATTTCAGACGTAGTGTCTATAGAGACTTACATACTGTGCCTGGCAGAATTCTAAGATGGACCCCCAAGATTCCTAGCCCCTGGAAGCTCCTTCCAGTTATTCAGTCAAATACTAACCTAGTTACTGCTGGGAAGGGAGTGTGAAGATATAATGAAGGGTCTAAATGAGTTGATTTTAAGACCAGGAGATTATTTGCATGGACCTGACCTAATCACATGAGCCCCTCTAAAAGAAGGGAACAGAGAGAAAGTCAGAAATGTCCTCCAGCTGGTCTGAAAGAGCCAGCATTCACATACATGCTGCCCATGGGGTGGGTCATGTGGCAGGAAAGGTACCAGCCTCTGGGGCGTAAGAAGCATACCTGGCTGACAGCCAGCAGGAAAATAGGACCCACATCCTATAGCTGTGGGGAAATGACCCCATCGACGCCAGGGAGGTTGGAGCAGGAGCGAATGCCCCAAGGGAGTACCACACCTGGCCAACACCTGATTTCAGCCTGGTGAGACCAGGAGTAGAAAATCCAGCTCCACTGTGCCCAGACTTCTGACCCACAGAAACTGTGAGGGAACCAGTTTACATTGTTTGAAGCCACTATTTGTGATAATTTGTTACACAGTATTAGAAAATGAAAACAGGCCAGGCGTGGTGGCTCACACCTGTAATCCCAGCACTTTGGGAGACCGAGGCAGGCAGATCACCTGAGGTCAGGAGTCTGAGACCAGCCTGGCCAACATGGAGAAACCCCGTTTCTACTAAAAATACAAAAAGTAGCCAGGCGTGGTGGCGGCGCCTGTAATCCCAGCTACTCGGGAGGCTGAGGCAGGAGAATCGCTTGAACCCGGGAGGTGGAGCTGGCAGTGAGCCAAGATTGCACCACTGCACTCCAGCCTGGGTGACAGAGCAAGACTCTGTTTCAAATAAATAAAGTATAAATAAATATATACCACCCTTGTTGTAATGCTTGTGCCCACAAATCCCTTTACTATTTATCAGGAATGCACATTTTATTGGACCACACGCATATTTTGAGTTCAAGGCTCCACTTAAACACTGACATGTTAACTGTCCTGCCATCCTCCAGACAATGTTAGCATTCAGCATATAAAAGATAATCTGGCAGCACAGACATAGATTTCTTGTTAGCCTGCAGAATTATAAGCATTTAGCTTGATAACCTGCAGAATTATAAAATGGTAAAATATTAGATAATTCTGAGTAAAGGAGCAGCATCAAAAACATGTACCGATTCCGCGTGTCTTTGTTGGCTGTATCCATATAACACAATGCGAATCACTCTTTGGCAAAGATGCGATTCATTTGACCGTTAGAAGATACCGGCTTCAGATGGAAAAACTATAGATTTCACCTAAAAATCAAATACAGCTCATGCATCATCAGAGTGCTGAAATGTAAAAGATGTGTTTTATACTGATGTTCACTTCGGGGGGGCTAAAATGGAGGAGCTTGCCAGTGTATCCGTAGAACGTTGGAAATATACTGGGTGTTACTGTTAGGAAATAGCATCTTTCTGAAGGTTTTCCTGAGTTGCTTTCAGTAGCAAGTGAGTACAAGGAAACATTGCAGCCGGGCAAGGTGGCTTACTAATCTCAGCATTTTAGGAGGCCGAGGTGGGCGGATCATGTGAGGTCGGGAGTTCAAAACCAGCCTAACCAACATGGAAAAACCCCGTCTCTACTAAAAATACAAAATTAGCTGGGCGTGGTGGTGCACGCCTGTAATCCAGCTACTCTGGAGGCTGAGGCAGGAGAGTTGCTTGAACCTGGGAGGCAGAGATTGCGTGAGCTGAGATTGCACCACTGCACTCCAGCCTGGGCGACAAGAGCAAAACTCCATCTCGACAACAACAACAACAACAACAGAAAACACTGGCTCCTGTTTCTGCCATCAGAAATTGGGAAGAAGCTAGGAAGATTTTCTGGGTAGTGTGGGCTGGGCCATGTCCACGTAGCAAAAAGGAAGCCGACCTTTGAAAATTATGTAGCTCAGGTGACCGAGGAAGCCAAACCAGATAACTCAGACTCAAAATGAATCGCCTCTAGAGTAATTTGTACCGCCAGTTCATCGGTGCTTGCACAAAACAGTTATTATAAAATGCAGAGTTCAAAGCTCAATAATAAATATCTGCAGGATATTTCCGTGATCATCGATGCCACCTTTGTGCTGGCGAACGTGGAATCTTCCAGGACCTAATCATGCACTAATAATTTCAGCCTTCTCTTGAATGTGATTTAACCTAGAAAACAAAATGCTAAATGGAAAGCCTTATTCAAACCGAAATTTTACATGATGGAACTGGTCCATTTTCTCTGACTGTGCACTTACACATTTTAGCATTGTACTTTGCTGAAAAGTGCCTTAGATGTGTTGGAGTCAAAGGTGCTATAGAAGTTTATTTGTATTGTACTCCAAGTAAATGCATTCTCTCCAGACTGCAAGCTCAATAAGATGGATGAGTTTCTCGAACTCATTTAGTGCCTTGTCTATAATAGTCCCATTACCAAGTCCCCACGTGACTTGGCAACTTTTCATCAGGGGTGGCCTCAGGACTGAATAAGCAAAAAGAAAATACAGCTACTCGCCTTGGCACTCCATGTTGGACCTGATGCTCCTGGCAGGCTGTGATTGAAAGTAGGTCTTACTGCCCGGCCCTCTGAAGATGCCTTTTCTGAAAATGTTATACTTTGAAAAAGCACTTGCACATTACAACTGAAAAGGCAAAGCTGAACTCAAATATCGAGTTCTGCATTAAGCTTTAAGATTGCCTCTGGATTTCCGAACCAGTTAACTCTGTTCCCATTCTACCTGGACGTTTTAATGGAAAATGGTTTTGGCTGGTTTCCTGTACTTTGTGTACTGCCCAAGGGATAATAGCTTGACATAGGCAAATAACAACGGAGAGAGTTAACCCTAAGCTGAGGTTCTGTGTTTAAGCTGCCAAAAAAAATGGCTTAATTAGATATGGTTCACTAGAATAATTTTTCTAGAAATCTAAAACCTTTCTTGCATAAAAATTCAAGCCCAAAGAGGCTTCTGCCATAAAGAAAAACAGTATGGACTTTCATATGGCTTGTGAGGGAGACATACACAGCTGATCAAATGGATCGGGCTGAACCAGCTACTAGGTGTACACAGACTGCATTGAAATGGGAGAATTATCTTGACTCTGGCAGTCAAACGTGGCCAGAGCACCACTTGATCTGCTCACATGTCAAGTTGGTGGAGTGAACTTGACTGGGCTACGGTCCCTGGTCCATACATCCACACAGTGATTGAGACGGCCTGAATCTGGTATCCACGGACGAATTCTAAAGCATCTGTAAATCCCCTTAAAACCAGAAGCAAATTTTTGTATCTGTGCACAAATGTGGGCTTTTGTGGGAATTAGGTGCTTAGCTTTCATCTAATTCTCAGACAGGATAACTGACCTTCAGAGTTTAAATATTTTCTGATTTTTCGTGACTCTAAACACAGACATAATACACTATTTTCCCAGATGAGATATCAATGCTCGTTTTTGTCCTTTGTTCCGTTGCTCCTTCAGTCTTTCCACGTTCACCTGTATTATCCTCCCTCATCCCAGCTGTCATTCCAGGTAACCCATAGTGACACCCTGATGTGGATGATTCTGTACTTTTCTCAATACTCACAGTATCACACGGAAAACGTGCATATTTATATTAATGTATATGCATACATTTCCATTTATAGAGTATTTCTGGTCATCGTTTAAAAATGTGTCTTCTATTATATAAACTCTGTATTTTATTTTTCTTATTCTGTAGTCTGTAATGAAAATCTGTTCAAGTTAGTATAGAAACCAATTTATTCCTTGTTTTGGCTGCGTGGTATTGAGGGCACAGATGCGACATTACAGTCGTGTGTTGCTTAATGATGGGTATATATTTGGAGAAATGTGTCCTTTAGTAGCAGTTTTGTTATAGGACCATCATGGCGTATACTCACACACACCTAGATGGTAAGGCCTACTACACACCTGGGCTATATGGCTTACCTATCGCTCCTAGGTTACACACCTGTACAGCAGGTGACTGCACTGAATACTGTAGGAGACTGTAACACAATGGTAAGTATTTGTGTGTTTAAACATGGCGAAACATAAAAAATGTGCAGTAAAATTGTGGTATTATAATCTTATGGGATCACGGTTATATATGTAGGTGGGCCCTCCTTGACCAAAATGTCTGTAGTTAGTCAGTCTCTGCTTTGGTGGGTGATCACTTTTCTTCGTGCTGTTATTTTGTCAGTATAAACAATGTTTCAGTAAACATCATTGCACGTATATCATTAGCAACCGTCGTTCTCATTGTTTTGGCAAAGATTCCTAAAGATGGCATCCCCAGGAGAAAAAGCATGTTCTAAAATTTAATCATGCTGGGTGCGGTGGCTCACGCCTGTAATCCCAGCACTTTGGGAGGCCGAGACGGGCGGATCACGAGGTCAGGAGATCGAGACCATCCTGGCTAACACAGTGAAACCCCGTCTCTACTAAAAAATACAAAAAAACTAGGCGGGCCAGGTGGCTGGGGGCTGTAGGCCCAGCTAGTCGGGAGGCTGAGGCAGGAGAATGGCCTAAACCGGGGAGGCGGAAGCTTGCAGTGAGTGAGATCGGCCCCACTGCACTCAGCCTGGGCACCAGAGCGAGATCCGCTCTCAAAAAAAATAAATAAATAAAAATAAAATAAAATAAAATAAATAAAAAAAATAAAATTTAATCAATTGCCGTCAGACGGCAAAGCTCATCATGATATCAGCATTAGGTGAAGAATACACTTTTACTGGCCGGGTGCGGTGCGCTCAACCTGTAATCCAGGCACTTTGGGAGGCCGAACAGGTGGATCACGAGGTCAGAAGATCGAGACCAGCTGGGCTAACACGGTGAAACCCTGTCTTTACTGAAAATACAAAAAATTGGCCAGGCGTGGTGGTGGGCGCCTGTGGTCCCAGCTACTCAGGAGGCTGAGGAAGGAGAATGGCAGGAACCCGGGAGGCCAAGCTTGCAGTGAGCTGAGATCACGCCACTGCACTCCAGCCTGGGCGGCAGCTAGACTCCATCTCAAAAAAAAAAAAGAAAAAAACCTCTTTTACCTTTTCACAATAGGTTTAATGCTTCTTTTAAATTTTTGCATGTATAGGTGCTACAAAATAGTATTTGTGGGTTTTTTTGTTTGTTTTTTGTTTTTTTTTTTGAGATGGAGTCTCGCTGTGTTGCCCAGGCTGGAGTGCAGTGGCATGATCTCGGCTCACTGCAACCTCTGTATTTTTGGTAGAGATGGGGGTTTCACCATGTTGGTCAGGCTAGTCTTGAACTCCTGACCTCGTGATCCACCTGTCTTGGCCTCCCAAAGTGCTGGGATTACAGGTGTGAGCCACTGCACCTGGCCATAATATTTGATTTTTAATTTAATTTGCATTTTCTGCCTACTAGTGGGTTTAAACATCTGGTAAAAGATCTACTGGTCATTTGGAATTGTCTTTTTTTTTTTTTTTTGAGATGGAGTCTCGCTGTGTCGCCCAGGCTGGAATGCAGTGGCCGGATCTCAGCTCACTGCAAGCTCCGCCTCCCGGGTTCACGCCATTCTCCTGCCTCAGCCTCCCGAGTAGCTGGGACTACAGGCGCCCGCCACCATGCCCGGCTAGTTTTTTGTATTTTTTAGTAGAGACGGGGTTTCACCGTGTTAGCCAGGATGGTCTCGATCTCCTGACCTCGTGATCCACCCGTCTCGGCCTCCCAAAGTGCTGGGATTACAGGCTTGAGCCACCGCGCCCAGCCTGGAATTGTCTTTTTAGGATTTTCCTATTCTCATCCTTTGCCCATTTTCCTATTGGTTTCTGTTGTCTTTTTCATATTAATTTTAGAGCTATTTATATCTTTATCATAGGTTATTAACTATTTAGTATCATCTGCAGAAAAAAGTACTAAAATTATTTTCCAATATTTTAAATTTGCATGACATATTTTGCTGCAATTTTATTTTTTGGAAATACAATTAAATATGTCTTTTATTGCTTTTTCCTCTTTTTTGGAGACAGAACCTCACTTTGTTGCCCAGGCTGGAGTGCAGTGGCACAATCTCGGCTCACTGTAACCTCTGCCTCCTGGGTTCAAGTGATTCTCCTGCCTCAGCCTCCCCAGTAGCTGAGACTACAGATATGTGCCACCACACCCAGCTAATTTTTGTATTTTTAGTACAGACTGGGTTTCACCATATTGGCCAGGCTGGTCTCAAGCTCCTGACCTCAGGCGATCAACCCGCCTCAGCCTCCCAAAGTGCTGGGATTACAGGCGTGAGCCACCGTGCCTGGCTGGGTTTTTTAGTTTAGAAATTTTCTCCAACCCCTGGAATAGTTTTATGGCAAATTTTTAGGATAAAAGTCTTTGTAGAAAATATGTGGAGAGTGAAAGTGTGGGTGAGAAGACTTTTTACCTATTTATCATAAGGGCTTAATCTGTAAAATGTGTCATTTTATTAAATATTATAATGACTTGCAAAAAGTTTTATCCCAAATTTACTACCACTGTCAAAAAATCACCATAAAAATCTTACATATGCCCTAATGAAAATGAACGCTTCACCTCAATACTGGTTAGGGGTTCCCAAGGGTGCTGTGATGTCTTGTGCTGACATTTTAAATCCTACTGAGGCCAGGCACAGTGGCTCATGCCTGAAATCCCAGCACTTTGGCAGATGGAGGCAGGAGGATCCCTTGAGCTCAGGAGTTTGAGACCAGCCTGGGCAACATAGTGAAACTCTGTTTCTACAAAAAACAAAAAACAACAACCCCAAAATAGCCAGGAGTGGTGGCAGACACCTGTTGTCACAGACTGTCAGGAGGCTGAAGTGGGAGGATAGCTCAAACCCAGGAGGCAGAGGCTGCAGTAAGTCGAGATCATGCCACTGCACTCCAGCCTGTGCAACAGAGAGAGACCCTGTCTTTTTTTTTTTTTTTTTTTTTTTTTGAGACAGAGTCTCGCTCTGTGGCCCGGGGCTGGAGTGCAGTGGCCGGATCTCAGCTCACTGCAAGCTCCGCCTCCCGGGTTCACGCCATTCTCCGAGTAGCTGGGACTACAGGCGTCCGCCACCTTGCCCGGCTAGATTTTGGTATTTTTTAGTAGAGATGGGGTTTCACCGTGTTAGCCAGAATGGTCTCGATCTCCTGACCTCGTGATCCGCCCGTCTCGGCCTCCCAGAGTGCTGGGATTACAGGCTTGAGCCACCCCGCCCGGCGAGACCCTGTCTTATAAATAAATTACTTAGTTAATTAATAGGCCACGCTAGGTGGCTCACGCCTGTAATCCCAACACTTTGAGAGGTTGAGGCAGGCGGATCACAAGGTCAGGAGTTCAAGATCAGCCTGGCCAACACGGTGAAACCCCGTCTCTACTAAAATCACAAAAATTAGCTGGGCGTGATGAGGCATGCCTGTAATCCCAGCTACTCAGGAGGCTGAGGCAGGAGAATCGCTTGAACCCAGGAGGCAGAGGTTGAAGTGAGCCGAGACTGCACCACTGCACTCCAGCTTAGGTGACTCCGTCTCAAATAAATAAATAAATAAACCTATTGCGCATTTGTTTATCATCGCCCCTGTTTCCCTAGCAGCTTAGCCCTCAGTATGTCTTAGTGTTTGCTTCTGCCGGGCCTCTGGGGATACAATTTAGAAAATATATTCAGTACCCTTACTCCAGAATTCACATAGCAGTATGTGTTTGCTGTGGTGGAGAAAGAAAGAATTCTGGCCTCTTAAATATAAACTTCCACAGAGGATCACCCATGCAACGGAGTGGCCAGCATTCCCTTCATTCACTAACATTTTCACAAATTCGATAACTTACCCTCACGCTTTGTTGTTATTGTAGCTCTTTGGATCCATGTGGGAATTTGTGTAAGTCTATATCTTCTGAGAATAACAGATATTTTGCTTGTAATGAATGGCAATGTATGAAATCCATTGTGCAAAGCTTGCTAAAAACAATTGTTTATAAAATTTTTCTTTAAATGTTGAACAGAAAAAAAAAAATCACAGAAAATTGTATTACTTTCTTTCTTTCTTTTTGGGGGGGGGGGTGCGGGAGACTGAGTCTCACTCTGCTGTCCAGGCTGGAGTGCAGTGGTGCGATCTCAGCTCACGGCAACCTCCGCCTCCTGGGTTCAAGTGATTCTCCTGCCTCAGCCTCCCAAGTAGCTGGGATTACAGGTGCCCACCACCACACCACCACACTCAGCTAACTTTGTGTATTTAGTAGAGACAGGGTTTCACCGTGTTAGCCAGGCTGATCTCGAACTCCTGAACTCTGGTGATCCACCCATCTTGGCCTCCCAAAGTGCTGAGATACAGGCGTGAGCCACCACGCCCAGTCCTCTTTCTTTATATCTGCATAGATATTGACAATCTCATTTTCCCTCATTTTGGGGGGCTTAAAAAATAATGACATGGGAAATATAAAGTTACTGAGAAAATAAAAACAGTTCAGAAACGTAGCCACAGAGGAAGGAAATGCAATTGCTGTCCAACTGAGGAATACCAAGGCTAAGGCCAGCGATTGTTAAAGCTTTGTAGCGGAAGGCTGAAGAAGAGTTTTAAGACCTTCGATTCCCCCTTTCCTTTGAAGACATCAGAATGAACACAGACTGTTTTGTTTTAGACCCTAATAAAGGCGACACTTAAAAAGCTGTATAACCACAGAACTTAGGCTTATTCCTGGGAGTGCAAATGGGATACAGCAGTATTTAATGCCTTCATTACAATAATGCCAAGGTCAAGGACAGCTTGACTTCTGGATATTCCCCGCCCTTGTGAAATACTACTTACCGCAGTTTCCGAAGCTATGTGATATGTACTATGGGTATTCACAGGCCAGCCCTTCTAGCATCATTCCCATAATTGGAGCCATAGTCTCTTCCCAAGCCTCAGATGCCTGGAGATACTGCCACTGTCCTCAAAGCTGCCTGAAGGAGCAACGTCCCTGCCACTGTTCCATGCATGAGGGTGCCAAGGCCATGCCAAGGTCTCTCCAGGGCTCCACCTCCTTATGCTTCCCTTGACGGCAGGGCTGTGAGCACAACTTTCTTGCAGTGATAGGCAGAGAGACCCTCTGCCCTGCCAGGCTGTGCTGCCCGCTGGGTGCAGACCCAGAACACTGGGATCAGAGTCCCACAGGGCTCTGCTCATGTGCCTGTAGCTTCCTCAGGACTCTTAGCTTCAGATTTTCTACTGACATCAGCTTGAAAAAATAAACTCTTCACTTGAACAATTAACAGTTTTTTTGTTTTGTTTTGAGATGGAGTTTCACTCTTGTTGCCCAGGCTGGAGTGCAGTGGAGCGATCTCAGCTCACTATAACCTCCACCTCCTAGGTTCAAGTGATTCTCCTGCCTCAGCCTCCTGAGTAGCTGGGATTACAGGCATGCACCACCACATTTGGCTAATTTTCTTTTTCTTTTTGTATTTTGAGTAGAGATGGAGTTTTATCATGTTAGTCAGGCTGGTCTGGAACTCCCGACCTCAGGTGATCCGCCCACCTCAGCTTCCCAAAGTACTGGGAATACAGGTGTGAGCCACTGCGCCCAGCCAGTTCATCCCTCTTTAAGTGAGTTACTACGTGAACGGCACTTAGAACAGTGCCTGGTAGCAACGAGCATTCAGATAACTTCAGCTCCTGCTGTTCCCTGTCTCATCTAACTCTGTGTAGGGATCCCTGCCCATCCCACCCCTGCTATTCTCTCATACAAGCGTTATGTAGAGAAAGAAGACTCAGCTAGAAGGCCTGGCTCTGAGATGCATCATGCCAGGTCAGTTCTGGTATCCAAAGGTCTCTCTAGTCTTTCCCACATTCCTGGAACTACTGGAAAGGGATCCCCTGTCACTAGGTAGCACACACAGCCAGGAAGTCATGGTGCAGGGGTTAGATTACAGCATCAGGCGCTCTGTCCAGGCCATATGTTCATGGGGTCAAAATACCCGGCTGTGGTATGGCTCAAATGGCAGGTCTAGACCAGGATCCTGCAATGAGCGTTGTACCGTGATTCAGCAATACGGATGCCAGGGGCGGAAAGCTGTGATCCCTTTCCTCACCTATCATAAGGGTCATGGCTGACATTCCCATCGCAAAAGACAGGTTAACCAGAGAGATGCGTCACAAACTTATTTAATCAAATTTTTATGTGACACAGGAACCTTCGGAAATGAGGATCCAAAGACTCAGGAAAAACCATTTTTATGCTTCAGTTAGATGACGAATGGACAGCTGTGTAGCAATGTGATTGGACAGGAGGGTCTGATCTAATGCTAATAGACTGAGGGGAGAAAACCCATGAGGCCTGTCTGTTCAGACTCTTCCTGGCCTCTTTGTACAGTGCTCCTTCCTCCTGGTGTGGGGCAGGACCCTCTAGAATGAGGGTCCTCAAGGAAAGAGAGAGAGAACGATCATTTTAGGTTTTATGGCTGTCTTTTGGGGAGAGAGGTCCTAGTTTGTATGACCTGCCTTGGGGAAGAGGAATTCTGGTTGCTGTCACTCGCTTTGGGGGAGAAAGAGCAGTGGGAGGCAGGAGGACGGGAGAAGGTCAGAGAGCGACTTTGCTGCTGAGGCTGCTCCTGAGGCTTTCCAATCTCCTTTAGTTCAACGTACTCCCAGGCCAAGCACAACAGTTGCGGGATTGTTTTCTGAGACCTGTCAGGACAGAAGACCCAGTCCCTGGTACGGCGTCATCCCTAGATCAAAAGACTGTAACAGCGTTCACTCATTCCAACCGGCTCAAATGCCAGTCCTGCCTCTTACTTATGTGTGACCATAGCAAGTGTTCTAACCTGTTTGCTCCTCTGTAAACAAGGGATGTTAACAGTGACTACTTCAAGGGGTTGTAGTGAAGATTAAATGTATGTTATGTATGTAACATGGTGTAACGGTGCATGGCATGTTGTGAAAGACTAACGTGTTAACATGTCAAGTATGACAGGGTCTTACAGAGAGTGGGGATGCAGGGCAGGTGAGAGAGCTGCCAACATGAGTCATAGGATAAAGGTCTGGATGGAAGAGGGGGCAGAAACTTTGTGGAATGCTGCAGTTGGGCAGCACTGCAGTTGGGGGAGGCCAGTTCACAGGGGGACCCAGGCAGCAGTGCATTTCCTGCATTAACCATGTTTACTTAAGGAAAATCTTTATTTTAGGCACCTGCTGATGTGAACCAAGGTCCCCTCACTGAGCCCTTCCGGCTCCCCATCTGAACTTCAGACAGGCCCTGCCCCCAGCTCCTGCGGTTTGTACTTCCTACCTCTGCGTTAAGCATGCAGTTCTTGCACCTGCCACTAACCTACTACATACTTTGCCCATAGGACGTGTTTATTGACTGCACATAAGCTCCATGAAGAGAGGATTTTGCATCTGATTTGTTCATGGTTTTGTCACTGTCATCATCAGCTGTATAATGGATGCTGGCACAAAGTAGGTGCTCAGTATGTCTTCACTGAAGAGCAGGTGCTCAGTACATCCTCACGGAAGAGCAGGTGCTCAGTACGTCCTCACGGAAGAGCAGGTGCTCAGTATGTCTTCACCGAAGAGCAGGTGCTCAGTATGTCTTCACCGAAGAGCAGGTGCTCAGTATGTCTTCACCGAAGAGCAGGTGCTCAGTATGTCTTCACCGAAGAGCAGGTGCTCAGTATGTCTTCACCGAAGAGCAGGTGCTCAGTATGTCTTCACCGAAGAGCAGGTGCTCAGTATGTCTTCACCGAAGAGCAGGTGCTCAGTATGTCTTCACCGAAGAGCAGGTGCTCAGTATGTCTTCACCGAAGAGCAGGTGCTCAGTATGTCTTCACCGAAGAGCAGGTGCTCAGTATGTCTTCACCGAAGAGCAGGTGCTCAGTATGTCTTCACCGAAGAGCAGGTGCTCAGTATGTCTTCACCGAAGAGCAGGTGCTCAGTATGTCTTCACCGAAGAGCAGGTGCTCAGTATGTCTTCACCGAAGAGCAGGTGCTCAGTATGTCTTCACCGAAGAGCAGGTGCTCAGTATGTCTTCACCGAAGAACAGGTGCTCAGTAAGTCTTCACCGAAGAGTAGGTGCTCACTATGTCTTCATTGAATAGCAGGTGCTCAGTATGTCTTCATGGAAGAGTAGGTGCTCAGTGTGTCTTCACTGAATAGCAGGTGCTCAGTACGTCTTCACGGAAGAGCAGGTGCTCAGTATGTCTTCACTGAATAGCAGGTGCTCAGTATGTCTTCATGGAAGAGTAGGTGCTCAGTGTGTCTTCACTGAATAGCAGGTGCTCAGTGTGTCTTCACTGAATAGCAGGTGCTCAGTATGTCTTCGCTAAAGAGTAGGTGCTCAGTATATCTTCAAGGAAGAGTAGGTGCTCAGTATGTCTTCATGGAAGAGTAGGTGCTCAGTATGACTTCATGGAACAGTAGGTGCTCAGTATGTCCTCACTGAATAGCAGGTGCTCAGTATGTCTTCACTGAATAGTAGGTGCTCAGTATGTCTTCACTGAAGAGTAGGTGCTCAGTATGTCTTCATGGAACAGTAGGGGCTCAGTATGTCCTCATGGAAGAGTAGGTGCTCATTGTGTCTTCACTGAAGAGTAGGTGCTCAGTATGTCTTCACTGAAGACTGGGTGCTCAGTATGTCTTCATGGAATGCTTGGCTGTGTGAATTAGTGGGTGAACTGTGACAGAACTCTAAGTCATCTTAGGGAGGCACAACTATGCCCCTTGCTGGAAGAATCAGGGGAGGGCAGGTAAGATAAATGCACTCCTCTTTGGAGAGGGCTCATCTGTCAATGGGAGAGACGCCATTTAGTTTACCATATTTCTTTTCAGCTCTCTCCACCCAGAGTTAAACAAGCTGGTCCTCACAGCCACCATCCAAGATTCCAAGTTTCAACTGCCTCACCTCAGGTGTGATGTCTGTGGAATATTGAACCTGAAACGATAAGCCTCCAAGCCTAAACTTGGAAAATGATGATGGCTATCACAGGAAATTACATTCTCAATGGAACATGATACAGAGGAAATTAAGTCTGTCTTGCTGCCTTGACACATAGATACCACCAATATCTCCTTTAGAAAATGTGCACTTCTAGGCTCTAAGCTGTATGAGGGCAAGCAGCATATCTACACCATTGTGACTTCAGCACCTGGTCTCTTTCACTGCTTGTTACATAGGAGGTGACAGGAATGATTTGATTAATGAATATATGCATTTTAGTGAGTCATCTAATTCAGGTGGTATATTGAAAATAGATATTTCTTTATCATAGCAGGCTATTCGTGGTAAAAGCCTGGATTAGAAATCAGAAAGAAAACTTTGGCTTTAGTCAAACCAGTTATGAGAAGTTGACTAAATTCCTTAGTCTCTTCAACACTTTTGTAGTATGTTTGTGGTATAAATGAACCATAGCATTATAGTTCATAATTTAAGATGGAAAACATCACTTATTTTCGTTCCTTAAATGAGCCAGAAAGTAAGTGACCTGAAGCATTGAAAATTATTACATTTGTTGCATAAATGGTATTTTAAAGAACCGTTAAATAGTTTATCTGTAAAGTAATTTCTGTTTTAACTAAAGAGTGTAAAAGTAACGTGAATTTTGTAAACTGGGAAATGCTAATAAAATGTAACCTGTTATATTACATTTCAACTTTATTTATTTCTCCAACGATTAGTGCAATTGCAGAAGTTTTGCTTTAATACTCTCTCAACCTTTTCGTTTTGTTTTGTTTTGCCTTTAATACTTTGACTTTGTTGCTTTCTGACTACCACAGAGTTAAGTTTTTCTTTTTGTTATTGTCCATATTAAATTTTGATGAACTCTCTGTGTAGCCGAGGTTTTAGTGGCTCCTGGGTTGTTATAGTTAAATACTTTAGGGCGAACACTTTATAGGATACACTTATTCCAAGTGAATAACTCAGTAGGAAGCTCATTTCTGCATATTTCTTTACTGCTTGCTCATCTAGTGTGACAAATGCCCTTTCAAAAGATTCACAACACTGAATGCTTTTGATCTTGGGCGAGGTGAGACCAAATTAGCTCCAACCGCAGATTCTGAATATTTAATGAAGCATTAATGAACAACCAACAAAATACAAAACATACAGTTTGGTGTTTTGACAGACCTCAAACCAAAAAACTCGTTTTAAATTGGTGCAGTCTTTTCATTTCCACCATTACCGTTAAAAGTCTGCCAGTAATTTCATTATAAACCCCGTTTCCAGAGACATTCTCTTTGGCAATAAAAATTAATTCTGATTTAAGAAGTTTTTTCATGTTGCTGTAATATATCACACAATTATAGTTTCTAAATTCATATGACTCTAGGGAATATGAATCTGCTAGCAATTCCACCCCCCTTTTTTTCTCCAACAGTATGGAAGACAAATGACCAGAGAGATTTTAAAAATTTTTCTTTCTTTGGGGCTATACAAAATATTTAATCAGTGACATCGTTTGTTACTCTGGGCATATATAAAAACTTGATATGCTTTCTTAAAGGAAGTAACAACCTGATAATAATTACTTTCCTGTGTAAGTCTTATTTATAAAAATAAATTCAAATTATTAATATAATGCACAAGAATGAATGCATTTTGCATAACTGGGAGATACTACTCTAAGCTTGGATGTTTCTGATCCAAATCCCTACATAATTTGTGCATATGTTAGTAATGGTAATGCTAGCTCCCGTAACAAAAAAATCCTCACACAGCAACAGTTCATTTGAAGCGCATGAAGCAGTCCTGGATGGGGGTGTCTATTGGGGGGCTCTCTCCTATATATTTGCCTAGGCAGCTGGTGTGGAAGAGACTGTCATCTTCAAAGACTGACATAATGACCTCAAAGATTGTCCTAATTGCCTTCATCCCTAGTACCTGGAAGAGAAAACGAACATGGGTGAGCGTGCTTGTGAGTTTTATAGACAAGATCTGGAAGTGGAACATGTCCCTTGCAATCAGATGCCATTGACTAGAGCTCGTAGCAGCAAGGGAGGCTGGGAGATGCAGGCTCATTTCTTACATAAAAAGAAAATGGGCCGGGCATTTTGGGAGGCTGATGAGGGAGGATCACCTGAGGTCAGGAGCTCGAGACCAGCCTGGCCAACATGGTGAAACCCCATCTCTACTAAAACTACAAAAATTAGCCAGGAGTGGCGGCAGGCACCTGTAATCACAGCTACTCGGGAGGCTGAGGCAGGAGAACTGCTTGAACCCAGGAGGTGGAGGTTGCAGTGAGCCAAGATCGCACCACTGCACTCCAGCCTGGCCGACACAGCAAGACTCCATCTCAAAAAAAGAAGATTATTATAATATGGTTTTGTCAAGTAGATCATTTCAGAAATCGTGTCTCCAATGACCTTGATAAATCAAATCTTTATTTTTAGCAAATTCATTAAGACCAGAAACAGACCTTGGAAGTCCTGGAAGCTGCTCCATTTGCTTCTAGGGCCTGCATGTCACCATGATCCATTAACCTCCTCTGTAACATTAACGAGTGGCTTCTATGCATCAGGAATAGGGGCACGATGATGAATAGGAGCTTACGGTCTCGTGAAGTGACGCACACATGACACCGTCACCGTCTCCCACTGCAGAACTGGTACTACATACGATCATTGCAAAGAGAAAAGTGAAGGACGCAGGGAGGGCTGCCTAACTTCAGCAGCGGAACTGAAAATCAATGCGTGAGTAGACGTACTGGTGGGAATGACACCTAGCTTGGACATCTAGCTTTGACTGGCGAAAGATTCTCCGTCCTGGGCCCGTGCATGCTGAAAAATGCACTGCAGTCATCCTAAATTCACTAACCCAGCCAGATAGGCACTGGCTCTTCCGTAAAAATTAAATATTCATCATAGGCAGAACTATTTTTGAAGCTCGAAATGATAATTCCTAGGGAGAACTGTAATTGGCATTTCCATCGAGCTCTGACACTGCTCATCTCTTTCTCTCAGCTTACAGAGTGGGGCGTGATTAAGACGCTCTCCCCATGGTTCCAAATTCTACCCATCCAGTCACCAGTGACAAGCATAGAGGTAAGAGTGGCCACAAGAAATGCTAAGGGACCATGGCCAAGCTGGTTTTAGGGGTAGCCTTATTATCATCCCTATTATCCTTCATATCTTGGCGATACCAGACAGTCAATAAAGACTTCAGGCTACCTCTCCTCCCCCCTCCCTTCTTCTCCACAGGCTATGCTCCAGGCCCCTTCTCTCAGCCACCAACTCGTATTCCATGATATATATATATTTTTTGTCACTGCGTCTCATCAAAGGTTTTCTTTCCTGTGTCCCATAGCTTGGCACTTACTAGAGAGCTAATAGTCTAACCTAGCTGCAGCAGTATACTTGCATAATAAAGGATGCCTCAGAAAGCACAGGTTTTCAGTGCTCCAAAGTGACTCCACTAGTAGAGATCTTAGAAAGCATGGATTACTGGTGGTAAAAGTAACTGGGATGGAGATCATTTTAGTGCCTTTGGTAGACAGACTCCGAAAACAGCCTCCTGTAATCTCTACCTTCTGGTATTTATGCCTTTGTAATCTGCCCTTGCAGGTGGACTGTAAGTAATAATTCAATTCTAAACCGATACATATGGCAAGATAAATGAAATGCTACTTACGTGGTTAGTTTACGAAAATCCAAGATTTCCAGCTTGTTAGCAGGCTTTCTCTCCTGCCTTCTTGGCTTGCACGTTATAATGAAGAAAGCTGCTGTGTCAGAGGGGCCCACATGGCAAGAAACTGAGGGTGGCCTCTGCTAGCAGACAGCAGACACTGCAGCCCTCAGTCTAGGAGCCCACAGGGATTGAGTGCTGCCAAAAATCACTGAGTAAGCTTAGAAGGGAATCTTTCACAGTTGAGTCTTCAGATGAAACTGCAGACCTTTGGCTGACGTTTTGATTGTAGTCTTGTGAGAGACTGAGAAACAGGACACTGCTAAGCCACACCCTTATTTCTGACACACAGAAACTGTGAGTCATTAATGTGTGTTGTTTTAAATGGCTACGTTTTGGTGTGATTTGTTACTCAGCAATTGATAGCTAATCCATGCCTTACACTGCAGCATTGAGATGGCTACAGACTCTGCTTACTTGGGAGTGATCTCCTAGAGGCAGGAACAGTGTCTTTTGTGTTTTAACATCATTACTACCTAAGAGTAAATACTTGTTGATTGAATTTATGAACAAATACATTTGTGTATGTAAAGCCACTGGTCTCCAGTCCTCCGTACTGTTTTTTGGACAAAAGTGTGTTCTTATGGTCTCCTTTTGCTTGGTGGGAGCAGGTGGAGGGGAAAGGCTGGTAATTCCATTGTGTTGGCAAAGCTAAAGGGATATGACCATATGGTCTTGTGTGTCTTCACACCAGGTCCTGCCAGAGCCGTGGCCAGGCTCCTGTTGAAGCTGTTCTGCAGGCCTGTGTCCTTCAAAAACTTCTCCACCCAGCGAAGTTCTTCACTGTGTAGTTTTTATCAATTGAACTGTCTTTTACAATTCCAGAAGCACTTTATTGGCTGTATATATCAGTGTTTTATCTGCTGAATTATGTATTAATTACAAAGCTTTATCACTCTATAAATGTATTCTATGTTGTATTATATCAAAGGAAAAATTGTAAATTCACAGACACAGTAAATGTGCGAGTGTAAAACCTGGGGCCTGTGCTTGTGTTACTTCATGTTTGTTGTTAAGCAGTTAAATTCTAAAGCCCACTCTGCTGATGTTGGTGGAGTATGTAAATGGATAATAATGAATAATAATGACAAAAATCAATTGCTAGGCTTTAGGGCTTGCCATACGATGGAAGCTCTTGATATTTTGAAATGAGGGTATGCAAGAATGAAGCAAATTCAAACTGATGTGTTTGCTTTCAGCATGAAGAATATGAATTAGAAAAATCTGGAGGTGGAGAAATGGCATTTACTGCCTCTCTCTGAGGTTAACATTCATTCAGCAATAAACCACTCCGTTGTAGACCAGATGTCTGGAGGAACTGAGAGATTCTCGGATTCCCCATGCATGGTGTGGTCACATGGGTTTTGTAAGATTCTTAGCCCTTCTATTGTTCTTGTATTTTGTACCTGTTTTGATAGGTAGAATATAAGAGTAAAACATCCAATAATTATTGGCATCAAGGAATTGAAATATTTCCTAAAGTAGAAAAGCTAGAATGCTCTCTGGGGGGTTAATTTAAATTACAGTTTTAGTTTTTTTTAAACCTGTAATCTACCTAAAGCAGGTGTTTGTTTTGAAGATAATAGTTTAAAAAGTCTTTTCCCTGTGCATCGTAATCAGGGTAATATTTGAGTCATATTATTTTATATGGTGATTACTAGCCCATTACATGAATGTAACAGAGACCAGATATGTATTGTTTTTTATTATAGATTTAACTTTGATATAACAAGTTTTGAAGAAAGAAGAGGGTTGCCAATTATTTTTCTCATTGAAATTGAACATTTAAATTTCCAGTACTTAATACCATGAGAGCTGCATAATGGCAAAAGAGCTTCATTATTCACCAGAAAGAATCTAGAGAGCAGAATAATACATCCCTTGAAAGGATAATTACTTAAAGAGAATTAGTGCAGATTTTGTCTCTGAATTGGGGATAGCATTAGAACTTAACTCATACGGCTGGAGTGCTAGATGATAGTTGGTATTAATCAAACGGGGGTTATAAATTGCTGAGAGCAGGGCTAGGCACGCAGTCATGCCTCGCTCACTTCAGATTCAGTTCTTCTGCACAAGGGTCCTCATCTTGCTCATGCGATACTCCGATACACACAATTACACCTCTGTAGCTCATCTGATCTTCTCTACGAACGCTTGAGTTCATTTTCCAGGATTTCTGTAACAAAATACCACATGGGTGTGGCTTAAAACGTCAGAAGTGTATTTTCTCACAGCGTTGGAGGCCAGGAGTCCAAAATTTAGTCATCAGCAGGGCCACGCCCACCCCCCAAGACTCTGGGTAGAATCCTTCCTTTCCTCTTCCTAGCTCCTGGTGGTGAATGTCAATTGGGGGTGTTCCTTGACTCACAGCCACGTCACCCTAATCTCTGTTTCTGTCATCCCATAACGTTCTCCCTGTGTGTCTCTGTCTTCTTATAAAGATACCAGCTAATTGGACGAAGGTCCATCCTACTCCAGAATGACCTCATTTTAACTAATTACATCTGCAACGACCCGATTTCCAAATAAAGTCACATTCTTAGGTACCAGGGTTGAGGATTTCAGCATATCTTCTTGGCAGACACAATTTAACCAGTAAGAGCCCCCATCTGCTGACAAATTTTTTAAAGCATATATAAAAACTATAAAGTACTTTTGGGGCCAGGCACAGTGGCTCATGACTGTAATCCCAGCACTTTGTGAATCGGAAGGGGGAGGATTGCTTGAGTTCAAGAGTTTGAGACCAGCCTGGGCAACATAGTGAGACCCTGTCTTTACCAAAAATTTTTAAAAAATCGTCCAGGAATAGTGGCATGCACCTGTAGTTCCAGCTACTTGAGGGGCTGAGGTCTGCTTAAGCCTAGCGGGTTGAGGCTGCAGTGAGCCATGATTGCACCACTGCACTCCAGCCTGGGTTACAGAGTAAGATGCTACCAAAAAAAAAAAAAAAAAAAAGGAAAAATACAAATTATTTTTGTTATAATAAATAAACCCTTCGCAATGATGAAACACCCCTTTTGTAAAGCCATTCCTTTGTGGGTAATACATAGTCTCCAAATACTTTTTCTCCTACTCTTTTTTTTTTTTTTTTTTTTGAAGACAGAGTTTCACTCTAGTTGCCCAGGCTGGAGCGCAGTGGCGTGATCTCGGCTCACTACAACCTCTGCCTTCCGGGTTCAAGCGATTCTCCCGCCTCAGTCTCCCGAGTAGCTGGGATTGCAGGCATGTGCCACCATGCCAGGCTAATTTTGTTTGTTTTGTTTTTTTTTTTTTAGTAGAGACGGAGTTTCTCCATGTTGGTCAAGCTGGTCTGAAACTCCTGACCTCAGGTGATGTGCCCGCCTTGGCGTCCCAAAGTGCTGGGATTACAGGCATGTGCCACCACGCCCGGCTAAGTTTGTAATTTTTTTTTTTTAAGTAGAGACGGGATTTCTCCATGTTGGTCAAGCTGGTCTCAAACTCCTAACCTCAGGTGATCTGCCTGCCTCGGCCTCCCCAAATGCTGGGATTACAGGCGTGAGCCACCGCGCCCAGCCTCCTCTTGCTCTTATAAAAGAGATGTCAGGTATGTGGTAATGTGTGCCAATGAAGGAGGGGTTCTCAGAGCTGTGTGGTGTCTTCTAAGACAGCAGTCCCTGCTGCAAAATGGCTGGTCTGGATGGAACCGCAGACTCAGGTCACTGAGACACAAGTGGTTCTGTCTGTTACTTTAGGGTGGTATGCGATATATGTATATATTTATTTATGTTATTTAATAATACAATTTTATGTTGTAACAAACATATAAAATTACCATTTTTACCATTTTAAAGTATACAATAAGTGTCATTAAAAACATTTACAGGCCAGGTGCGGTGGCTCACGCCTGTAATCCCAGCATTTTGGGAGGCCGGGGCACGTGGATTACGAGGTCAAGAGACGAAGACCATCCTGGCCAACATGGTGAAACCCTGTCTCTACTAAAAATACAAAAAATTAGCTGGGTGTGGTGGTGTGCACCTGTGGTACCAGCTACTCAGGAGGCTGAGGCGGGAGGATCGCTTGAACCCAGGAGGCAGAGGTTGCAGTGAGCTGAGATTGCGCTACTGCACTCCAGCCTGGTGACAGAGTGAGACTCTGTGTCAAAAAACAAGGGAGCAAACAAAAAATCCTCCTAGTGAGCATGAAACGGCAGCACACTGTTGTGATTTGCATTTCCCAAGAGATCAATAATATTGAGCACATTTTTATAACTGTTGGTCATCCGCGTGTCTTTTTTTGAGAAATGTCTATTCAGATCTTTGACTCATTTTTTTAATTGGGTTGTTTGTCTTCTTATTGTTGACTTATAAGAATTCCTTATATATTCTTGATATTAGCCCTTTATCATATACAGTATTTGCAAATCTATTTATTTATTTGAGGCATGGTCTTACTCTGTCACCTGGTCTGGGGTGCAGTGGCATGATCTTGGCTCACTGCAACCTCTATCTCCCAGGCTCACGAGGTCCTCTCACCTCAGCCTCCCAAGTAGCTGGGACTACAGGCGTGCACCACCACGCGCAGCTAATTTTTTGTATTTTCAGTAGAGATGAGGTTTCGCCATGTTGCCCAGACTCGTCTTGAACTCCTGAGCTCAAATGATCTGCCCGCCTGGGCCTCCCAAAGTGCTAGGATTACAGGTGTGAGACACTGCACCTGGCAGTCTGTTCACCTTTTGATAATGTCCTTTAATACACTAAAGTCTTAATTTTAATAACATCCGATATGTCTATTGTTTGTCTTTCGTTGCTTGTGTTTCAGTGTCATACTGCCAAATACAAGTCATGGATATATACTCCTATGTATCATTTTAAGAGTTTTAAGCTAATAACTGTTAAATGTAGATCTTTGATCCATTTTGAGTCAATTTTTGTGAGATAAAAGCTCAACTCTTTTCTTTTGCATTGGGATCTCCAATTGTCTCTGCAGCATTATGTTGAGGAGATTCTCTCTTTTCCCATTGAATAGTCTTGGCTGTCTTGCTGAGAATCAATTGGCCATAGATGGATGATTTATTTCTGGACTCTGAGTTCTCTTCCACTAACTTATATGTCTATCCTTAGGTGGTGGGTGATACTGACCACTGGAATGGTGACTCTGGCTATTAGTCTCCACTCCTAAATCCACATAAACTGCAGTCTCTTCTCCCATTCTCAGCCATCAGTCCTCACAGTCTGTTTGCATCTTTTTTTTTTTCTTTAGACAGAGTCTTGCTCTGTCGCCAGGCTGGAGTGCAGTGGCACGATCTTGGCTCACTTCAACCTTTGCCTCCCGGGTTCAAGTAATTCTCCTGCTTCAGCTTCCCGAGTAGCTGGGACTATAGGCGCCCGCCACCATGCCCGACTAATTTTTGTATTTTTAGTAGAGACGGGGTTTCACCATGTTGACCAGGATGGTCTCGATCTCTTGACCCCATGATCCACCCGCCTCAGCCTCCCAGACTGCTGGGATTACAGGCATGAGCCGCCACTCCCGGACTGTTTGAATCTTTTTTATAAGAAAGTATGTATTTTTTTTTTTTTTTTGAGATGGAATTTCCCTCTGTTGCCCAGGCAAGAGGGCAATGGCTTGATCTTGGCTCACTGTAACCTTTGCATCCTGGGTTCAAGTGACTCTCCTGACTCAGCCTCCCGAGTAGACTGAATTACAGGTGCGCTCACCGAGCCCAGCCAATTTTTTTGTATTTTTAGTAGAGGCTGGATTCCACCATGTTGGCCAGGCTGGTCTCGAACTCCTGACCTCAAATGGTCCACCCGCCTTGGCCTCCCAAAGTGCTGGGATTAGAGGTGTGAGCCATCGCACCCGGCCAAAATATGATATTTTAGATTCATCTATTTGTCACCTTTTGTAACCAACTCTTCGTCCTTTGTTTCAACATATAGAGATGAGCTGGGATCTAAATAGAACTGCAGCCTCCTTCTTGTCCTATCTTGGGAAATTGAGCTGAAAATCCAGAATGCCTTGTTTTTCCATTCCTCACTGGATGTTTCTAAAGATTTGACTGCCTTTAGAACAATGACATTTTCCTCCTGTTCTGCTTTCTTCTTTTCCTCTCATCACTTTTCCTACTCCACAACCTGCCAGGCAGAGTGGAAGATATGGATGGAATATTTTTAATTTGTTTAGAGTGCTTATATGAGTGTGTAACAGTTTAGATTCTAGCATAGGAAACTGACTCTGATATTTTCTAGTTGTGTGTCTTGGAACAAATTATTTAACTTCTGTTTTCCAGTCTTTAATGGCAAACTAGTATTAATGAATTTGGTGAAAATATATGAGCAGTAAATGATTCCATACATGTAAAGTGCTTGGAGGAGCTCTGGAAAATGGTAAGTACCCCATTACATTAAGCTGAATGCAACTGAACTTCATAACCACACCCAGGCTTTGACTTACCTTCCTCTTGACTCCAAGGTATTCATTGTCCAGTTTAATTGGAAGACAGGGTAAGGGTAAGAGAGATGAAACAGCTAACTATAAAGGAAAACTAAATCAGGAAGTTACGTAATCAAGAATACAACACTGTTCTCCATAGGGTCTGGTGGCAAGCAGGAAAAGTACAAAGAACCAAGAAGAAGTCATAGAGTCTAGAGTCATGGGAAAGGCTGCGCTGATACATTCAGAGGGACATCAGTAAAGGGAAAGGGGGAAATAGTCTACACTATCTTTAAGGCTCTTAGACTCTTTTAAAGAAGATGCACATGCAGTCAGTCATAGACCACCTAATAGTGTGGTCAACGATTGTACACGATTGTGTAGAGAGCTGAACGACCACCTAACAGTGTGGTCCTACACGATTGTGTAGAGAGCTGAACGACCACCTAACAGTGTGGTCCTACACGATTGTGTAGAGAGCTGAACGACCACCTAACAGTGTGGTCCTACACGATTGTGTAGAGAGCTGAACGACCACCTAAATAGTATGGTCCTACGCGATTGTGTAGAGAGCTGAACGACCACCTAACAGTGTGGTCCTACACGATTGTGTAGAGAGCTGAACATTTTCTATTACCTCATGGTATCATAGCTGTCATAATGTCGTATCAAAAAGCATTACCTTTTCTATGTTGAGACATGCTTATGTACAAAAATATTTGCCATGTGTCACAGTTACCCACAGTGCTGAGTACAGGTTTGTAGCCTGGAAGCAATAGGCTGTACCACGTAACCCAGGCGTCTAGAGGCCATACCACGTAACCCAGGTGTCCAGAGGCCATACCACGTAACCCAGGTGTCCAGAGGCCATACCACGTAACCCAGGCATCTAGAGGCCGTACCATCTAGGTATGTGGACACTCTGTGAAGTTCACACAAGGACAGAAACTGCCTAATGATGCATTTCGTGGAGTGTGTCCCCATCATTAAGCAATGCGTGAGTGTATATGGTGTTGAAGTTTTCAACTTCTCGAAGTTTGCAGTTAAGCAAAATTTATAAAATAAGAACTTTTCAACTCAGGTGCATTATCTATGCAGTATAAGCAGCAAATAGTCGAGGTTTCAAATAGCAAACTCAATTGTCAATATTTTAAATGTTATACACATTTGTTTTTGTCTCCATTCAAATCCAATGTTTTGAATTAAGGAAGACTCATTAAAGTTGGAAAAAGTTCTAAATGATTTGTCAAATATATTAACATCAACTGTGGTGAATAAGAAGAATTATATCTTTATTTGTTGTACAAAGGGCCTTAGAATACCTCAGTAGATGCAGTTATCTGGAATTGGAGTCACATCTAAGTTTCTCTTCTGAGGAACTTGCTTTTTAGGAGGGCTTGTCCTAAAGCCCTCATTTAGCCACATTCTAAGACTTTTTATTTGAATTCCAAGAGTACTTGTGTAATCAGATGCCTGTGTGATAGTAAGAACTCTGGGTTTTCATTAGTAGTATCAGGACTTTCTTTCAGAAACAATGGTATTTGGAGTTTGCAAAGTAAAGACTGAAGCCTATCTATTCTACATTATGTATGATACTCCCCCATCTTCGTGCTTTCACTGTGGTCTCAAGACACAAGCAATGCGACATCTTAACTTATATAAAAGGATGGTAAGGAGCATTGTTGGGAAAAATGGAAAGGGAGTAGCTGCTGCAAATGACTGTGACCTTAATTTGGTGACTCTTCGGAACAGAGATCTCCTTTTATCTTCTTTTTATATTACTTGCATTTTGAGCAACTACTTAGCACCTGTCCATGAGGACTGAAAACTCTTGGCTTAACACTGAAGATCAGATTTATGCATGACCCATATCTCTACTTGGGGAAAGCTGGAAAGTGTCCGAAGATTGTTACTGGGAGGCTCTGTTTGATAGCTAAAAAAAAATTCAAGCTGCATATTGAAGAGTTGGGGAGAGGAAAATAAAAACAACAACAAAAAACCCCTAAAAGATACAAAATATTTAAAAAGGAATAGAAAGGAAAAGAAAAATGCAGGCTGCAACCAGTCTAGAACATTCCCTTGTTCAAGAGTGTAATGGTCATTATCACTATCAACCGCAGTAGCTATGGCTCTAAATACCTCACTTAACTAGGAAGTTTAATCCAAATGTTTGTGACCCCTTTATTAAGCCAACTTAGAAGCATCCTCTTGAACTGGAAGGATTGCCAAATAATATTGTAATTTTTAGATTGAAGGAAAGTTTGCATACAATCGTTTCCTTATATTGATCTCAAGGTACATACTAGACGGTCAGTGCAGGTTTGTTTATTAAATGAGTGAAAAACAATACATAAATTGATTTATATGCATTGGTGAATAGAAATAACTATATGGATATGTCAATACAGCATGCCAGACCAGGTGCTGTGGCTCACGCCTGTAATCCCAGCACTTTGGGAGGCCGAGGAGGGTGGATCACCTGAGGTCAGGAGTTTCAGACCAGCCTGGCCAACATGGAGAAACACTGTCTCTACTAAAAATACAAAAATTAGCCGGGCATGGTGGTGCATCCCTGTAATCCCAGCTACTTGGGAGGCTGAGGCAGGAGAATCGCTTGAACCTGGAAGGCAGATGTTGCAGTGAGCCCAGTTAGCCAAGATCACGCCATTGTACTCCTGCCTGGGCAACAGAGTAAGACTCCATCTCAAAAAATAAAATAAAATAAAATAAAATAAAATAAAATAAAATAAAATAAAATAAAGCATTCCATGTACTCCTCAAATAGAAGGCAAACTTTATTTAGTGTCAGACAAAATGAGCTACATTACTTCTTCTCTTGATTATTCTGTGTGCAAAGATGTAGGAAGAAGCTATTTTTGTCTAGTTCAATCTCAAGTCACAGTTTGTTTAATGCACTTTGTCTCACAGCTATGTGCTATTTATTCTGTGTATTAAATTCTTGTAAACCACGATGTGACTCCTTAACTAAGAAAAATACAGCATGAAATCTCTAGTGCCTTTCTCATTTCTATGACTACAAGATTCCAACTCTTCACATTTTTCTCTTGGAAAATATTCACAATATTCATATTTAGCTATTTGTATAAAAAATAGCGCAGTCTCTCTTGAGAGTTTCAATCAATATTTTTTAGCTATAAGTTTCCAGGAATGAAATCCTTTACTTAACAAAAAATGTTTTCAGGATATTATACCAAGTTACGTGAACATAAATTTCATGGCTAAGTCCTGGTGGTGCAAGAGACCTCAGACAGTCTCCAACTCAATTCCCTCCTGGTTTAGGGAAAGAAACCACAATAAAATAACTGCATTTCCTTAGGTCACATTGCTGGCTGAAAAGCTAATGCATTTAAAATGAAAATCTAGAATGGTACGTTTTGGGATTATTTATTATTTCTATGTTTAATAATTTCCTGCCTCATTTTTGCCTTTGTCTACCCAAGCATTTTATAAACAAGAACATATGCAATAAAATATTAAATTATAAATGAGTAAAAACAGAAATATAAATAGAAAGTCAAAACCAAGAAAAAGCAGAATATAAAATGCATCCTGAGGTCAAGAGTTCGAGACCAGCCTGACCAACATGGCGAAACCTGAGTCTACAAAAAATAAAATAAAATAAAATAAAAAACTAAAAATAATAATAAAAAAAAGGAAGGTTGGGCGTGGCGGCTCACGCCTGTAATCCCAGCACTTTGGGAGGCCGAGGCGGGTGGATCACAAGGTCAGGAGATCGAGACCATCCTGGCTAACACTGTGAAATCCCCATCTCTACTAAAAATACAAAAAAATTAGCTAGACATGGTGGTGGCACACACCTGTAGTCCCAGCTACTCGGGAGGCTGAGGCAGGAGAATCGCTTGAACCCAGGAGGTGGAGGCTGCAGTGAGCTGAGATCGCACCACTGCACTCCAGCCTGGGCGACAGAGCGAGGCTCCGTCTCAAAAAAAAACAAACAAAAAAAGGAATTATTGTCTACACAGGTGCTGCTCCCAAACTGGTTTGCTGGAACCTCGTGCAGGGCCATTGCGGTTCCTCCTGCCATCGCTCACCCTCGCTTCTCTCCTGCAACTGCTCTCCTGAGGGCTGAGCGTGGGCTGTTTCAGAACTTTATGTGTATGGAATATAAAAGGATGCTTCCTCTTTAGCTGGGCTGCTTTTGCTGAATAGTGTGCTTTTGGGGATCATCTGTAGCGGTTGTTCGTTTTCATTTCTGAATAATATTTCTATTGTATGGGGTATCTAACAATGTATTGACAGTATCGTTGACGAACATGGAGCTCTCCTCCAGTTTCTTTTATCGTTGCGCATAATACTATTATGGATAATTTTTGTGCATGTCTTTGGGTTCCCATTAGCACGCAACTCAGTTGGGCATATCCCTAGGACTAGAACCGGTGAACCACAGGAAATGTATATTTTACTTTGGTAAACAATGCCAACATTTTCCAACATACATGCTGCGGTGTAGGAGATTTAGTTCAACCCCATGCTAGGCAGCACTTGGTATGACTTTCTTTTAAATTAGATATTCTGGTAATGGTATTACATTGTGGCCTTGGTTGACATTTTACTGATCCCTAATTAAGTTGAGGCTTTTCATGTGTTTGCTGGCAGTCTGCCCAAGACAGTTCCGGTTGGCACTAGCTGTCGTGGTAAAATAATCAACCGCTCCTCTTTCCACTTCCTGAAGTGCCCCTGATTGGCCATTTCGGTCTTCTCTTTGGGGACTAACCAGGTTTGTGTCTTTTGTTTATTTTTATATAAGGTTGTCTATATTTTTCTTACTGATTTGTGGGAATTTCTTGCATATTCTGATAATGAATTTTCAGTTATATTGATGACATGTATCTTCTCCTACTTTGCAGCAGGATCTTGACAAACAGAAGTTTTTAATTCTAATTCAAGTCTAATTCTCAGTAGTGATTTTTGTGTCCTGTTTTTGTCCACTTTATGGACACATGATATTTTTCTATTTTCTTCTCCCGTCAAATTGAGGTCTTGTATTCTGCTTACGGCTAATGTAGAAGGTCAATACTAACTTTTTTCACATTGATTTCCTATTTATGTCCACTTATTAGTACAGTTTTTCCCCACAATACCATCTTTGCTACACATTGAATATCTATATGTTCTGTGTGTGTTTTTATTTTTTGATCACTCTCTTCTGTTCCTGTGATCTATTTATTACTCTTTCACCAATAACCCACTGATTTTAATAGTTGAACTTTAAAATAAGGTCTGATTTTCAGTCCTATAAGCCTTCCAACTTGTTATTCAAGATTTTCATAGCCGTTCTTGGCCTATTGCATTGGGCATTCATATTTTAGAATCAGTTTGTCAAGGTGCACAAAAAAGGCTGAGCTTCTCATTGGAGTTGCTGTGAAATTTGTAAATCACACTGGAACATTGATATTTTGCAGTACTGGGTCTCCCAGCCTAGAAACAATGTATATCATTGCATTGATTTCGGTCTTCTTTAATATTTCTCAATAATATTTTGCGGTTTTCAGAGAAAAGATGTTTTATGTCTTTATTTTTAAAATTATTTATTAATTATTATTATTTTTTGAGATGGAGTCTCACTCTGTTGCCAGGCTGGAGTGCAGTGGCGCGATCTCAGCTCACTGCAACCTCCACCTCCCGGGTTCACGCCATTCTCCTGCCTCAGCCTCCTGAGTAGCTGGGACTATAGGCGCCCGCCACCACGCCCAGCTAAGTTTTGTATTTTTTTTTTTAGAAGAGATGGGGTTTCACCATATCGGCCAGGATGGTCTCGATCTCTTGACCTCGTGATCCATCCGCCTCAGGGTCCCACAGTGCTGGGATTACAGGCGTGAGTCACCACACCCAGATGTTTTATACATTTTTTTAAAGTTCACCATAGACTGCATGTATGACGGCAGTCCCATAGGATTTTAAAATACTGTATTTTTGCAGTACCTTTTTTATGTTTAGATTATTTTAGATACACAGATACTTACCATTGTGTTACAAGTGCTTACAGTGTTCAGTGCAGAAACCTGCTGTGCAGGTGGGTGTGTAACCTACGAGGAACAGGCTGTACCACACGGCCGAGGCGTGTAGTAGGCTACACTACCTAGGGGTGTGTAAGTGCACTCTATGTTTGCACAATGATGAAATTGTCTGACAGCGCATTGCTAAGAATGTATCTTCATTGTGAAGTGGCACAATTGATATTTTCAATGCTATTTTTAATGAAATTTAAGAAGATAATTTTCTAATTGTTAAGTGCTGGGATACAGCAGTCACTTGGTTCTGTGTAATAAGTGATTTTGGAGAGGTTACTGGATATGTCAACCTCTCCAAAATCACTTATTAATTACATGGTCATCTGTAGAGCCTTTTGCTTTTCTATGCGTATAAGCAGTCAAAGTTAAGCATGCCAATACCGGGAGCTTGAAGAGTGGGTGTTGGACTGGAAGGGTCTAAAGACGAGCTGCCTGCTGCCGGATAGTGCATGTTTCAGGAAGTTCGCCTGCTCTCACTGCTCAGGAATCCACAGCCCCTGGCGTGGAGGGTAGAATAGTCCTGTGCACCTATTATGGTGATGGGATTAATGACCTTGAAGGGAGCCAGCAAGTGCTCAGCACTGAATTCCTTTATGACACACGGACCTGCATTTTCTGTTTGAATCATTACAGAGAAAATATTATTTCAGTGGAAAGCTTGAGATTAAGCAACTTCTGTTGTTTGTGTTTATTTTAAGTAAATAGAACTTGACAGAATGTTTTACTACAGAGGCCCAGTAACTACCAGACTAGTAAATAAATTTCATGACCATCACTACAGGAAAGTCTAGAGTCTTTGAATGAAAATTGTCATTTTACAATGAGAAGCAAGAATTTTGAAACATTAAGTCACAATTTTCCACTCTATATCATCAATCAACTGCCTAATTAATAAATAACCTTTTAAATGGTTTGGACTTCATTGGTTAGAATCACTTATACAAATGGCAAATATTAATGTGAAATTAGAGCTGGTGAGTAAGTAGTTATGAATAATTTGATAGATTATAACCGCCCTTTTGTAATATTTTAAATCACTCTTATTGCAGTTAGCAGACTATAATTGTCAGAGCGTTTGCGTACTACTTTAGTTAACACATGGGCTGTTTTAAAATGAAGTGTTTTTGCTCTTATCCTTCCACTGGAATTAATGGATGATGTCAAGTATTTGCTTTGCTTCTTACCATTGTATTGATTTTATCACCTGATTGTATACTGTACAACATAAACAAAATTGTTACTATTTTGCCATCAATAAGAAATTGACTTGTTTTAAAAAATCTAAATGCTTTTTAAAACTAGCATAGAGGAAGAAAATATACCTAATGAGGCCTGCTCACTTGGAACCTGCTTTTTAGAAAGCAGCACGTAGGGTTGAGACGAGCTGCCGTGACTGGAATTTGTAATCTTACTCAGCCGGTATTCAAAGGCAGTAAATGTGAGGGGCTACTGAAAGCAATGAACTTAATAATCACATACCAGAGAGGACATTAGCTGTAACATTACAGATGAATGCAGGCTGCGATGTAACTTTGTGTCTTTGCTTTTTAACGTAAATGGAAGCCCTGCGAAAATCCGTCTGGTGAGCACATGCGAGCTGTGGACTCCAGAATGAACAGATCCTGTGTTAACCCCACTGGTTTGGTGCATGATGAAAGGAAGGATAGATTCATTGCGTTTTCAGTAAAGGACAGGATGACATGTAAATTCAGTGTCAGATCTTGATATTTAGCTCAACAGTTAAAATATTTCCACAACAACTTCAGCTCTCAGAAAAAAAATGTAATCCTAACATTTCCTTCAATTAATCTAAATTCTTCTTTAAGATAAATATAATTTAAACTTGCTGTAAAAAACGATAGGTACTTGTGTGAACACTGAATCACTCCTATTTTAAAATTTTGTAATTTTTTGTGTCTTGTTATTTATAATCACTTTAAAATAACTATAATTGTTTTTCTCAAGGTTTGACACATTATAGCTACTTTAAACAACATTCAAACTTTACTGTCAGGTAATTTTTGTAAAATTGAATAATATACAATATATGGGCTCAAGATATTGATTAGTAAACTAAATTATTGTAATTCTGGTTACTGGATTTATAATGAGATGTTAAGTTGCTTCTTTGGTGTTTAGTGAGACTTCTGCGTTCTGCATGTGGTATAATATAGGTCACGTGTCTTAATTTTATTGATAGGTTTCAATACCTCTGTTTCTTTTTTTGCCTGCTCGATACACAATTTTCTGAAAAGAATATTTTGTAATCTCCAACTACAATTGTTGATGTCATCATTTCTCCCTACAATTTAATTGTTGCTTGATACACTGTAATCCTACAGTTAGTTCCATATGTGTTTGTGGTAGGCATGGTGGAGAATCTGTTCTATTATTTCCTGAAATATTTTATACATATTTAACATTCTTTTTTCTAGCATGACATTTTTACGGTAAAATCTTTACCAGATACTGAGATTTCTACCCCTGCCTTCTTTTGGTTCATATTACCTTTGTCTCTCTTTTTCCATCCTTTGAGCCTCAGTTATTCTGGTATTGATATCTATCTCTTCCTTTTCCTTAATTAGAAAATATTTTAACATATATTTATGTCCTACGGTCTACTAGTCTACACCCCCACCCCAGCCATAACATATTGTCTTCATTTTAGTTTTGGGTTAACTTGAATACATTTTCTTTCATTTTGTCCTGGCTTTATTATTTTTTTTTTAGACAACAATTTAAAAAATAACTTCTTTCCATATTACTGCGAATAACCTCTACTTTCTATATCACTTACAACATACTTGAATATTTTCTTCAATTTCTTTAGCATACTCTTAAGTACATATCTTTCCATTGAAAACATTTAAAAGACTGTATGCCTGAGGATATTTTTATTACAATCTTACAAATAATGGACTATTTAGCTGGGTAGAAAATTCTAGCTAAAATGATTTTCCTTCAAAATGGTAAAAATGGCTTTCCATTATCTTTTTGCATTCAATGTGTTGGTTTGCTCATTTGTAGATGGTCTTTTCTATTTAAAAGTTTTTTGAAGTTTGTTCTTATAGACAATATTTTCAATTTTCCTAGAATTTATCTGAGTGTGCTTTTGCTTTTTATTTTTATTTTTTCATTTCAGTTGGTCATCTGTGAGCTCTTTTACTTAAGATCATTCATCTTTCTTGAATTCTGAGAAATTCGTTTCCATTATTTCTTATATACTTCCTCAGCTTCATTTTTATTTCTCTGCTCTTGAGACTCATAATCTGGATGCTGGCACATTTATTTCTAGCCTGTATTTCTCTTAGATTTTCTGTCTCCTCTGTGTCCTTTATTGCTGCCCTCTGGAAGGTTTCACCACTTAGCTTATGTCTATCCTACTATTTCTATGAACCATTTCTTCTTCATTTCAACTGTGACATTTTTCAGGCTTACATTTTTACCTAGAGATGCTTTGCTCCTGTTTGATATTGCTATTGCCCTCCCTATCTCATAAGCATATTTACCATGCTTAGCTTCTTGATCCGCGTGTTCTTGTAATTATGTTTCTGATGCATAGATCACCTCAAGAATCAGTTTTGAACTTCTCCTTTCTTATTTTTTCTTTTTCTTTTTGAGACAGAGTTTTGCTCTTGTTGCCCAGGTTGGAGTGCAGTGGCGCAATCTCAGCTCACTGCAACCTCTGCTTCCCGGGTTTAAACAATTCTCCCACCTCAGCCTCCTGAGTAGCTGGGATAACAGGCGCCTGCCACCATGCCTGGCTAATTTTTTTGTATTTTTAGTAGAGATGGGGTTTCATTGTGTTGGCCAGGCTGGTCTTGAACTCCTGACCTCAGGTGATCTGCCCGCCTTGGCCTCCCAGAGTGCTGCGATTACAGGCGTGAGCCACTGCACCTGGCTTGAACTTCTCTTTCTATCTATTCTCTTTCTCTGGTGATCTCATTCTGCTTCATGGCTTTAAATATTATTGTTGTGGCAATGATTCCCACACGTTTACCTCCAGTTGGAACCTCTCACTGAGTTCCAGACTCAGATATCCCACTGCCTATTTCCTATCTCTGCTGTCTGTATAACAAGCCTCTTCAACCTCACTGTCCCAGACTGACATCCATGCATTCAGCACACACACCAGCTGACCTGTCATCTTCTCCATTTCAATGAAGATATTTCATTCTTCCAGTTGTTTAGAACAAACATCCTTCTGCCCTCCACATTCTTGATTCCTTTCTTTCGTACACATTCTGCATCCAGTTTACCAGAAAGCCGTTGGCTTTACGTTCACAACATATCCAGGATGTGACCACATTACACCACTCCACGGCCTTGTCTCTGACCCAAACCACCACCTTTTGCCTGTTTCTACTCAACACAGCAGACAGAGGAGATCTTGTTAGCAGGTAGACCAGATCCTGTCAGCCTTTCTCTCCAAGCTGTCTAACAGCTTTGTGTCTCACTCATGGTGACTGTCAAAGCCTCACTGTGGCCTACTGGGCTCTACATGACTCTCGTCCCCCTTTACCTCTGACTCAGCTCTCTGACTTCAGCCTCTACCTCTCTCTCTTCCTCACCCTGTTGTGCCCGCATTGATCTTATTCCTCCTCAATATGCCAGACGTCTTTCAGGACTTCTCTCAAAAATCATCTTTCTTCCCTCACCCCATCTAAAATTTCACCAGCATTGTTGACCATTTTATATCTCCCCTCCCTAATTCACTTTTCTTTCTTAGCATCCATCACAACCTAATATTATATATACCTGTTTATCCTGTTTATTAATTAAGATACATTGACATGCAGTAAAATTCTCCCTTTTTCGTATACAGTTTTGTGTGTTTTGACAGATGTATACAGAAGTTGAAATACCACCACAATAATGATGTAAAGCAGTCTCATTGTCGTAAGACACTGCCAGACTCTTTCTCAAAGTGGCTGTACCATTTTGCATTTTTATACAAAACATGTGAGTTCCAGGTGCTCATCACCAACAGCTGCAATTGGCACTGTGAGGTTTTTTTTTTTTTTTTTTTTT